>NC_068345.1:19475458-19833080 GCF_014633365.1 Diospyros lotus
TGCTAATCATATTAATTTTTGTATTAAATTAATTTTCTCTACCAATATTTTTGTATCACTAAATTTAATTTTATAGCAGAAGAAAATCCTTTTTCTTGGGAATAATATTTTTTCTAAACCGATACCAACCTGATTGTAGGCGCAACTACAATCCTCAAATGCACTCAGTCAAACTCGAATTGCAAATGCGGAAAAGATAACCCAATTCTTACTCCAAAAAGCAAACAACAAACCCTACAATAATTGAAAAAATATTTAAATACGATGCCCTGGCGGGCTACAGACGCCCAGCAGGCGGACCTTATGAAACAGGCCTAATACCGAAATAATTAATCGTAAAATTTCTCTTTCTCCTTACATAATAAACTATTAAATTTTAATGATACCATATGTTTGTTTCATTAATCTTAAATATACGAATTGGATAAATTTGATATGATCGAGGTGACATGAAGTTTAGAAATATAATATAAATTTATTTTTTAAATTCATCGCTAATTTTAATTTTTTACTCTTATAAATATATTTAAATTATAATAAAAATATTTTAAAATTATTTTAGCGACGCGCTTCTCGTCCGTCGCTAATTTGAATTTCTAAGTAAATATCAAAAAAAAATAATGAACGGGAAAAAATATGTTAAACTAAATGCGAAAAAATTGAGGAATGTCACCTTTAGTGACGGCCCACCTCCGACCGTCACTAAATGTTCAAGGTTCCGTGAGGGTCGGGCAAGATTGGGTCACAGATTGGGCGATCATTAGTGATGGCCAGGCGCGGCTGTCACTGAATGTCACCTTTAGTGAGGGTCGGGAAACCCGGGTCACAGATGGGGGGAGCAATAGTGATGGCCACATCTGGCCGTCATGAACTCACACCATTACTAAAGGAGGTTAATTAGTGACGGCCAAGGGTGGCCGTCACTGAATGTGATGTATATATTTTTAGAATTAAAAGAATCATCAAAAAGAGTTACGAATTAAAGATAAAGAATATATATAAAATTAACATGATTTAGTGTTAATACATTAATTATGCAATTTTAAACTAATAAAATGAATCCACATATTAGATAGATATTACTAATATATATATATATAATATACTAATGTCATCAAACATATTAAATTGTAAATTTACATAATTTCTTAACTCCAGATAATTGATCACTTTTCATTCAAATAAACATGATATTTTAAGTAATTTTATTTATCTACTCACAACAATTATTGTAATACTAAATAATAGTTAATCAAAATTTTCTCTACGAAATTGTAGAGAAAACACTTATTTTTGACAAATTAAATCCTTGCTAATATTATTAATTTTCGTATTAAATTAATTTTCTCTACCAATATTTTTGTATCACTAAATTTATTTTTGTTGCAGAAAGAAATCCTTTTTTGGGAATAATATTTTTTTCTAAACCGATACCAACCTGATGTAGGCGCACCTACAATCCTCAATGAACACAGTCAAACTCGAATTGAAATGCGGAAAAGATAACCAATTCTTACTCCAAAAGCAACAACAAACCCTACAATAATTGAAAAAATATTTAAATACGATGCCTTGGCGGGCTGCAGACGCCTAGCCGGCGGACCTTATAGAACAGGCCTAATACGAAATAATTAATCGTAAAATTTCTCTTTCTCCTTACATAATAAACTATTAAATTTTAATGATACCATATGTTTGTTTCATTAATCTTAAATATACGAATTGGATAAATTTGATATGATCGATCGAGGTGACATGAAGTTTAGAAATATAATATAAATTTATTTTTTAAATTCATCGCTAATTTTAATTTTTTACTCTTATAAATATATTTAAATTATTAAAAAAATATTTAAAATTATTTTAGCGACGCGCTTCTCGTCCGTCGCTAATTTGAATTTCTAAGTAAATATCAAAAAAAAAATAATGAACGGGAAAAATATGTTAAACTAAATGCGAAAAAATTGAGGAATGTCACCTTTAGTGACGGCCACCTCCGACCGTCACTAAATGTTCAAGGTTCCGTGAGGGTCGGGCAAGATTGGGTCACAGATTGGGCGATCATTAGTGATGGCCAGGCGCGGCTGTCACTGAATGTCACCTTTAGTGAGGGTCGGGAAACCCCGGTCACAGATGGGGGGAGCAATAGTGATGGCCACATCTGGCCGTCACTGAACTCACACCATTACTAAAGGAGGTTAATAGTGACGGCCAAGGGTGGCCGTCACTGAATGTGATGTATAATTTTTAGAATTAAAAGAATCATCAAAAAGAGTTACGAATTAAAGATAAAGAATATATATAAATTTAACATGATTTAGTGTTAATACACTTAATTATGCAATTTTAAACTAATAAAATGAATCCACATATTAGATAGATATACTAATATATATATATATATATACTAATGTCATCAAACATATTAAATTGTAAATTTACATATTTTCTTAACTCCAGATAATTGATCACTTTTCATTCAAATAACATGATATTTTAAGTAATTTTATTTATCTACTCACAACAATTATTGTAATACTAAATAATAGTTAATCAAAATTTTCTCTACGAAATTGTAGAGAAAACACTTATTTTTGACAAATTAAATCCTTGCTAATCATATTAATTTTCGTATTAAATTAATTTTCTCTACCAATATTTTTGTATCACTAAATTTAATTTTGTTGCAGAAGAAATCCTTTTTCTGGGAATAATATTTTTTTCTAAACCGATACCAACCTGATGTAGGCGCACCTACAATCCTCAATGAACACAGTCAAACTCGAATTGAAATGCGGAAAAGATAACCAATTCTTACTCCAAAAGCAACAACAAACCCTACAATAATTGAAAAAATATTTAAATACGATGCCCTGGCGGGCTGCAGACGCCTAGCCGGCGGACCTTATAGAACAGGCCTAATACCGAAATAATTAATCGTAAAATTTCTCTTTCTCCTTACATAATAAACTATTAAATTTTAATGATACCATATGTTTGTTTCATTAATCTTAAATATACGAATTGGATAAATTTGATATGATCGAGGTGACATGAAGTTTAGAAATATAATATAAATTTATTTTTTAAATTCATCGCTAATTTTAATTTTTTACTCTTATAAATATATTTAAATTATAATGAAAATATTTTAAAATTATTTTAGCGACGCGCTTCTCGTCCGTCGCTAATTTGAATTTCTGAGTAAATATCAGAAAAAAATAATGAACGGAAAAAATATATTAAACTAAATGCGAAAAAATTGACGAATGTCACCTTTAGTGACGGGCACCTCCGACCGTCACCAAATGTTCAAGCTTCTGTGAGGGTCGGGCAAGATTGGGTCACAGATTGGGCGATCATTAGTGACGGCCAGGCGCGACTGTCACTGAATGTCACCTTTAGTGAGGGTCGGCAAACCCTGGTCACATATGGGGGAGCAATAGTGACGGCCACATCTGGCCGTCACTGAACTCACACCATTACTAAAGGAGGTTAATAGTGACGGCCAAGGGTGGCCGTCACTGAATGTGATGTATAATTTTTAGAATTAAAAAAGAATCATAAAAAAGAGTTATGAATTAAAGATAAAGAATATATATAAATTTAACATGATTTAGTGTTAATACACTTAATTATGCAATTTTAAACTAATAAAATGAATCCACATGTTAGATAGATATACTAATATATATATATATATACTAATGTCATCAAACATATTAAATTGTAAATTTACATATTTTCTTAACTCCAGATAATTGATTACTTTTCATTCAAATAACATGATATTTTAAGTAATTTTATTTATCTACTCACAACAATTATTGTAATACTAAATAATAGTTAATCAAAATTGTAAGGCCCCTACCCAGGTCCCCAAAGAACCAGGGCGGGTGCCCTACTAAAATAGAGGCAAAATGAACTGAAAAGACCTGTCATGCATGCCATTGATAAATATCAAGAGAAAACTGCTAAAGGAAACTTGCCCTCCCGATATGCATATCAAAATCTTAACTTTCTACACAACAACTGATCTCTAGGCTTACATAGCCCAGGCATGCATAACATACAACACTGGCACACCGGCCACAAAAATACACACAAACCATACAGACCGTAATACACAGAAGAAAATACAGTCCGGAAGCGGCAAAATAAGCAAAATGAGACCCCCAGGCTGACAACTACTAGATCTGCATGGCCCTGTACACCGTCTAACCCGGAAGTCGAGACCCACTAGACTCGCCCACAACTGGGTCCTTGCCTTTACCTGGAATGAAGAGAAAACAAGGTGAGTCCAAAAGACTCAGCAAGCTTATAAAGAATTAAAGGACGAATAGAATAGGTGCTAAGAGTAAACCTGTGTCTCAAGGGTATAACAAATCAAAACTCATGCATAACATGCCATGTAATCTCATATACTGTCACAGGTACAAACTGCATAGGTATCAATGCACATATATAGGATCATGGAGCCCAAATAAAGAATACACTAGCACCCAAGTCCTTATCTCTAACCTGCTACTGCATTTAGGGCATACTGTGCCTGTACTACGAGCCAAAGCTCGCCTGGGTAGGAGTGACCACACCCTTTGGCCTGCATAAGCGACCAAAATAAAAACTGGGCACGCTAAGGCGTCCCTAATAACTCGGTTCGGAAAACCCGACACCGTACAGCTGTATCTCAAAACTGGCGCCAAGTCTGTGCAAATGCAACAAATAAGGGGTGGCGTAGTAGACCGAATAGGATACAAAGCCCCATAAGCCAAGCGTCCCGTCAAGCCTCGCCCATATAGGAAATCACATAGAATGAAATGCTCATGTAATGCAGAGGCATAATGAGCACAAACGATGATACATAGCCCCCATAAGCCATGCATCATGCCCTGCTCACCCCGAAGGGAAGACAAATATACAACAACATGCCCATGTCCAAGCACACCAGTCACATGAAACCCCCATATGAATCTCCCAAGCCCATGCATGCATGAGAACTGACAAGATACTAGAAAAAAGAATCACTTGCAAATACTCTCAGCCACAACAACCTCTAACAAGATCCTACCCACGGGTTCTTAGCTTCATTCCAACAAAGGAATAGGAGAGGAAACTAACTCTCCATTGAAACAAGAACAAAACCCAATTTACTACTCACGACCTGATACTATTCACGACTCGGCACTGTTCATTGACTCGGTTACTGTTCATCGATACTTATCCCGAATGATCGTGGTTAAGGACAAGGACAATTTATTAGCAATTATTGAGGATTTAAAGAAACAAAATAGTAAATAAACTAATAGCAGTAATAATAATAATAATAGCATTAATAATAAAAATAATAACAATAATACTGATAACAATAATAATATTAGTTATTATTATTAAAATCAAGAGTATTAAGTATAACTAAAATCCATATTATTTATAAGACTAACAAATAATATAATATATGTTAACACTAGTATTATTTAAATGCTAAATATCCCCCAAATTCACCCAACGCACATAGTGGTTGGATGCAACCCATCTTCACATTACTTATATATATATATATACCATTATACTTACACGCAGAGCTTGCCTTCTCCCCCCCCATAACCAATTTTCGGCCAAGCTATACCGCTTCAATTCAATGAAAGCCAGCCACCAGCTTTTACATCCAATTAATCAGAATTATATCTAGAGTTCATAGGGGATTTTAAAAGCAAGAGGAGGCTGGCCATTCGGCCAAAATAGAACTGCGTGCATATATATATATGTATATATAAGTGCTCATATATCTATCTACACAAAAACAAGCTCACTGAAACCACTTCCAAGAAATCTATTAGCTAAGGGATGCTGGAAAAACATTCAAAAGATAGAGAAGAAACTCCCACTCGGCTGCCATCTCTCCCATTTATAAACATAAATCCATCATACATATATGTATATATATATATATATACCGAACAGCTGGACTGCCCCAAAGAAAACCCTCACATACCGCCATTCATAACCCTAGAAGAAGAAAGAAGGGAGGAAAAGCTTGCCTAATAAACCTGCCAAGACCGAACAGCAAACCGAAAATCGCCCCTGCTCTGCACTCTTTCTTCCCCTGCTCAAGCAATTTCCTCTGCCTTCCTTTGCTAGCCGAACGCCAAACTCCCTCTATTTCCACCGCCTCTCTTTGATTAGACAATGACTTGGGAACTCGAGAACAAATGATATTATCTGGAACCTACCCCTGCCCGATCAGTAGTGCTCGCGTTTAGATATACATATATGCACACACACTTTATATAACCACATACATAAACACGGCATTACATATCAATAATAATGTTAATAGCAGAAAATACAAATAAATTAATAATAATAATAATAATAATAATAATAATTTCAATGATAATATAGTAGTAGAAATAATAATGATAATAATATTATTAATATTGATATTAGTATGCATACACAGTATAATTAAAATCCACTAACACATGACAAATTTTAATTAATAGATCTAACACCTTAAACTATCAAAGCATAGATAAAAAAAAAAACTTCAAAACAGTAAATTTCGGGTCACTACAAATCCTTCCCCCCTTAAAGAATTTGGTCCCCCAAATTCGTACCTGGTCATTCTAATAGATAGGGGTACTCGTGCCTCATTGCATCTTCTAGTTCCCAAGTTGCTTCCTCAGGCCCATGCCGTTGCCACTGAACTTTAACGTATGGAATCGAGCGGTTTCGAAGTACTTTTTCTTTCCTATCCACAATGCATATGGGTAACTCTGCATATGAGGCATCTGCTTCCACTTGGAGGGGATGATAGTCTATAACTTGACTAGGGTCCGCGATATATTTACGTAGCATGGAGACATGAAAAACGTCATGCACTTGGGCCAACTGCGGCGGTAAGGCTAGACGGTATGCTAATGACCCAACACGCTCCAGAATCTCAAATGGTCCCACATAGCGCGGACTGAGCTTGCCTGATACCCCAAAACGTCGAACTCCTTTCATAGGCATGACACGAAGGAACACGTGATCTCCCACTGAAAACTCTAAGTCTCGACGTCTCCTGTCTGCATAGCTCTTCTGTCGATCCTGGGCGATTTTCATTCGGGCCTTTATCAGCTTGATCTTGTCTGTAGTCTCTGCCACAATGTCTAGTCCCAACACAGAACTATCACCAACTTCAACCCAACACAATGGAGATCTGCAAGGTCTGCCATATAAAGCCTCAAAAGGTGCCATCTGTATGCTAAACTGGTAGCTGTTATTGTAAGAAAATTCTACCAAGGACAGGTGCTCGTCCCAACTACCCTGAAAGTCCAACACACAAGCTCGAAGCATATCCTCCAAAATCCTGATAGTCCGCTTCGTCTGCCCGTCTGTCTGGGGATGGAATGCAGTGCTGAAAGTCAGCCTAGTGCCCATGGCACTCTACAACGCCTCCCAGAAATGTGAGGTAAAATGTGGATCCCGATCCGATACGATGCTGGTTGGCACTCCATGCAGTCTCACTATCTCATCCACATACAATTTGGCTAAGCGATGCATAGGGTAAGTCTTTTTAATTGCTAGAAAATGTGCAGACTTGGTCAACCTATCAATAATCACCCATACTGCGTCGTGCCCCCTGCTAGTACGTGGCAGCCCCGAAACAAAGTCCATAGCAATCCTATCCCACTTCCACTCGGGAATGGACAATGGACGAAGCAACCCGGCTGGTCTTTGGTGCTCAGCCTTCACCTGCTGGCACACTAAACAACGAGACACAAATTTTGTCACATGCCTCTTCATACCACTCCACCAGTACTGACGACGCAAGTCTTGATACATCTTGCCCGCTCCTGGGTGAATAGTATAACGCGAACGATGAGCCTCTGATAGTATCTCTTGTCTAAGTTCTTCATCCACTGGCACACAGATCCTGCCCTGATATAATAATAAACCATCATCCTTCAGACAATATCCCAAAGGCCTAAATCTATCCATGTCTTCCATGATATTCATCAACCTCTCGTCATGCTGCTGCTTGTTACGGATCTGGTCCACCAAATCTGAGCGAATAGCCATGAAAGCGCAATAAATGGCTGGAGCATTTTCAAAATCTGAGATAGTGAGCTCGCTCAACTGCTCCAACAGGGACCACTCGTGAACCAACACTGCTACAGTAGACGCTCCTCGGCGGCTCAAGCATCAGCTACCACGTTTGCCTTACCAGGATGGTAGAGTATCTCACAGTCATAGTCTTTCAGTAGCTCCAACCAACGCCTTTGCCTCATATTTAATTCTTTTTGGGAGAACAAGTACTTTAAACTTTTGTGGTCAGTGAAGATTTGTACTTTCTCTCCAAACAGATAATGTCGCCATATCTTCAAAGCAAACACCACTGCTGCAAGTTCCAAGTCATGAGTAGGGTAATTCATCTCGTGTTTCTTCAACTGCCTGGAAGCATAAGCGACAACACGTCCCTCTTGCATCAATACACAACCCAGATAAAGAATACACTTAATTATGCAATTTTAAACTAATAAAATGAATCCACATATTAGATAGATATACTAATATATATATATATATACTGATGTCATCAAACATATTAAATTGTAAATTTACATATTTTCTTAACTCCAGATAATTGATCACTTTTCATTCAAATAACATGATATTTTAAGTAATTTTATTTATCTACTCACAACAATTATTGTAATACTAAATAATAGTTAATCAAAATTTTCTCTACGAAATTGTAGAGAAAACACTTATTTTTGACAAATTAAAACCTTGCTAATCATATTAATTTTCGTATTAAATTAATTTTCTCTACCAATATTTTTGTATCACTAAATTTAATTTTGTAGCAGAAGAAATCCTTTTTCTGGGAATAATATTTTTTTCTAAACCGATACCAACCTGATGTAGGCGCACCTACAATCCTCAATGAACACAGTCAAACTCGAATTGCAAATGCGGAAAAGATAACCAATTCTTACTCCAAAAGCAACAAAAAACCCTACAATAATTGAAAAAATATTTAAATACGATGCCCTGGCGGGCTACAGACGCCCAGCCGGCGGCCCTTATAAAACAGGCCTAATACCGCAATAATTAATCGTAAAATTTCTCTTTCTCCTTACATAAGAAACTATTAAATTTTAATGATACCATATGTTTGTTTCATTAATCTTAAATATACGAATTGGATAAATTTGATATGATCGAGGTGACATGAAGTTTAGAAATATAATATAAATTTATTTTTTAAACTCATCGCTAATTTTAATTTTTTACTCTTATAAATATATTTAAATTATAATAAAAATATTTTAAAATTATTTTAGCGATGCGCTCCTCGTCCGTCGCTAATTTGAATTTCTAAGTAAATATCAGAAAAAAATAATGAACGGGAAAAATATATTAAACTAAATGCGAAAAAATTGAGGAATGTCACCTTTAGTGACGGCCACCTCCGACCGTCACTAAATGTTCAAGCTTCCGTGAGGGTCGGGCAGGGTTGGGTCACAGATTGGGTGATCATTAGTGACGGCCAGGCGCGGCTGTCACTGAATGTCACCTTTAGTGAGGGTCGGGAAACCCCGGTCATAGATGGGGGAGCAATAGTGACGGCCACATCTGGGCGTCACTGAACTCACACCATTACTAAAGGAGGTTAATAGTGACGGCCAAGGGTGGCCGTCACTGAATGTGATGTATAATTTTTAGAATTAAAAAAGAATCATCAAAAAGAGTTACGAATTAAAGATAAAGAATATATATAAATTTAACATGATTTAGTGTTAATACACTTAATTATGCAATTTTAAACTAATAAAATGAATCCACATATTAGATAGAGATACTAATATATATATATATATACTGATGTCATCAAACATATTAAATTGTAAATTTACATATTTTCTTAACTCCAGATAATTGATCACTTTTCATTCAAATAACATGATATTTTAAGTAATTTTATTTATCTACTCACAACAATTATTGTAATACTAAATAATAGTTAATCAAAATTTTCTCTACGAAATTGTAGAGAAAACACTTATTTTGACAAATTAAAACCTTGCTAATCATATTAATTTTCGTATTAAATTAATTTTCTCTACCAATATTTTTGTATCACTAAATTTAATTTTGTAGCAGAAGAAATCCTTTTTCTGGGAATAATATTTTTTTCTAAACCGATACCAACCTGATGTAGGCGCACCTACAATCCTCAATGAACACAGTCAAACTCGAATTGCAAATGCGGAAAAGATAACCAATTCTTACTCCAAAAGCAACAAAAAACCCTACAATAATTGAAAAAATATTTAAATACGATGCCCTGGCGGGCTACAGACGCCCAGCCGGCGACCCTTATAAAACTGGCCTAATACCGCAATAATTAATCGTAAAATTTCTCTTTCTCCTTACAGAATAAACTATTAAATTTTAATGATACCATATGTTTGTTTCATTAATCTTAAATATACGAATTGGATAAATTTGATATGATCGAGGTGACATGAAGTTTAGAAATATAATATAAATTTATTTTTTAAATTCATCGCTAATTTTAATTTTTTACTCTTATAAATATATTTAAATTATAATAAAAATATTTTTAAATTTATTTTAGCGAGGCGCTTCTCTTCCGTCGCTAATTTGAATTTATAAGTAAATATCTGAAAAAAATAATGAACGGGAACAAAATATTAAACTAAATGCGAAAAAATTGAGGAATGTCACCTTTAGTGACGGCCACCTCCGACCGTCACTAAATGTTCAAGCTTCCGTGAGGGTCGGGCAAGGTTGGGTCACAGATTGGGCGATCAGTAGTGACGACCAGGTGCGGCTGTCACTGAATGTCACCTTTAGTGAGGGTCTGGAAACCCCGGTCACAGATGGGGGGAGCAATAGTGACGGCCACATCTGGGCGTCACTGAACTCACACCATTACTAAAGGAGGTTAATAGTGACGGCCAAGGGTGGCCGTCACTGAATGTGATGTATAATTTTTAGAATTAAAAAAGAATCTTCAAAAAGAGTTACGAATTAAAGATAAAGAATATATATAAATTTAACATGATTTAGTGTTAATACACTTAATTATGCAATTTTAAACTAATAAAATGAATCCACATATTAGATTGATATACTAATATATATATATATATATACTAATGTCATCAAACATATTAAATTGTAAATTTACATATTTTCTTAACTCCAGATAATTGATCACTTTTCATTCAAATAACATGATATTTTAAGTAATTTTATTTATCTACTCACAACAATTATTGTAATACTAAATAATAGTTAATCAAAATTTTCTCTACGAAATTGTAGAGAAAACACTTATTTTTGACAAATTAAAACCTTGCTAATCATATTAATTTTCGTATTAAATTAATTTTCTCTACCAATATTTTTGTATCACTAAATTTAATTTGTAGCAGAAGAAATCCTTTTTCTGGGAATAATATTTTTTTCTAAACCGATACCAACCTGATGTAGGCGCACCTACAATCCTCAATGAACACAGTCAAACTCGAATTGCAAATGCGGAAAAGATAACCAATTCTTACTCCAAAAGCAACAAAAAACCCTACAATAATTGAAAAAATATTTAAATACGATGCCCTGGCGGGCTACAGACGCCCAGCCGGCGGCCCTTATAAAACAGGCCTAATACCGCAATAATTAATCGTAAAATTTCTCTTTCTCCTTACATAAGAAACTATTAAATTTTAATGATACCATATGTTTGTTTCATTAATCTTAAATATACGAATTGGATAAATTTGATATGATCGAGGTGACATGAAGTTTAGAAATATAATATAAATTTATTTTTTAAACTCATCGCTAATTTTAATTTCTTACTCTTATAAATATATTTAAATTATAATAAAAATATTTTAAAATTATTTTAGCGACGCGCTCCTCGTCCGTCGCTAATTTGAATTTCTAAGTAAATATCAGAAAAAAATAATGAACGAGAAAAATATATTAAACTAAATGCGAAAAAATTGAGGAATGTCACCTTTAGTGACGGCCACCTCCGACCGTCACTAAATGTTCAAGCTTCCGTGAGGGTCGGGCAAGGTTGGGTCACAGATTGGGCGATCAGTAGTGACGACCAGGTGCGGCTGTCACTGAATGTCACCTTTAGTGAGGGTCTGGAAACCCCGGTCACAGATGGGGGGAGCAATAGTGACGGCCACATCTGGGCGTCACTGAACTCACACCATTACTAAAGGAGGTTAATAGTGACGGCCAAGGGTGGCCGTCACTGAATGTGATGTATAATTTTTAGAATTAAAAAAGAATCTTCAAAAAGAGTTACGAATTAAAGATAAAGAATATATATAAATTTAACATGATTTAGTGTTAATACACTTAATTATGCAATTTTAAACTAATAAAATGAATCCACATATTAGATTGATATACTAATATATATATATATATATACTAATGTCATCAAACATATTAAATTGTAAATTTACATATTTTCTTAACTCCAGATAATTGATCACTTTTCATTCAAATAACATGATATTTTAAGTAATTTTATTTATCTACTCACAACAATTATTGTAATACTAAATAATAGTTAATCAAATTTTTCTCTACGAAATTGTAGAGAAAACACTTATTTTTGACAAACTAAATCCTTGCTAATCATATTAATTTTCGTGTTAAATTAATTTTCTCTACCAATATTTTTGTATCACTAAATTTAATTTTGTAGCAGAAGAAATCCTTTTTCTGGGAATAATATTTTTTTCTAAACCGATACCAACCTGATGTAGGCGCACCTACAATCCTCAATGAACACAGTCAAACTCGAATTGCAAATGCGGAAAAGATAACCAATTCTTAATCCAAAAGAAACAACAAACCCTACAATAATTGAAAAAATATTTAAATACGATGCCCTGGCGGGCTACAGAAGCCCAGCAGGCGGACCTTATAAAACAGGCCTAATATCGAAATAATTAATCGTAAAATTTCTCTTTCTCCTTACATAACAAACTATTAAATTTTAATGATACCATATGTTTGTTTCAGTAATCTTAAATATACGAATTGGATAAATTTGATATGATCGAGTTGACACGAAGTTTAGAAATATAATATAAATTTATTTTTTAAATTCATCCCTAATTTTAATTTTGTACTCTTATAAATATATTTAAATTATAATAAAAATATTTTAAATTTATTTTAGCGAGGCGCTTCTCGTCCGTCGCTAATTTGAATTTCTAAGTAAATATCAGAAAAAAATAATGAACGGGAAAAAAATATTAAACTAAATGCGAAAAAATTGAGGAATGTCACCTTTAGTGACGGTCGGAGGTGGCCGTCACTAAATGTTCAAGCTTCCGTGAGGGTCGGGCAAGGTTGGGTCAAAGATTGGGCGATCAGTAGTGACGGCCAGGCGCGGCTGTGACTGAATGTCACCTTTAGTGAGGGTCAGGAAACCCCGGTCACAGATGGGGGGAGCAATAGTGACGGCCACATCTGGCCGTCACTGAACTCACACCATTACTAAAGGAGGTTAATAGTGACGGCCAAGGGTGGCCGCCACTGAATGTGATGTATAATTTTTAGAATTAAAAAAGAATCATCAAAAAGAGTTACGAATTAAAGATAAAGAATATATATATAAATTTAACATGATTTAGTGTTAATACACTTAATTATGCAATTTTAAACTAATAAAATGAATCCACATATTAGATAGACATACTAATATATATATATATATACTAATGTCATCAAACATATTAAATTGTAAATTTACATATTTTCTTAACTCCAGATAATTGATCACTTTTCATTCAAATAACATGATATTTTAAGTAATTTTATTTATCTACTCACAACAATTATTGTAATACTAAATAATAGTTAATCAAAATTTTCTCTACGAAATTGTAGAGAAAACACTTATTTTTGACAAATTAAATCCTTGCTAATCATATTAATTTTCGTATTAAATTAATTTTCTCTACCAATATTTTTGTATCACTAAATTTAATTTTGTAGCAGAAGAAATCCTTTTTCTGGGAATAATATTTTTTTCTAAACCGATACCAACTTGATGTAGGCGCACCTACAATCCTCAATGAACACAGTCAAACTCGAATTGCAAATGCGGAAAAGATAACCAATTCTTACTCCAAAAGCAACAAGAAACAATACAATAATTGAAAAAATATTTAAATATGATGCCCTGGCAGGCTACAGACGCCCAGCAGGCGGACCTTATAAAACAGGCCTAATACCGAAATAATTAATCGTAAAATTTCTCTTTCTCCTTACATAACAAACTATTAAATTTTAATGATACCATATGTTTGTTTCAGTAATCTTAAATATACGAATTGGATAAATTTGATATGATCGAGGTGACACGAAGTTTAGAAATATAATATAAATTTATTTTTTAAATTCATCCCTAATTTTAATTTTTTACTCTTATAAATATATTTAAATTATAATAAAAATATTTTAAATTTATTTTAGCGAGGCGCTTCTCGTCCGTCGCTAATTTGAATTTCTAAGTAAATATCAGAAAAAAATAATGAACGGGAAAAAAATATTAAACTAAATGCGAAAAAATTGAGGAATGTCACCTTTAGTGACGGTCGGAGGTGGCCGTCACTAAATGTTCAAGCTTCCGTGAGGGTCGGGCAAGGTTGGGTCAAAGATTGGGCGATCAGTAGTGACGGCCAGGCGCGACTGTCACTGAATGTCACCTTTAGTGAGGGTCAGGAAACCCCGGTCACAGATGGGGGGAGCAATAGTGACGGCCACATCTGGCCGTCACTGAACTCACACCATTACTAAAGGAGGTTAATAGTGACGGCCAAGGGTGGCCGTCACTGAATGTGATGTATAATTTTTAGAATTAAAAAAGAATCATCAAAAAGAGTTACGAATTAAAGATAAAGAATATATATAAATTTAACATGATTTAGTGTTAATACACTTAATTATGCAATTTTAAACTAATAAAATGAATCCACATATTAGATAGACATACTAATATATATATATATATATACTAATGTCATCAAACATATTAAATTGTAAATTTAGATATTTTCTTAACTCCAGATAATTGATCACTTTTCATTCAAATAACATGATATTTTAAGTAATTTTATTTATCTACTCACAACAATTATTGTAATACTAAATAATAGATAATCAAAATTTTCTCTACGAAATTTTAGAGAAAACACTTATTTTTGACAAATTAAATCCTTGCTAATCATATTAATTTTCGTATTAAATTAATTTTCTCTACCAATATTTTTGTATCACTAAATTTAATTTTGTAGCAGAAGAAATCCTTTTTCTGGGAATAATATTTTTTTCTAAACCGATACCAACCTGATGTAGGCGCACCTACAATCCTCAACGAACACAGTCAAACTCAAATTGCAAATGCGGAAAAGATAACCAATTCTTACTCCAAAAGCAACAAAAACCCTACAATAATTGAAAAATATTTAAATACGATGCCCTGGCGGGCTACAGACGCCCAGCCGGCGGACCTTATAAAACAAGCCTAATACCGAAATAATTAATCGTAAAATTTCTCTTTCTCCTTACATAATAAACTATTAAATTTTAATGATACCATATGTTTGTTTCATTAATCTTAAATATACGAATTGGATAAATTTGATATGATCGAGGTGACATGAAGTTTAGAAATATAATATAAATTTATTTTTTAAATTCATCGCTAATTTTAATTTTTTACTCTTATAAATATATTTAAATTATAATAAAAATATTTTAAATTTATTTTAGCGACGCGGTTCTCGTCCGTCGCTAATTTGAATTTCTAAGTAAATATCAGAAAAAATAATGAACGAGAAAAAAATATTAAACTAAATGCGAAAAATTGAGGAATGTCACCTTTAGTGACGGCCACCTCCGACCGTCACTAAATGTTCAAGCTTCCGTGAGGGTCGGGCAAGGTTGGGTCACAGATTGGGCGATCATTAGTGACGGCCAAGCGCGGCTGTCACTGAATGTCACCTTTCGGGAGGGTCGGGAAACCCCGGTACCAGATGGGGGGAGCAATAGTGACGGCCACATCTGGCCGTCACTGAACTCAAACCATTACTAAAGGAGGTTAATAGTGACGGCCACCGACGGCCAAGGGTGGCCGTCACTGAATGTGATGTATAATTTTTAGAATTAAAAAAAAATCATCAAAAAGAGTTACGAATTAAAGATAAAGGATATATACAAATTTAACATGATTTAGTGTTAATACACTTAATTATGCAATTTTAAACTAATAAAATGAATGCACATATTAGATAGATATACTAATATATATATATACTAATGTCATCAAACATATTAAATTGTAAATTTACATATTTTCTTAACTCGAGATAATTGATCAATTTTCATTCAAATAACATGATATTTTAAGTAATTTTATTTATCTACTCACAACAATTATTGTAATACTAAATAATAGTTAATCAAAATTTTCTCTACGAAATTGTAGAGAAAACACTTATTTTTGACAAATTAACTCCTTGCTAATCATATTAATTTTCGTATTAAATTAATTTTCTCTACCAATATTTTTGTATCACTAAATTTAATTTTGTAGCAAAAGAAATCCTTTTTCTGGGAATAATATTTTTTTCTAAACCGATACCAACCTGATGTAGGCGCACCTACAATCCTCAATGAACACAGTCAAACTCGAATTGCAAATGCGGAAAAGATAACCAATTCTTACTCCAAAAGCAACAAAAAACCCTACAATAATTAAAAAATATTTAAATACGATGCCCTGGCAGGCTACATACGCCCAGCAGACGGACCTTATAAAATAGGCCTAATACCGAAATAATTAATCATAAAATTTCTCTTTCTCCTGACATAATAAACTATTAAATTTTAATGATACCATATGTTTGTTTCATTAATCTTAAATATACTGTAACGACCCGTTAGTGGGTCTAGGTGTTATGGGTATTTTAGTTTGCACATTAGAGTTGTTGCCTTTATTAATTAATTGTTAAAAATATTATATGAGTTGGTAATGGGGGTAAATTAATGAAAATAATATTTGGTGTGAAAAAGTCTCAAAGTTGTGGGTTAAATGGGTTTGGGCCTTATTTGAATTAGACCATTGATAAATAATTAAATCTTAAGTGTAAATGAATTGGGTTGAACCCAAATCTCAAGAAAAGTCCATTGGGCCTTAGTTGGATTGGGCTATATATATATTTTGACTTGGGCTTGGGCTATATATATATTTTGACTTGGGCTTGGGCTATGGGCATAGAGAATGGTATCTTAATTAAAAAGAAAAAAAGATTAAGAAAATGGTAAATGACCAAAATGGGTATGAGATATGTGAATTGTGTGTTAGTATGAAGGGCAAATTAGAGAAAATTAAAAGGGAGATGGATTGAAAGGAGTTGGGAGACAAGTCTCCCACATTTTTTCCCTCCTTTTCTTTCTTCTTACTTTCTTGTTCCCTTCTTCTTCTCCCTCTCCCGATTGTCTCTTCTTCCTCCATTGTTCTTCTTCATTGAAGCTTTAAGTGGAGACTATGGAATTTTCAATTTCAAGGGGTGTCTTCATCTCTTTGGATTTGCAACCATCTAAGGCAAGTTCCCTTCCTTCTTGTTTCATACGCAAGATCTTCTTCTTCTTCTTCTTCTCCTTATGATTGTGTAAGTTCTTCTTCTCTTGTTTATCTTTTAATGCAAGTTCTTCAACCTTGTTTCCATCTTAGAAGGCTTGTTTCCTTTATTTTTAAGTTGTTGCTCTTAAATTCTTTTTCTCGGATTCACTGACCATGTTATGTTCTTTGGTCTATAACTCCTTGTGTTTATATACAAATTGAGATCCGTTTGTTGGGTTGTAAACTAGACATATTAAGCTTCATTTTAGATACAAGAATAGAAATTTTTGACTAATATTTGATCATGTTATAGCCTTGTAAATCCCTGCTAAGATCTGGAAATTTTACTGCTTTCGAGTAAACTGACCTTGTTGTACTCTTTAGGGTATAACTCTCTGTGGTTATATCCGATTCAAGATCCGTTTGTTTCTGTATAAACTAGACTTGATAATCTTCATTTGGTAAATTTTTTAGAATTTTTGGCTGCGTTTTGAGCCTACAGTATCCTTGTAAATTCTTGCCCAGAATCTGAAAATTTTCTGCTCTATTTTTGAATAATCTGTTCTTGCTTGGGTTTTGGGGGTATAATGCTCTGTGGTTATATCCAAATTGTGATCCATTTATTTTTCTATAAAATAGACATCATGGGATTCGATTCGGTATAAGATTTGAAATTTTTGGTTATGATTTGTACCCATAACAACCTTGTTGAATTCTATGTAGAATTCTGTAAATTACTGATACAAATTCTGCTTTGTTTCGGTTTTTGTGGAATATCTCCTTGTGGTTATTTCCGATTTCAAATCCAGTTGATGTTCCAGAAACTAGACTCATTAGGCTTTGATTTGGTATATCATTTGTGGTATTTGACCAAATATTGAGCCCGGATTGGATTTTTGAAAATATGCTTGAAATCTGGAAATTTCTGAAATATGTTGTTATTCAACTCCTCCTGTGTAGTCTATCCTCCCTACGTTTAAAATTATGATTTTTGTATAGTTCTTCCATTTTTTTTTGAATTATTCTTGATAACCCTCATTTTTGGATAAAAGGGTTTTATTCTCCTTATTTCGATAAATCTTGCAATATTAATTCGTTTTCTTGATGAACATTGCTAAAATCTAAATAGGGTTTTTGTGTCACCCTACATTTCTTAAGGAATGACATTTATTCATTAGGGTCTAGTGTCATGCAAGATTTGGTGTTTCTTGCATGTATAAATTTTGATTCCTTGAGATTATTTTTGGGGTAAAAATATACCGTAAATATTGGTTGGGCATTTCTATAAGTATGAGTAAATAAATGTATTAAAATTTACCATGTGATCATAAGATGGTGCACACTTTAATTTATCTAATTGTGCATGTTAAGCATGATTTGAGATTTTTCTTAATCATTGAGGATTGACATGAAATTGGGATATGCATATGTGATGCATGATTATACTGATTTGCGCACCTATTATTTTGCGCGACAGCGAAGTCCGTGGGTGAGAAAGGATATCCTATGAGCGCTTGATGTAGGTGAGGTGGCCATCAACCCAGAAGGCGTGGCTCATATTGTTATCATTTGTTGATGTATTTTCATGATGCATATATATTCATGAATGGATATATATATATATAGGTCGTGAGAGCCTTGAGAATTATGCGGAAAAATTCCCTACTATTGGTGCATATGCATGAGCATGGGAACGAGTGCATAATATATGTAATAATCACAACATGGAAAATTAATGTAAACGGAGAACTTATGAGTCACGTTATACTAATATCTTCTCATAGAGTTGTTTATTCTATCTTGATTATCCCTGCTTTTGATTCTATATCTCCATGCTTTATAAATACACTTGCTGAGCCTTGTGGCTCACCTTATTTACTCTCATGTCATTCCAGGTACAAGTAGAGTAGTGGTTGAGGGTGAGCCCAGTGGGGCTAAAGCCCAGGGTTAGAAGTGTACAGAGACCTTCCAAATTAGATGGTCTATGTTAGCATTTGTGATGAGGGCAAGTGTGAGGAAATTTTATGTTGTAAAATTTGTTAGTGCCCTTGTATTTCATTTTGTTTAGACTATGGTCTAAGATGTTGTAAACCTTTATGTTAGCTTCCGCTGAGTTTATCTAAGGATAGTACTATGGTGTTGTATGTTATTGTTCTATATCACACTTGTGATGACCTTCTTTCGGATATCCTATGCTAGCGGGACTATCCGGTAGTGGGCCACTACATATACGAATTGGATAAATTTGATATAATCGAGGTGACATGAAGTTTAGAAATATAATATAAATTTATTTTTTAAATTCATCGCTAATTTTAATTTTTTACTCTTATAAATACATTTAAATTATAATAAAAATATTTTATTATATTAAAAAATAAAAAAAATATTAAACTAAATGCGGAAAAATAGCGGAATGTCACATTTAGTGACGGCCACCTCCAACCGTCACTAAATGTTCAAGCTTCAGTGAGGGTCGAGAAAGGTTGGGTCACAGATTGGGCGATCATTAGTGACGGCCATGCGAGGCTATCACTGAATGTCACTTTTATTGAGGGTCGAGAAACGCCGGTCATAGATGGGGGGAGCAATAGCGACGGCCACATCTGGCCGTCACTAAACTCACACCATTACTAAAGGAGGTTAATAATGACGGCCAAGGGTGGCCGTCACTGAAAGTGATGTATTAGTTTTAGAGTTAAAAAAGAATCATCAAAAAGTGTTATGAATTAAAGATAAAGAAAATATATAAATTTAACATGATTTTGTCTTAATACACTTAATTACGCAATTTTAAACTAATAAAATGAATCCACATATTAGATATATATACTAATATATATATAAATACTAATGTCATCAAACATATTAAATTGTAAAGTTACATATTTTCTTAACTCTAGATAATTGATCACTTTTCATTCAAATAACATGATATTTTAAGTAATTTTATTTATCTACTCACAACAATTATTGTAATACTACATAATAGTTAATCAAAATTTTCTCTACGAAATTGTAGAGAAAACACTTATTTTGACAAATTAAAACCTTGCTAATCATATTAATTTTCGTATTAAATTAATTTTCTCTACCAATATTTTTGTATCACTAAATTTAATTTTAAAGCAGAAGAAATCCTTTTTCTGGGAATAATATTTTTTTTCTAAACCGATACCAACCTGATGTAGGCGCACCTACATTCCTCAATGAACACACTGAAACTCGGATTGCAAACACGGAAAAGATCACCAATTCTTACTGCAAAACCAACAAAAAACCCTACAATAATTGAAAAAATATTAAACTAAATTTTTGACAAATTAAATCGTTGCTAATCATATTAATTTTAGTTGCTAAATTTAATTTTGTAGCAAAAGAAATCTTTTTTTTGGGAATAATATTTTTTTCTAAACCGATACCAACCTGATGTAGGCGCACCTACAATCCTCAATGAACACACTCAAACTCGAATTGCAAACACGGAAAAGATCACCAATTCTTACTGCAAAAGCAACAAAAAACCCTACAATAATTGAAAAAATGTTTAAATACGATGCCCTGGCGGGCTACAGACTCCCGACAGGCGGACCTTATAAAACAGGCCTAATTCTGAAACAATTAATCGTAAAATTTCTCTTTCTCTTTACATAATAAAGTATTAAATTTTAATGATACCATATGTTTGTTTGATTAATCTTAAATATACGAATTGGATAAATTTGATATGATCGAGGTGACATGAAGTTTAAAAATATAATATAAACTTATTTTTTAAATTCATCGCCAATTTTAATATTTCTTTTATCTTTTGCTCTTATAAATATATTTAATTTATAGTAAAAATATTTTAAATTCATTTTAGCAACGGGCTTCTTGTCCGTCGCTAATTTGAATTTCTAAGTAAATATCTGAAAAAAATATTAAACTAAATGCAAAAAAATTGCGGAATGTCACCTTTAGTGACCGCAATCTCCGACCGTCACTAAATGTTCAAGCTTCGGTGAGGGTCGGCCAAGGTTGGGTCACAGATGTGGCGATCATTAGTGACGGCCAGGCGAGGATGTCACTGAATGTCACCTTTAGTGAGGGTCAGGAAACCTCGGTCACAGATGGGGAGAGCAATAGTGACGGCCACAACTGGCCGTCACTGAACTCACACCATTACTAAAGGAGGTTAATAGTGACGGCCAAGGGTGGCTGTCACTGAATGTGATGTATAATTTTTAGAATTAAAAAAGAATCATCAAGAAAAGTTACGAATTAAAGATAACGAATATATATAAATTTAACGTGATTTAGTCTTAATACACTTAATTATGCAATTATAAACTAATAAAATGAATCCGCATATTAGATAAATACACTAATATATATATATATATATACTAATGTCATCAAACATATTAAATTGTAAATTTACATATTTTCTTAACTCCAGATAATTGATCACTTTTCATTCAAATAACATGATATTTTAAGTAATTTTATTTATCTACTCACAACAATTATTGTAATACTAAATAATAGTTAATCAAAATTTTCTCTACGAAATTTTAGAGAAAACACTTATTTTTGACAAATTAAATCCTTGCTAATCATATTAATTTTTGTATTCAATTAATTTTCTCTACCAATATTTTTGTATCACTAAATTTAATTTTGTAGCAGAAGAAATCCTTTTTCTGGGAATAATATTTTTTTCTAAACCGATACCAACCTGATGTAGGCACACCTACAATCCTCAATGAACACAGTCAAACTCGAATTGCAAATGCGGAAAAGATAACCAATTCTTACTCCAAAAGCAACAAAAAACCCTACAATAATTGAAAAAATATTTAAATACGATGCCCTGGCAGGCTACAGACGCCCAGCAGGCGGACCTTATAAAACAGGCCTAATACCGAAATAATTAATCGTAAAATTTCTCTTTCTCCTTACATAATAAACTATTAAATTTTAATGATACCATATGTTTGTTTCATTAATCTTAAATATACGAATTGGATAAATTTGATATGATCGAGGTGACATGAAGTTTAGAAATATAATATAAATTTATTTTTTAAATTCATCGCTAATTTTAATTTTTTACTCTTATAAATATATTTAAATTATAATAAAAATATTTTAAAATTAGTTTAGCGACGCGCTTCTCGTCCGTCGCTAGTTTGAATTTCTAAGTAAATATCAGAAAAAAATAATGAACGTGAAAAAAATATTAAACAAAATGTGGGAAAATTGAGGAATGTCACCTTTAGTGACGGCCACCTCCGACCGTCACTAAATGTTCAAGCTTCAGTGAGGGTCGGGCAAGGTTGGGTCACAGATTGGGCGATCATTAGTGACGGCCAGGCGCGGCTGTCACTGTAATACCCCATGTTCGTATGAGGATGCCATGTGATTTTGATGAGTTTAGAATACCGAAAAATTGATTTTATGGCAATTTCAGGTACCGAATCAACTGCAGGGAATGCCTCGGAGTGAAATTGTCTAAAGAAAACTATATGGTCTCGACGAGCGTTCCAAGATAAGATTTATGGTATTGAAAGAAATCAGATCGGGAACAATTTTTGGTACAGCTGAAATACAGCTGTCATTTAGGCTGTAAAACCGAATCGTTGTAGAAGACTCCCGAAAAATCAACGGAAGCCTAAGGGGGCTCCGGTTTTGCATAACGAGCAACCCTTCAGTGGTTTCAGGAGCAAACAACAGCCCGATAAGGTCTCTGGGGCGAATTGTCATTTTTAAGTAAGAATTGGATTATTAATCTTGCGTTTTCAGTATTGTAATGCAAATAAATTCGATAATCAAGGATATAGTTACAATTAGATAATTATTTAATTGAAATGGAAATGAATTTTTAGAATTTTAATATATAATTTTTATTATATAATATAGGATTATATATATATGTATATAAACGTGCTGTGTGTGCTCTGCAAATGGCTTCGCGAAGCTTCTAAACTTTAATGGCCAAGATTGTGGCCGCGAAATGGGGAGATAGTGGCAGCGAGATTTAGGGAAGAAGATATGGTAGCAAGATTTGAGGGATTTGTGCAATTAATGTGATGTGTATAAATATATATACGCCCGTGGAGAGCCGCAATGGCTGCCTATAAATAGGCAACGACTTTGGTTGGAGGAGAAGCAACAAAACAAAGTGAGGGAGAGTAGAGATTGAGGGAGAAAGCTTGGGCTAGGCTTGGCCGAGAGGAAGAAGATCGAGAGGGAAAGCTGGGTGGCCATGGCCGCAAGCAACCAGCTTGCAGCAGCCGCCACGACGAGCAGGGGAGGCCGACAGAGCAGCAGCGCGGTGGCGCCGGGAAGCCAGGGAGATGGTCGTGGACTCGTCGATCGCAGCAAGAGGCGGCGGCGGCGTGCGCTGGTGCGGTTGCGGCCGGCCATGGCTGCCATGGAAATGGGCAGCAAGCAGGGAGGAGCTGCGACCAGCAGCCGCGACGGAGGGCGACGAGGCGCGGTGCAGCTCGGCAATGGTCCGACGCGGCTGAGGAGGTCGGCGACAGCCAGCAAGGGCGGCGGCAATGGCGGTGCGACAGCTAGGCGAAGCTGTCCGAGGTAGTGGAGGAGGCTGTGCGCATGGCAGCAGCCGCGCGCAGGAAGGAGAAGAAATAGGGAAGAAGAAGAAGAAGAAAAGGAAGAAAGGAAGAAAGAGAAAGAAAAAAAGAGAGGAAGAAGAAGCTGTTCGCGGAGGCAGGGGAGAAGAAGATGAACAGTAGAAGAGGAAAAGAAAAAGAAAGAAAGGAAAAGAAAATAGGAAAAATTGAGAAAAATGCCAAAAAGTCCTAGAAAAATCCTGAAAAAATAGGAAATTATGTTTCGGTGATATTCCGGAGATTTTGGTGAGAAAAACAGTCTGGGCACACGTTTCAAGGATAGGGCACGCATACCGAGGAAATTCGAGATGCTAAGTTAAGGTGAGTAAAATTCCTTAGAAAATTTCATAAATTCAAGAATATTATTTTATGAATTATCGTAGTGAAATATTTGAGAAAATATTTTAGAAATATTTAATCTGGATTTATTGAGGAAGAAATAGAGAGAAAATTATAGAAAATGTCATAAATTATGGAAAAATAGTTTTTAATGTTTATTTAAATAATTATGGTGATTAGGATACGTTGAGACTGAATTTGAAGAGACTCGCGCAAATTTTGAGGTTGGCACGCAAATCGAGGCAAAACACGGATATCGAGGTAGCCCGATAAGCTCTAGAAGGTAAGTGGTACTTCCTTGATAATGATTTCATCATATTGACATGCCCTGATATGTATCCATCACGTAGACTGCATACATGATTATGAAATGCATAAATATACGTTGATATCATCGATCACACGCATATAAGGCCGTAGGGGGTACGAACTGGCACTGCTGCCTTACCAAGGGTGCACCCATACACCCCGGCTTCGAAAGAGGTGGCTGCTAAAATGCTAGGTAGCATGAGGGGTGCAGTTGACACCTACGATGAAAGACATTGCATACACTAATGGCATAGCATTATGTACCCCTACTTAGATGGTTCATCATCTAACTTGGGTTCGCCCCTCGAACATTCAACGTTCCAGTCGGGACTTGCAGAGATGATTCCGAGATTGGCGATATGTGGTGACGCGAGATGTCGAAAAGCGCGTAAATGTACCATGTTATGTTAGTAGTCTAAGAATTATGTACATTGTATTTATTGTCAGACGCTTATGAATTAACTTTGTAATGAATGTCATGTCTAGTTATTATTATATGAGCAGGTTTGATTCAGCTTCCGCTTTGTATTTATTTCTAGTGTAGATATTTCGCACTAGATAAGGTCTTAGGGAATTTCAGGATAATGTAAAGATAAAAAAAAATAAATAGATAAATAAAATAAACCAAATTTCCTAAGGCATAACACGCCCTGAAGAAGTGGGCTGTTATAGTCACTGAATGTCACCTTTAGTGAGGGTCGGGAAACCCCGGTCACAGATGGGGGGGAGCAATTGTAGTGGCCCACTACCGGATAGTCCCGCTAGCATAGGATATCCGAAAGGAGGTCATCACAAGTGTGATATAGAACAATAACATACAACACCATAATACTATCCTTAGATAAAATCAGCTGAAGCTAACATAAAGGTTTACAACATCTTAGACCATAGTCTAAGCAAAATGAAATACAACGGCACTAACAAATTTTACAACATAAAATTTCCTCACACTTGCCCTCATCACAAATGCTAACATAGACCATCTAATTTGGAAGGTCTCTGTACACTTCTAACCCTGGGCTTTAGCCCCACTGGGCTCACCCTCAACCACTGCTCTACTTGTACCTGGAATGACATGAGAGTAAACAAGGTGAGCCACAAGGCTCAGCAAGTGTATTTATAAAGCATGGAGATATAGAATCAAAGGCAGGGATAATCAAGATAGAATAAACAACTCTATGAGGAGATATTAGTATAACGCGACTCATAAGTTCTCGGTTTACATTAATTTCCCATGCCGTGATTATTACATATATTATGCACTCGTTCCCATGCTCATGCATATGCACCAATAGTAGGGAATTTTTCTGCATAATTTTCAAGGCTCTCACGGCCTATATATATATATATATATCCATTCATGAATATATATGCATCATGAAAATACATCAACAAATGATAACAATTTGAGCCACGCCTTCTGGGTTGATGGCCACCTCACCCGCGTCAAGCGCTCATAGGATATCCTCTCTCATCCACGGACTTAGCCGTCGCGCAAAATAATAGGTGCGCAAATCAGTATAATCATGCATCACATATGCATATCCCCATTTCATGTCAATCCTCAATGATTAAGAAAAATCTCAAATCATGCTTAACATGCACAATTACATAAATTAAAGTGTGCACTATCTTATGATCACAGGGTAAATTTTAATACATTTATTGACTCATACTTATAGAAATGCCCAAACCAATATTTACGGTATATTTTTACCCCAATAATAATCGCAAGGAATCAAAATTTATACATGCAAGAAACACTAAATCTTGCATGACACTAGACCCTAATGAATAAATGTCATTCCTTAAGAAATGTAGGGTGACACAAAACCCTATTTAGATTTTTGCAATGTTCAACAAGAAAACGAATTAATATTGCAAGATTTATCGAAATAAGGAAAATAAAACCCTTTTATCCAACAATGAGGGTTATCAAGAATAATTCAAAAAAACAATGGAATAACTATACAAAAATCATAATTTTAAACGTAGGAAGGATAGACTACATAGGAAGAGTTGAATAACAACATATTTCAAAAATTTCCAGATTTCAAGCATATTTTCAAAAATCCAATCTGGGCTCAATATTTGGTCAAATACCACAAACGATATACCAAATCAAAGCCTAATGAGTCTAGTTTCTGGAACATCAACTGGATTTGAAATCAAAAATAACCACAAGGAGATATTCCACAAAAACCGAAACAAGGCAGAATTTGTAACAGTAATTTACAGAATTCTACATAGAATTCAACAAGGTTGTTATGGGTACAAATCATAACCAAAAATTTCAAATCTTATACCGAATCGAAGCCCATGAAGTATATTTTATATAAAAATAAATGGATCACAATTTGGATATAACCACAGAGCATTATACCCCAAAAACCGAAGCAAGAACAGATTATTCAAAAACAGAGCAGAAAATTTTCAGATTCTGGGCAAGAATTTACAAGGATACTGTAGGCTCAAAACATAGCCAAAAATTCTAAAAACTTTACCAAATGAAGATTATCAAGTCTAGTTTATATAGAAACAAACGGATCTTGAATCGGATATAACCACAGAGAGTTATACCCTAAAGAGTACAACAAGGTCAGTTTACTCGAAAGCAGTAAAATTTCCAGATCTTAGCAGGGATTTACAAGGCTATAACATGATCAAATCTTAGTCAAAAAAATCGATTCTTGTGTCTAAAATTGATCTTAAGATGTCTAGTTTACAACCCAACAAACGGATCTCAATTTGGATATAAACACAAGGAGTTATAGACCAAAGAACATAACATGGTCAGTGAATCCGAGAATAAGAATTTAAGAGCAACAACTTAAAAATGAAGGAAACAAGCCTTCTAAGATGGAAACAAGGTTCAAGAACTTGCATTAAAAGATAAAAAAGAGAAGAAAAACTTACACAATCATAAGGAGAAGAAGAAGAAGAAGATCTTGAATTTGAAACAAGAAGGAAGGGAACTTGCCTTAGATGGTTGCAATCCAAAGAGATGAAGACACCCCTTGAAATTGAAAATTCCATAGTCTCCACTTAAAGCTTCAATGAAGAAGAACAATGGAGGAAGAAGAGACAATCGGGAGAGGGAGAAGAAGAAGGGAACAAGAAAGTAAGAAGAAAGAAAAGGAGGAAAAAAAATGTGGGAGACTTGTCTCCCAACTCCTTTCAATCCATCTCCCTTTTAATTTTCTCTAATTTACCCTTCATACTAACACACACAATTCACATATCTCTTACCCATTTTGGTCATTTTACCATTTTCTTAATCTTTTTTTCTTTTTAATTAAGATACCATTCTCTATGCCCATGGCCCAAGCCCAAGTCAAAATATATAGCCCAAGCCCAAGTCAAAATATATGGCCCAATCCAATTAAGGCCCAATGGACTTTTCTTGAGATTTGGGTTCAACCCAATTCATTTACACTTAAGATTTAATTATTTATCAATGGTCTAATTCAAATAAGGCCCAAACCCATTTAGCCCACAACTTTGAGACTTTTTCACACCAAATATTATTTTCATTAATTTACCCCCATTACCAACTCATATAATATTTTTAACAATTAATTAATAAATGCAACAACTCTAATGTGCAAACTAAAATACCCATAACACCTAGACCCACTAACGGGTCGTTACAGCAATAGTGACGGCCACATCTGGCCGTCACTGAACTCACACCATTACTAAAGGAGGTTAATAGTGACGGCCAAGGGTGGCCGTCACTGAATGTGATGTATAATTTTTAGAATTAAAAAATAATCATCAAAAAGAGTTACGAATTAAAGATAAAGAATATATATAAATTTAACATGATTTAGTGTTAATACACTTAATTATGCAATTTTAAACTAATAAAATGAATCCACATATTAGATAGATAAACTAATATATATATATATACTAATGTCATCAAACATATTAAATTGTAAATTTAGATATTTTCTTAACTCCAGATAATTGATCACTTTTCATTCAAATAACATGATATTTTAAGTAATTTTATTTATCTACTCACAGCAATTATTGTAATACTAAATAATAGTTAATCAAAATTTTCTCTACGAAATTTTAGAGAAAACACTTATTTTGGACAAATTAAATCCTTGCTAATCATATTAATTTTCGTATTAATTTAATTTTCTCTACAAATATTTTTGTATCACTAAATTTAATTTTGTAGCAGAAGAAATCATTTTTCTGAGAATAATATTTTTTTCTAAACCGATACCAACCAGATATAGGCGCACCTACAATCCTCAATGAACACAGTCAAACTCGAATTGCAAATGCGGAAAAGATAACCAATTCTTACTCCAAAAGAAACAAAAAACCCTACAATAATTGAAAAAATATTTAAATACGATGCCCTGGCAGGCTACAGACGCCCAGCAGGCGGACCTTATAAAACAGGCCTAATACCGAAATAATTAATCGTAAAATTTCTCTTTCTCCTTACATAATAAACTATTAAATTTTAATGATACCATATGTTTGTTTCATTAATCTTAAATATACGAATTGGATAAATTTGATATGATCGAGGTGACATAAAGTTTAGAAATATAATATAAATTTATTTTTTAAATTCATCGCTAATTTTAATTTTTTACTCTTATAAATATATTTAAATTATAATAAAAATATTTTAAAATTATTTTAGCGACGCGCGTCTCGACCGTCGCTAATTTGAATTTCTAAGTAAATATCAGAAAAAAATAATGAACGTGAAAAAAATATTAAACAAAATGTGGGAAAATTGAGGAATGTCACCTTTAGTGACGGCCACCTCCGACCGTCACTAAATGTTCAAGCTTCAGTGAGGATAGGGCAAGGTTGGGTCACAGATTGGGCGATCATTAGTGACGGCCAGGCGCGGCTGTCACTGAATGTCACCTTTAGTGAGGGTTGGGAAACCCCGGTCACAGATGGGGTGGAGCAATAGTGACGGCCACATCTGGCCGTCACTGAACTCACACCATTACTAAAGGAGGTTAATAGTGACGGCCAAGGGTGGCCGTCACTGAATGTGATGTATAATTTTTAGAATTAAAAAAGAATCACCAAAAAGAGTTACGAATTAAAGATAAAGAATATATATAAATTTAACATGATTTAGTGTTAATACACTTAATTATGCAATTTTAAACTAATAACATGAATCCACATATTAGATAGATATACTAATATATATAAATATATATATATACTAATGTCATCAAACATATTAAATTGTAAATTTACATATTTTCTTAACTCCAGATAATTGATCACTTTTCATTCAAATAACATGATATTTTAAGTAATTTTATTTATCTACTCACAACAATGTTTGTAATACTAAATAATAGTTAATCAAAATTTTCTCTACGAAATTTTAGAGAAAACACTTATTTTTGACAAATTAAATCCTTGCTAATCATATTAATTTTCATATTAAATTAATTTTCTCTACCAATATTTTTGTATCACTAAATTTAATTTTGTAGCAGAAGAAATCCTTTTTCTGGGAATAATATTTTTTTCTAAACTGATACCAACCTGATGTAGGCGCACCTACAATCCTCAATGAACACAGTCAAACTCGAATTGCAAATGCGGAAAAGATAACCAATTCTTACTCCAAAAGCAACAAAAAACCCTACAATAATTGAAAAAATATTTAAATACGATGCCCTGACAGGCTACAGACACCCAGCAGGCGGACCTTATAAAAGAGGCCTAATACCGAAATAATTAATCGTAAAATTTCTCTTTCTCCTTACATAATAAACTATTAAATTTTAATGATACCATATGTTTGTTTCATTAATCTTAAATATACGAATTGGATAAATTTGATATGATCGAGGTGACATGAAGTTTAGAAATATAATATAAATTTATTTATTAAATTCATCGCTAATTTTAATTTTTTACTCTTATAAATATATTTAAATTATAATAAAAATATTTTAAAATTATTTTAGCGACGCGCTTCTCGTCCGTCGCTAATTTGAATTTCTAAGTAAATATCAAAAAAAAAAAATAATGAACGTGAAAAAAATATTAAACAAAATGTGGGAAAATTGAGGAATGTCACCGTTAGGGACGGCCACCTTCGACCGTCACTAAATGTTCAAGCTTCAGTGAGGGTCGGGCAAGGTTGGGTCACAGATTGGGCGATCATTAGTGACGGCCAGGCGCGGCTGTCACTGAATGTCACCTTTAGTGAGGGTCGGGAAACGCCGGACACAGATGGGGGAGCAATAGTGACGGCCACATCTGGCCGTCACTGAACTCACACCATTACTAAAGGAGGTTAATAGTGACGGCCAAGGGTGGCCGTCACTGAATGTGATGTATAATTTTTAGAATTAAAAAATAATCATCAAAAAGAGTTACGAATTAAAGATAAAGAATATATATAAATTTAACATGATTTAGTGTTAATACACTTAATTATGCAATTTTAAACTAATAAAATGAATCCACATATTAGATAGATATACTAATATAGATATATATATATATACTAATGTCATCAAACATATTAAATTGTAAATTTACATATTTTCTTAACTCCAGATAATTGATCACTTTTCATTCAAATAACATGATATTTTAAGTAATTTTATTTATCTACTCCCAACAATTATTGTAATACTAAATAATAGTTAATCAAAATTTTCTCTACGAAATTTTAGGGAAAACACTTATTTTTGACAAATTAAATCCTTGCTAATCATATTAATTTTCGTATTAAATTAATTTTCTCTACCAATACTTTTGTATCACTAAATTTAATTTTGTAGCAGAAGAAATCCTTTTTCTGGGAATAATATTTTTTTCTAAATCGATACCAACCTGATGTAGGCACACCTACAATCCTCAATGAATACAGTCAAACTCGAATTGCAAATGCGGAAAAGATAACCAATTCTTACTCCAAAAGCAACAAAAAACCCTACAATAATTGAAAAAATATTTAAATACGATGCCCTGGCAGGCTACAGATGCCCAGCAGGCGGACCTTATAAAACAGGCCTAATACCGAAATAATTAATCGTAAAATTTCTCTTTCTCCTTACATAATAAACTATTAAATTTTAATGATACCATATGTTTGTTTCATTTATCTTAAATATACGAATTGGATAAATTTGATATGATCGAGGTGACATGAAGTTTAGAAATATAATATAAATTTATTTTTTAAATTCATCGCTAATTTTAATTTTTTACTCTTATAAATATATTTAAATTATAATAAAAATATTTTAAAATTATTTTAGCGACGCGCTTCTCGTCCGTCGCTAGTTTGAATTTCTAAGTAAATATCAGAAAAAAATAATGAACGTGAAAAAAATATTAAACAAAATGTGGGAAAATTGAGGAATGTCACCTTTAGTGACGGCCACCTCCGACCGTCACTAAATGTTCAAGCTTAAGTGAGGGTCGGGCAAGGTTGGGTCACAGATTGGGCGATCATTAGTGACGGCCAGGCGCGGCTGTCACTGTAATACCCCATGTTCGTATGAGGATGCCATGTGATTTTGATGAGTTTAGATTACCGAAAAATTGATTTTATGGCAATTTCAGGTACCGAATCAACTGCAGGGAATGCCTCGGAGTGAAATTGTCTAAAGAAAACTATATGGTCTCGACGAGCGTTCCGATATAAGATTTATGGTATTGAAAGAAATCGGATCGAGAAAAATTTTCGGTACAGCTGAAATACAGCTGTCATTTAGGCTGTAAAACCGAATCGTTGTAGAAGACTCCCGAAAAATCAACGGAAGCCTAAGGGGGCTCCGGTTTTGCATAACGAGCAACCCTTCAGTGGTTTCAGGAGCAAACAACAGCCCGATAAGGTCTCTGGGGCGAATTGTCATTTTTAAGTAAGAATTGGATTATTAATCTTGCGTTTTCAGTATTGTAATGCAAATAATTCGATAATCAAGGATATAGTTACAATGAAATAATTATTTAATTGAAATGGAAATGAATTTTTAGAATTTTAATATATAATTTTTATTATATAATATAGGATTATATATATATGTATATAAACGTGCTGTGTGTGCTCTGCAAATGGCTTCGCGAAGCTTCTAAACTTTAATGGCCAAGATTGTGGCCGCGAAATGGGGAGATAGTGGCAGCGAGATTTAGGGAAGAAGATATGGTAGCAAGATTTGAGGGATTTGTGCAATTAATGTGATGTGTATAAATATATATACGCCCGTGGAGAGCCGCAATGGCTGCCTATAAATAGGCAACGACTTTGGTTGGAGGAGAAGCAACAAAGCAAAGTGAGGGAGAGTAGAGATTGAGGGAGAAAGCTTGGGCTAGGCTTGGCCGAGAGGAAGAAGATCGAGAGGGAAAGCTGGGCGGCCATGGCCGCAAGCAACCAGCTTGCAGCAGCCGCCACGACGAGCAGGGGAGGCCGACAGAGCAGCAGCGCGGTGGCGCCGGGAAGCCAGGGAGATGGTCGTGGACTCGTCGATCGCAGCAAGAGGCGGCGGCGGCGTGCGCTGGTGCGGTTGCGGCCGGCCATGGCTGCCATGGAAATGGGCAGCAAGCAGGGAGGAGCTGCGACCAGCAGCCGCGACGGAGGGCGACGAGGCGCGGTGCAGCTCGGCAATGGTCCGACGCGGCTGAGGAGGTCGGCGACAGCCAGCAAGGGCGGCGGCAATGGCGGTGCGACAGCTAGGCGAAGCTGTCCGAGGTAGTGGAGGAGGTTGTGCGCATGGCAGCAGCCACGCGCAGGAAGGAGAAGAAATAGGGAAGAAGAAGAAGAAGAAAAGGAAGAAAGGAAGAAAGAGAAAGAAAAAAAGAGAGGAAGAAGAAGCTGTTCGCGGAGGCAGGGGAGAAGAAGATGAACAGTAGAAGAGGAAAAGAAAAAGAAAGAAAGGAAAAGAAAATAGGAAAAATTGAGAAAAATGCCGAAAAGTCCTAGAAAAATCCTGAAAAAATAGGAAATTATGTTTCGGTGATATTCCGGAGATTTTGGTGAGAAAAACAGTCTGGGCACACGTTTCAAGGATAGGGCACGCATACCGAGGAAATTCGAGATGCTAAGTTAAGGTGAGTAAAATTCCTTAGAAAATTTCATAAATTCAAGAATATTATTTTATGAATTATCGTAGTGAAATATTTGAGAAAATATTTTAGAAATATTTAATCTGGATTTATTGAGGAAGAAATAGAGAGAAAATTATAGAAAATGTCATAAATTATGGAAAAATAGTTTTTAATGTTTATTTAAATAATTATGGTGATTAGGATACGTTGAGACTGAATTTGAAGAGACTCGCGCAAATTTTGAGGTTGGCACGCAAATCGAGGCAAAACACGGATATCGAGGTAGCCCGATAAGCTCTAGAAGGTAAGTGGTACTTCCTTGATAATGATTTCATCATATTGACATGCCCTGATATGTATCCATCACGTAGACTGCATACATGATTATGAAATGCATAAATATACGTTGATATCATCGATCACACGCATATAAGGCCGTAGGGGGTACGAACTGGCACCGCTGCCTTACCAAGGGTGCACCCATACACCCCGGCTTCGAAAGAGGTGGCTGCTAAAATGCTAGGTAGCATGAGGGGTGCAGTTGACACCTACGATGAAAGACATTGCATACACTAATGACATAGCATTATGTACCCCTACTTAGATGGTTCATCATCTAACTTGGGTTCGCCCCTCGAACATTCAACGTTCCAGTCGGGACTTGCAGAGATGATTCCGAGATTGGTGATATGTGGTGACGCGAGACGTCGAAAAGCGCGTAAATGTACCATGTTATGTTAGTAGTCTAAAAATTATGTACATTGTATTTATTGTCAGACGCTTATGAATTAACTTTGTAATGAATGTCATGTCTAGTTATTATTATATGAGCAGGTTTGATTCAGCTTCCGCTTTGTATTTATTTCTAGTGTAGATATTTCGCACTAGATAAGGTCTTAGGGAATTTCGGGATAATATAAAGATAAAAATAAATAAATAAATAAATAAAATAAACCAAATTTCCTAAGGCATAACACGCCCTGAAGAAGTGGGCTGTTATAGTCACTGAATGTCACCTTTAGTGAGGGTCGGGAAACCCCGGTCACAGATAGGGGGGAGCAATAGTGACGGCCACATCTGACCGTCACTGAACTCACACCATTACTAAAGGAGGTTAATAGTGACGGCCAAGGGTGGCCGTCACTGAATGTGATGTATAATTTTTAGAATTAAAAAATAATCATCAAAAAGAGTTACGAATTAAAGATAAAGAATATATATAAATTTAACATGATTTAGTGTTAATACACTTAATTATGCAATTTTAAACTAATAAAATGAATCCACATATTAGATAGATATACTAATATATATATATACTAATGTCATCAAACATATTAAATTGTAAATTTACATATTTTCTTAACTCCAGATAATTGATCACTTTTCATTCAAATAACATGATATTTTAAGTAATTTTATTTATCTACTCACAACAATTATTGTAATACTAAATAATAGTTAATCAAAATTTTCTCTACGAAATTTTAGAGAAAACACTTATTTTTGACAAATTAAATCCTTGCTAATCATATTAATTTTCGTATTAAATTAATTTTCTCTACCAATATTTTTGTATCACTAAATTTAATTTTGTAGCAGAAGAAATCCTTTTTCTGGGAATAATATTTTTTTCTAAACCGATACCAACCTGATATAGGCGCACCTACAAACCTCAATGAATACAGTCAAACTCGAATTGCAAATGCGGAAAAGATAACCAATTCTTACTCCAAAAGAAACAAAAAACCCTACAATAATTTAAAAAATATTTAAATACGATGCCCTGGCGGGGTATAGACTCCCAACAGGCGGACCGTATAAAATAGGCCTAATACCGAAACAATTGATCGCAAAATTTCTCTTTCTCCTTACATTATAAAGTATTAAATTTTAATGATACCATATGTTTGTTTGATTAATCTTAAATATACAAATTGGATAAATTTGATATGATCGAGGTGACATGAAGTTTAAAAATATAATATAAACTTATTTTTTAAATTCATCGCCAATTTTAATTTTTCTTTTATTTTTTGCTCTTAGAAATACATTTAAATTATAATAAAAATATTTTAAATTTACTTTACCAACTGGCTTCTCGTCCATCGCTAATTTGAATTTCTAAGTAAATATCAGAAAAAAATAATAAACGTGAAAAAAATATCAAACTAAATGCGAAAAAATTTAGGAATGTCACCTTTAGTGACGGCAACCTCCGACCGTCACTAAATGTTCAAGCTTCGGTGAGGGTAGGGCAAGGTTGGGTGACAGATTGGGCGATCATTACTGACAGCCAGGCGAGGCTGTCACTGAATGTCACCTTTAGTGAGGGTCGGGAAACCCCGGTCACAGATGGGGGGAGCAATAGTGACGGCCACATCTGGCCATCACTGAACTCACACCATTACTAAAGGAGGTTAATAGTGATGGCCACGGGTGGCCGTCACTGAATGTGATGTATAATTTTTAGAATTAAAAAAGAATCATCAAAAAGAGTTACGAATTAAAGATAAAAAATATATATAAATTTAACGTGATTTAGTCCTAATACACTTAATTATGCAATTTTAAACTAATAAAATGAATCCACATATTAGATAGATATACTAATATATAAATATATATATACAAATGTCATCAAACATATTAAATTGTAAATTGATCACTTTTCTGTCAAATAACATGATATTTTAAGTAATTTTATTTATCTACTCACAACAATTATTGTAATACTAAATAATAGTTAATTAAAATTTTCTCCACGAAATTGTAGAGAAAACACTTATTTTTGACAAATTAAATCCTTGCTAATCATATTAATTTTCGTATTAAATTAATTTTCTCTACCAACATTTTTGTATCACTAAATTTAATTTTGTAGTTGAAGAAATCATTTTGCTGGGGATAATATTTTTTTCTAAACCGATCCCAACCTGATGTAGGCACACCTACAATCCTCAAAGAAAACACTCAAACTCGGATTGCAAACACGGAAAAGATCACCAATTCTTACTCCAAAAGCAACAAAAAACCCTACAATAATTGAAAAAATGTTAAAATACGATGCCCTGGCGGGCTATAAACTCCCAACAGGCGGAACGTATAAAACAGGCCTAATACCGAAATAATTGATCGCAAAATTTTTCTTTCTCCTTACATAGTAAACTATTAAATTTTAATGATTCCATATGTTTGTTTGATTAATCTTAAATATACGAATTGGATAAATTTGATATGATTGAAGTGACATGAAGTTTGAAAATATAATATAAATTTATTTTTTGAATTCATCGCAAATTTTAATTTTTCATTTATTTTTTGCTCTTATAAATATATTTAAAATATAATAAAAATATTTTAAATTTATTTTAGCGACGGGCTTCTCGTCCGTCGCTAATTTGAATTTCTAAGTAATTATTAGAAAAAAAATAATAACCATGAAAGAAATATTAAACTAAATGCGGAAAAATAGCGGAATGTCACATTTAGTGACGGCCACCTTTGACCGTCACTAAATGTTCAAGCTTCAGTGAGGGTTGGGCAAGGTTAGGTCACAGATTGGGCGATCGTTAGTGACGGCCATGCAAGGCTGTCACTGAATGTCACCTTTAATGAGGGTCGGGAAACGCTGGTCACAGATGGGGGGAGCAATAGTGAAGGCCACATCTGGCCATCACTGAACTCACACCATTACTAAAGGAGGTTAATAGTGACAGCCAAGGGTGGCATTCAGTGAATCTGAAGTATAATTTTTAGAATTAAAAAAGAATCATCAAAAAGAGTTACGAATTAAAGATAAAGAATATATATAAATTTAACATGATTTAGTTTTAATACACTTAATTACGCAATTTTAAACTAATAAAATGAATCCACATATTAGATATATATACTAATATATATTTAAATATATAATAATGTCTTCAAACATATTAAATTGTAAATTTACATATTTTCGTAACTCTAGGTAATTGATCACTTTTAGTCAAATAACATGATATTTTAAGTAATTTTATTTATCTACTCACAACAATTATTGTAATACTAAATAATAGTTAATCAAAATTTTCTCTACAAAATTGTAGATAAAACACTTATTTTTGACAAATTAAATCCTTGCTAATCATATTAATTTTCGTATTAAATTAATTTTCTCTACCAATATTTTTGTATCACTAAATTTTATTTTGTAGCAGAAGAAATCCTTTTTCTGGGGATAATATTTTTTTCTAAACCGATCCCAACCTGATGTAGGCACACCTACAATCCTCAATGAACACACTCAAACTCGTATTGCAAACACGGAAAAGATCACCAATTCTTACTCCAAAAGCAACAAAAAACCCTACAATAATTGAAAAAATATTTAAGTACGATGCCCTGGCGGGCTACAGACTCCCAACAGGCGAACTTATAAAACAGGCCTAATACCGAAACAATTCATCGCAAAATTTCTCTTACTCCTTACATAATAAACTATTAAATTTTAATGATACCATATGTTGGTTTGATTAATCTTAAATATACGAATTGGATAAATTTGATATGATCGAGGTGACATGATGTTTAAAAAAATAATATAAATTTATTTTTTAAATTCTTCAGTAATTTTAATTTTTCTTTTATTTTTGGCTCTCTTAAATATATTTAAATTATAATAAAAATATTTTAAATTTATTTTAGTGACGGGCTTCTCGTCCATCGCTAATTTGAATTTCTAAGTAAATATTAGAAAAAAAATAATAAACGTGAAAAAAATATTAAACTAAATGCGAAAAAATTGCAGAATGTCACATTTAGTGACGGCCACCTCCGACCGTCACTAAATGTTCAAGTTTCAGAGAGGGTCGGGCAAGGTTGGGTCACAGATTGGGCGATTATTAGTGACGGCCATGCGAGGCTGTCACTAAATGTCACCTTTATTGAGGGTTGGGAAACGCCGGTCATAGATGGGGGGAGTAATAGTGATGGCCATATCTGGCCGTCACTGAACTCACACCATTACTAAAGGAGGTTAATAGTGACGGCCAAGGGTGGCCGTCACTGAAAGTGACGTATAATTTTTAGAGTTAAAAAATAATTATCAAAAAGAGTTATGAATTAAAGATAAAGAAAATATATAAATTTAACATGATTTTGTCTTAATACACTTAATTACGTAATTTTAAACTAATAAAATGAATCCACATATTAGATATATATACTAACATATATATATAAATACTAATGTCATCAAACATATTAAATTGTAAATTAACATATTTTCTTAACTCAAGGTAATTGATCACTTTTCAATCAAATAGCATGATATTTTAAGTAATTTTATTTATCTACTCACAACAATTATTGTAATACTAAATAATAGTTAATCAAAATTTTCTCTACGAAATTGTAGAGAAAACACTTATTAATTTTGACAAATTAAATCCTTGCTAATCATATTAATTTTCGTATTAAATTAATTTTCTCTACCAATATTTTTGTATCACTAAATTTAATTTTGTAGCAGAAGAAATCCTTTTCCTGGGGATAATATTTTTTTCTAAACTGATCCCAACCTGATGTAGGCGCACCTACAATCTTCAAAGAACACACTCAAACTCGGATTGCAAACACGGAAAAGATCACCAATTCTTACTCCAAAAGCAACAAAAAACCCTACAATAACTGAAAAAATGTTTAAATACGATGCCTTGGCGGGCTATGGACTCCCAACAGGCGGACCGTATAAAACAGGCCTAATACCGAAACAATTGATCGCAAAATTTTTCTTTCTCCATACATAGTAAACTATTAAATTTTAATGATTCCATATGTTTGTTTGATTAATCTTAAATATACAAATTGGATAAATTTGATATGATCGAGGTGACATGAAATTTGAAAATATAATATAAATTTATTTTTTGTATTCATCGCAAATTTTAATTTTTCATTTATTTTTTGCTCTTATAAATAAATTTAAATTATAATAAAAATATTTTAAATTTATTTTAACGACGGGCTTCTCATCCGTCGCTAATTTGAATTTCTAAGTAAATATTAGAAAAAAATAATAACCATGAAAAAAATATTAAACTAAATGCGGAAAAATAGCGAAATGTCACATTTAGTGACGGCCACCTCCGACCGTCACTAAATGTTCAAGCTTCAGTATGGTTCGAGAAAGGTTGGGTCACAGATTGGGCGATCATTAGTGACGGCCATGCGAGGCTGTCACTGAATGTCACTTTTATTGAGGGTCGAGAAACACCGGTCATAGATGGGGGGAGCAATAGTGACGGCCACATCTGGCTCTCACTGAACTCACACCATTACTAAAGGAGGTTAATAGTGACGGCCAAGGGTGGCCGTCACTGAAAGTGATTTATAATTTTTAGAGTTAAAAAAGAATCATCAAAAAGAGTTACGAATTAAAGATAAAGAATATATATAAATTTAACATGATTTAGTCTTAATACACTTAATTATGTAATTTTAAACTAATAAAATGAATCCACATATTAGATAGATATACTAATATATATATATATATATACTAAGGTCATCAAACATATTAAATTGTAAAGTTACATATTTTCTTAACTCGAGATAATTGATCATTTTTCATTCAAATAACATGATATTTTAAGTAATTTTATTTATCTACTCACAACAATTATTGTAATACTACATAATAGTTAATCAAAATTTTCTCTACGAAATTGTAGAGAAAACACTTATTTTTGTCAAATTAAATCCTTGCTAATCATATTAATTTTTGTATTAAATTAATTTTCTCTACCAATATTTTTGTATCACTAAATTTAATTTTAAAGCAAAAGAAATCCTTTTTCTGGGAATAATATTTTTTTCTAAACCGATACCAACCTGATGTAGGCGCACCTACATTCCTCAATGAACACACTGAAACTCGAATTGCAAACACGGAAAAGATCACCAATTCTTACTGCAAAACCAACAAAAAACCCTACAATAATTGAAAAAATGTTTAAATATGAAGCCCTGGCAGGCTACACACTCCCAACAGGCGGACTTTATAAAACAAGCCTGATACCGAAACAATTAATCGCAAAATTTCTCTTTCTCCTTACATAATAAACTATTAAATTTTAATGATGCCATATGTTTGTTTGATTAATCTTAAATATACGAATTGGATAAATTTGATATGATCGAGGTGACATAAAGTTTAAAAATATAATATAAACTTATTTTTTAAATTCATCGCCAATTTTAATTTTTCTTTTATTTTTTGCTCTTATAAATATATTTAAATTATAATAAAAATATTTTAATTTTATTTTAGCGACGGGCTTCTCGTCCGTCGCTAATTTGAAATTCTAAGTAAATATTAGAAAAAAATAATAAACGTGAAAAAATTATTAAAATAAATGCGGAAAAATTGAGGTATGTCACCTTTAGTGACGGCCACCTCCGATCGTCACTAAATGTTCTAGCTTCGGTGACGGTCGGGCAAGGTTGGGTCACAGATTGGGCGATCATTAGTGACGGCCAGGCGCGGCTGTCACTGAATGTCACCTTTAGTGAGGGTCGGGAAACCCTGGTCACAGATGGGGAGAGCAATAGTGACGGCCACATCTGGCCGTCACTGAACTCACACCATTACTAAAGGAGGTTAATAGTGATGGCCAAGGGTGGCCGTCACTGAATGTGATGTATAATTTTTAGAATTAAAAAAGAATGATCAAAAAAATTTACGAATTAAAGATAAAGAATATATATAAATTTAACGTGATTTAGTCTTAATACAATTAATTATGCAATTTTAAACTAATAAAATGAATCCACATATTAGATAGATATACTAATATATATATATATACAAATGTCATCAAACATATTAAATTGTAAATTGAACACTTTTCAGTCAAATAACATGATATTTTAAGTAATTTTCTTTATCTACTCACAACAATTATTGTAATACTAAATAATAGTTAATAAAAATTTTCTCCACGAAATTGTAGAGAAAACACTTATTTTTGACAAATTAAATCCTTGCAAATCATATTAATTTTCGTATTAAATTACTTTTCTCTACTAACATTTTTGTATCACTAAATTTAATTTTGTAGTTGAAGAAATCATTTTGCTGGGGATAATATTTTTTTCTAAACCGATCCCAACCTGATGTAGGCGCACCTACAATCCTCAAAGAACACACTCAAACTCGGATTGCAAACACGGAAAAGATCATCAATTCTTACTCCAAAAGCAACAAAAAACCCTACTATAATTGAAAAAACGTTTAAATACGATGCCCTGGCGGGCTATAGACTCCCAACAGGCGGACCGTATAAAACAGGCCTAATACCAAAACAATTGATCACAAAATTTTTCTTTCTCCTTACATAGTAAACTATTAAATTTTAATGATTCCATATGTTTGATTAATCTTAAATATACGAATTGGATAAATTTGATATGATTGAGGTGACATGAAGTTTTAAAATATAATATAAATTTATTTTTTGAATTCATCACAAATTTTAATTTTTCATTTATTTCTTGCTCTTATAAATATATTTAAAATATAATAAAAATATTTTAAATTTATTTTAGCGACGGGTTTCTCGTCCGTCGCTAATTTGAATTTCTAAGTAAATATTAGAAAAAAATAATAACCATGAAAAAAATATTAACCTAAATGCGGAAAAATTGCGAAATGTCACATTTAGTGACGGCCACCTCCGACCGTCACTAAATGTTCAAGCTTTAGTGAGGGTCGGGCAAGGTTGGGTCACAGATTGGGCAATCATTAGTGACGGCCATGCGAGGCTGTCACTGAATGTCACCTTTAGTGAGGATCGGGAAACGCCGATCACAGATGGGGGGAGCAATAGTGACGGTCACATCTGGCCGTCACTGAACTCACACCATTACTAAAGGAGGTTAATAGTGACAGCCAAGGGTGGCCTTCACTGATTGTGAAGTATAATTTTTAGAATTAAAAAAGAATCATCAAAAAGAGTTACGAATTAAAGATAAAGAATATATATAAATTTAACATGATTTAGTATTAATACACTTAATTACGCAATTTTAAACTAATAAAATGAATCCACATATTAGATATATATACTAATATATATATATATGTAAATATATACTAATGTCATCAAACATATTAAATTGTGAATTTACATATTATTTCTTAACTCTAGGTAATTGATCACTTTTCAGTCAAATAACATGATATTTTAAGTAATTTTATTTATCTACTCACAACAATTACTGTAATACTATATAATACTTAATCAAAATTTTCTCTACGAAATTGTAGATAAAACACTTATTTTTGAGAAATTAAATCCTTGCTAATCAAATTAATTTTTTTATTAAATTAATTTTCTCTACCAATATTTTTGTATCACTAAATTTAATTTTGTAGCAGAAGAAATCCTTTTTCTGGGGATAATATTTTTTTCTAAACCGATCCCAACCTGATGTAGGCACACCTACAATCCTCAATGAACACACTCAAACTCGGATTGCAAACACGAAAAAGATCACCAATTCTTACTCCAAAAGCAACAAAAAACCCTACAATAATTGATAAAATATTTAAATACGATGCCCTGGCGGGCTACAGACTCCCAATAGGTGGACTTTATAAAACAGGCCCAATACCGAAACAATTCATCGCAAAATTTCTCTTTCTCCTTATATAATAAACTATTAAATTTTAATGATACCATATCTTGGTTTGATTAATCTTAAATATACGAATTGGATAAATTTGATATGATCGAGGTGACATGATGTTTAAAAATATAATATAAATTTATTTTTTAAATTCTTCACTAATTTTAATTTTTCTTTTATTTTTTGCTCTTATAAATATATTTAAATTATAATAAAAATATTTTAAATTTATTTTAGCGACGGGCTTCTCGTCCGTCGCTAATTCGAATTTCGATGTAAATATTAGAAAAAAAAATAATAAACGTGAAAAAAATATTAAACTAAATGCAAAAAAATTGTGGAATGTCACATTTAGTGACGGTCACCTCCGACTGTCACTAAATGTTCAAGCTTCAGTAAGGGTTGGGTAAGGTTGGGTCACAGATTGGGCGATCATTAGTGACGACCATGCGAGGCTGTCACTGAATGTCACCTTTAGTGAGGGTCGGGAAACGCCGGTCACAGATGGGGGGAGCAATAGTGACGGCAACATCTGGCCGTCACTGAACTCACACCATTACTAAAGGAGGGTAATAGTGACGGCCAAGGGTGGCCTTCACTGAATGTGAAGTATAATTTTTAGAATTAAAAAAGAATCATAAAAAAGAGTTACGAATTAAAGATAAAGAATATATAAAAATTTAACATGATTTAGTATTAATACACTTAATTACGCAATTTTAAACTAATAAAATGAATCCACATATTAGATATATATACTAATATATATATATAAATATATACTAATGTCATCAAACATATTAAATTGTAAATTTACATATTTTCTTAACTCTAGGTAATTGATCACTTTTCAGTCAAATAACATGATATTTTAAGTAATTTTATTTATCTACTCACAACAATTACTGTAATACTAAATAATACATAATCAAAATTTTCTCTACGAAATTGTAGATAAAACACTTATTTTTGACAAATTAAATCCTTGCTAATCAAATTAATTTTCGTATTAAATTAATTTTCTCTACCAATATTTTTGTATCACTAAATTTAATTTTGTAGCAGAAGAAATCCTTTTTCTGGGGATAATATTTTTTTCTAAACCGATCCCAACCTGATGTAGGCACACCTACAATCCTCAATGAACACACTCAAACTCGGATTGCAAACATGGAAAAGATCACAAATTCTTACTCCAAAAGCAACAAAAAACCCTACAATAATTGAAAAAATATTTAAATACGATGCCCTGGCGGGCTACAGACTCCCAATACGCCGACCTTATAAAACAGGCCCAATACCGAAACAATTCATCGCAAAATTTCTCTTTCTCCTTATATAATAAACTATTAAATTTTAATGATACCATATGTTGGTTTGATTAATCTTAAATATACGAATTGGATAAATTTGATATGATCGAGGTGACATGATGTTTAAAAATATAATATAAATTTATTTTTTAAATTCGTCGCTAATTTTAATTTTTCTTTTATTTTTTGCTCTTATAAATATATTTAAATTATAATAAAAATATTTGAAATTTATTTTAGTGACGCGGTTCTCGTCCGTCGCTAATTTGAATTTCGAAGTAAATATTAGAAAAAAAATAATAAACGTGAAAAAAATGTTAAACTAAATGCTGAAAAATTGTAGAATGTCACATTTAGTGACGACCACCTCCGACCGTCACTAAATGTTCAAGTTTCAGAGAGGGTCGGGCAAGGTTGGGTCACAGATTGGGCGATCATTAGTGACGGCCATGCGAGGCTGTCACTGAATGTCACCTTTATTGAGGGTCGGGAAACGCCGGTCAGAGATGGGGGGAGCAATAGTGACAGCCACATCTAGCCGTCACTAAACTCACACCATTACTAAAGGAGGTTAATAATGACGGCCAAGGGTGGCCGTCACTGAAAGTGATGTATAATTTTTAGAGTTAAAAAAGAATCATAAAAAAGAGTTATGAATTAGAGATAAAGAAAATATATAAATTTAACATGATTTTGTCTTAATACACTTAATTACGCAATTTTAAACTAATAAAATGAATCCACATATTAGATATATATACTAATATATATATATATATAAATACTAACGTCTTCAAACATATTAAATTGTAAATTTACATATTTTCTTAACTCTAGGTAATTGATCACTTTTCAATCAAATAGCATGATATTTTAAGTAATTTTATTTATCTACTCACAACAATTATTGTAATACTAAATAATAGTTAATCAAGATTTTCTCTACCAAATTGTAGAGAAAACACTTATTAATTTTGACAAATTAAATCCTTGCTAATCATATTAATTTTCTTATTAAATTAATTTTCTATACCAATATTTTTGTATCACTAAATTTAATTTTGTAGCAGAAGAAATCCTTTTCTTGGGATAATATTTTTTTCTAAACCGATCCCAACCTGATGTAGGCGCACCTACAATCCTCAATGAACACACTCAAACTCGGATTGCAAACACGGAAAAGATCACCAATTCTTACTCCAAAAGCAACAAAAAACCCTACAATAATTGAAAAAATGTTTAAATACGATGCCTTGGCGGGCTATAGACTCCCAACAGGCGGAGCTTATAAAACAGGCCTAATACCGAAACAATTAATCGCAAAATTTTTCTTTCTCCTTACATAATAAACTATTAAATTTTAATGATACCGTATGTTTGTTTGATTAATCTTAAATATACGAATTGGATAAATTTGATATAATCGAGGTGACATGATGTTTAAAAATATAATATAAATTTATTTTTTAAATTCGTCGCTAATTTTAATTTTTCTTTTATTTTTTTTCACGGATTGCAAACACGTGAAAAAAATATTAAACTAAATGCGGAAAAATTGCGGAATGTCACATTTAGTGACGGCCATCTCCGACCGTCACTAAATGTTCAAGCTTTAGTGTGGGTCGGGCAAGGTTGGGTTACAGATTGGGGGATCATTAGTGACGGCCATGCAAGGCTGTCACTAAATGTCACCTTTATTGAGGGTCGAGAAACGCCGGTCATAGATGGGGGGAGCAATAGTGACGGCCACATCTGGCCGTCACTGAACTCACACCATTACTAAAGGAGGTTAATAGTGACGGCCAAGGGTGGCCGTCACTGAAGGTGATGTATAATTTTTAGAGTTAGAAAAGAATCATCAAAAAGAGTTATGAATTAAAGATAAAGAAAATATATTAATTTAACATGATTTTGTCTTAATATAGTTAATTACGCAATTTTAAACTAATAAAATGAATCCACATATTAGATATATATACTAGTATATATATATATATATACTAATGTCATCAAACATATTAAATTGTATATTTAGATATTTTCTTAACTCTAGGTAATTGATCACTTTTCAGTCAAATAACATGATATTTTAAGTAATTTTATTTATCTACTCACAACAATTATTGTAATACTAAATAATAGTTAATCAAAATTCTCTCTACGAAATTGTAGAGAAAACACTTATTTTTGACATATTAAATCCTTGCTAATCATATTAATTTTCGTATTAAATTAATTTTCTCTACCAATATTTTTGTATCACTAAATTTAATTTTGTTGGAGAAGAAATCTTTTTTCTGGGGATAATATTTTTTTCTAAACCGATCCCAACCTGATGTAGGCGCACCTACAATCCTCAATGAACACACTCAAACTCGGATTGCAAACACGGAAAAGATCACCAATTCTTACTCCAAAAGCAACAAAAAACCCTACAATAATTGAAAAAATGTTTAAATACGATGCCTTGGCGGGCTATAGACTCCCAACAGGCGGAGCTTATAAAACAGGCCTAATACCGAAACAATTAATCGCAAAATTTTTCTTTCTCCTTACATAATAAACTATTAAATTTTAATGATACCGTATGTTTGTTTGATTAATCTTAAATATACGAATTGGATAAATTTGATATAATCGAGGTGACATGATGTTTAAAAATATAATATAAATTTATTTTTTAAATTCATCGCTAATTTTAATTTTTCTTTTATTTTTTGCTCTTATAAACATATTTAAATTATAATAAAAATATTTTAAATTTATTTTAGCGACGGGCTTCTCGTCCGTCGCTAATTTGAATTTCTATGTAAATTTTAGAAAAAAGAAATAATAAACGTGAAAAAAATATTAAACTAAATGCGAAAAAATTGTGGAATGTCACATTTAGTGATGGTCACCTCCGACCGTCACTAAATGTTCAAGCTTCAATGAGGGTCGGGCAAGGCTGGGTCAGAGATTGGGCGATCATTAGTGACGGCCATGCGAGGCTGTCACTGAATGTCACCTTTAGTGAGGGTCGGGAAACGCCGGTCACAGATGGGGGGAGCAATAGTGACGGCGATATCTGGCCATCACTGAACTCACACCATTACTAAAGGAGGTTAATAGTGAAGGCCAAGGGTGGCCGTCATTGAAAGTGATGTATAATTTTTAGAGTTAGAAAAGAATCATAAAAAAGAGTTACGAATTAAAGATAAAAAAAATATATAAATTTAACATGATTTTGTCTTAATACAGTTAATTACGCAATTTTAAACTAATAAAATGAATCCACATATTAGATATATATACTAATGTCATCAAACATATTAAATTGTAAATTTACATATTTTCTTAACTCTAAGTAATTGATCACTTTTCAGTTAAATAACATGATATTTTAAGTAATTTTATTTATCTACTCACAACAATTATTGTAATACTAAATAATAGTTAATCAAAATTTTCTCTACGAAATTATAGAGAAAACACTTATTTTTGACAAATTAAATCCTTGCTAATCATATTAATTTTCGTATTAAATTAATTTTCTCTACCAATATTTTTGTATCACTAAATTTAATTTTGTAGGAGAAGAAATCCTTTTTCTGGGGATAATATTTTTTTCTAAACCGATCCCAACCTGATGTAGGCGCATCTACAATCCTCAATGAACACACTCAAACTCGGATTGCAAACACGGAAAATATCACCAATTCTTACTCTAAAAGCAACAAAAAACCCTACAATAATTGAAAAAATGTTTAAATACGATGCCCTGGCGGGCTATAGACTCCCAACAGGCGGACCTTATAAAACAGGCCTAATACCGAAACAATTAATCGCAAAATTTTTCTTTCTCCTTACATAATAAACTATTAAATTTTAATTTATCACTGACAATATCAATATTCCCATGGGCTCGTAAGCCATCATGCCAAGCATGCATAAATGCAGCATGATAAAAATATACACGAATAATAACGAGCACTACCTGCCGGGCTATGGCCACCTCGTCCCGTGCTAGGTGCTCCTAGGGTACCATTTTCTACTATGCAAAATATCAGGTGCGCTAACTTATAATAAAATGATGCATCATAATGAGATCATGCTAATTATGCACATCATATTAGGTTCCCAATAGTACTGTCATGCTCACAATGTGTGTATATATATATATATACTTTAATTTTTGACAAAACTGCACATGCACTAAGACTGTGTGTTGTCCATTGTAATAAATTAATTAATGCAAGAGATAACAGATGAAATAAATTAATTAAATGTAATGCAATAAACATTGAATAAAATATTATAAATTCAGTACGCATGTCCAATGCCTCTTTTTAATTAAATTTTCTCTTATACTTTTAATATATAAATTATATAATATCTTATATATATACTTTTATAATATATTATAATATATATAATACATGCATGTGCCAAACAGGGTGGTGTTTTTCTTCTTTTCTCCAGTGGCCCTACCCCATTATAGGTATATATAATATTATAGATATCATATCATAATATCATATTATATATACTTATATGTACGTTCACTGCCCATTTCCCATTTTAATTTCTGTTTAATATTATAATGTGTTACATAGCTTATATATATACACTACACATTTATATATATATCACTACAAGAAAAAGGATATTTCGTGACGGACTTTTTTGTGATGAGGAAAATTTTCTCACCAAAGATCACTTTTGGTGATGAGATTTTTGGGTCATCACCAAAAGTGAACTTTTGGTGAGCATAATAAAAGGTCATCACCCAAAATTGGCACTTTAATTTTTGGCCCTCAAATTTTTCCCACCACATGGTAGGAAAATTTTCAGCAATGATATTGTCACTTTTGCTGACGAAAAATAGTCATCACTAAAAGTAATTTTTGTGACAACTAAAAAGTCAGGACTAAAGTTCATCATTACAATTTTGCACCCTTCCTTTTCCCCTTTTGATTTCTCTTCTTCCTGCGCATATCACACGTCCCCTAAAATTAGAAACATGGAGTAGCCTTTGCCAAACCACAACTAACTGTAAGCAACTCCATTTTGCTTACGCTCATTTTGATTTCTCACCTTGAGGAATTTACCCGCCCGCACATAAATTACCCACACATAATGATAATATGTGTGGGTAATTAAACTAGACAAACTTATTAAATTATTCACACTTATTATGTGTGGATAAATTGATATACCTACACTTATTTTGGCGAAAAACATTTCCTCAACTTTCAGAGATTGATGGAATTTTTCTCGATAAAATTTTAGCTGGTGTGGCATTTTTTTGGATTATATTGCTCACACATATTAATAAATGTTATGCATGCGTGTATAATTGTTTATAAACTTACCCACAAATAATTACAAATATGTTATATATGTGTGGGTATCCATGTATCTACACTAAAAAAAAAAAAGAGTTATTAACAACAAAAAATTAATGACGGGATTAAATTTAACGATTAATATAGTATTATTAACAACTAATTATAAATCCCATCGTTATGAGATAAATTTTAACGATAGGCTAAATAAGTCATCGTTAATAAACTACTTTACCATCATTATTGACTAAATTTTTTAATTCTAACCATGAAATAATAAAAAAGAATTTTTAAGATTTAACTGATACTTATATAAGTAATTCTTAATATAATTATATTTTTTGTAAATGTATAAATATAATTATTAAACTATTATAATTGAGCATTAGTTATTAATTTGATGTAATAATTTAAATTATTTGATTAATTATCATAATCTTAAATTATTTTATTTTTATCAATCAAATAATTATTTTCATAAATTATTTTATTTTTTATTAATTAATAAGTAAATATTATAAAAAAAATAAAAAAAAGCCAAAACTATTAGTAGGAGATGCCTTGCCTCTTTCCTCTACAAATTCCAAATCCCTAATTCCCAAATCTCCATTGCTGGATCTCCCTCTGTGATAATCCCGGCCATCGCTTTCGTTGCCTCCTCACCGCCTCAATGCCGTCACTGCCTCCTCGCTACCCCAATGCTGTCGCCACCTCCAGCTCCATTGTAACTACCCATTAGAGGGCCTAGTAATTATTCAAGAATGATTTAATTAATTGTTGAAGTATTTGATTAAGCGATTTTGTCAATTAATTATTTAATGTGGCAATTTAGAGATTTTGAAGAAAAAGAATAACATTTATTTCTTTTTAATTTTGGAGTTTAAAAGAATTTGCCAAGGTGGCAATTTAGATTTTTAATTGAGAGAATAGTATATAAATAGCATTTAAAGAGCATTTAATTCTAGTTATTTATTTTGGAAATTAAATGCAAGGGCATGAAGGTGATTTTGGAGTTTTATTATTATTTGAGAGTTTTAATAATAATTTTTGTATTATTATTAATTAAGTGGGATTATGTATTTAAAGGAGAATAAGAATCCATGTATGAGATGGATTTGGATTAAGAGTCTCCTAGTCCCAATAGGAGAAGGTTTTGAGAGTCTCCAAATTCAATTGGGAGAAAGATTCCAAGTTATAAAAGGAAAGAGATCTAGGACTTTATGTCTATATATAGAGCCCATTAGCTTAGCTTTTCTTCACGCCGTGTGAAGAACAGAGAGGCCAAAAGATAGCAGAGGCTTGCTAGAGTCTTCAGGATCGCTCCAGGGTTCGATCAAAGAGTTCTATCAGGCAAGTATTCTTTCTATAATCCCTTCCATTACAGGTTCATATAAGTTTTTCAAATTATTCCAGTTCTTCATTGAGTTCTCAGATTTTATATTAGTAAGTAGAGACGTATATATATATATGCGTATAACAGTGAAGTTATGAGCATGTTTTATTAATCCTTATCCATTTTGGATTACAAGTTCTATTAATCCTTATCCATTTTGGATTGTAAGTTCTATTAATCCTCATTCATTTTGGATTGCAAGTTCTATTAATCCCTATCCATTTTGGATTACAAGTTCTATAAATCCTTATCCATTTTGGATTGCAAGTTCCATTAATCCTGATCCATTTTGGATTGCAAGTTCCATTAATCCTTATCCATTTTGGATTGCAAGTTCTATTACTCTAAGTTCTAATATCCGGATACCTTGTATCGTATCTGAATATATCTAAAGTTCTTCAAGTATGATATCCGGATGGTTTGTTTATACATCCGGAAAGGTCAAGATAATATCCAGATATCTCGCCCGATATCCGGATACCTCCCTCAAAAGTTAAATTTTTCATTCGAATAGTCCCCAGTTATATCCGAATGCATCAGTGAGATATCCGGATGACCAGAATCATATCTGGATGTCCTAGTTCATATCTGAATACTTCCCAATATATCCGAATAGCTTCTGCTTTGAATATCAATGTATCCGGATGAGCCTTCTTCATATCTGGATGTCTTTTATCATATCCGGATATCCTTCCTGATATCCCGATGACTTTTCCAGAAATCCAATTTAGCTTCCAGTGAGTCCTAATTCAAGTTTAATTCAATTAATGTATTCAATACTTTCCAACATTGAATTCATAAGCCAGAACATGACAAGTTAATCATACCCAGACCCTAAATCATAGTTCATTGAATCTTTGTATTCTAATATATAGATGAAGATCATATCATGTTCAGCATTATTATAACATGATCAGCATTATTTTTGTGAGATTATGTGCATACATTTTGGTATGAGCATTGAGCATGACTTTATATAGAGCACTACATATCGTGTGCCAGTATTTATATGAGAATTGCATTGCATTATGCGCACTAGGCGGCTTGTCCGCGGGGATCCCATCAGTTTCAGTTTCAGCTCAGTTTATGAGTTGCTCACCTGGTGGCAACCAGGGGGCTAGGGGCTTTGCCCACAGTATATGCTTATAGTTTTTATGTATGCAGGTTTCAGATCAGACAGGTATGTATTATCAGATTATGTGGGCCTATGAGCCAAAGTTGCATACTTGCATTTAATTTACAATTTATGTGCATTACATTTTTATTAATGCAAACAGACAGTGATTATACAGTACAAGTTCAGTGAGTTATTTATCAATATCAATATTTTTCGATTCAGCTTCAGTATTCTTTCCAGCTTATTACTTGCTGAGCTTTTGTAGCTCACCTTGTACTCTTCACCCCTCTAGGTTCTAGCGGGGGAGTATCAGATGTGGGGCCTAGCAACAGTGTTCAGTAGTGTGTGTACGTGGAGCCACTCAAGATAAAAGATGTCTGGGAGTCTGTTGAGTTTTATAGTGTTTTCCCATATTAGATCTATTTTATATTTCAGTTGAGGGATTTTCTCTTAGACAGAGTTTATGGTTTTTAGTCTGTATTGACTTAGAGTTTTTATTCCAGTTGATTGAGATGTTCAGTTATGGTATCAGATTTCAGTTTAACAGCCAGTTTATTTTATTATCCCCAGTAGAACCTCTTCTCGATTAGTTCTAGGAGAGGGGGTGTTACATCCATCACGACCTCCTCACTGCCTCAACGCTGCCTCCGCCTTCTCGCCTACTTTATCCAGGTTTATTTTCTTTTCCTCATCCCACTTTATCTTCATCGCCTTCTTCACCATGCTGCCTTCAATATTATTGTCATTGTCATCATGTTCATGTTCACTGCCACCTGTTTTTGTATATACGTATAGTTATATGCACAGAAGAGAGATTATGATATCGATGGATCAATCTGACTTGTCTCGGTGCCAATTTCTCCGGGAACTTTGTTTTCGAGCTCTATTTGGTTGCTCGGGAAAAGGGTATTAACAGAAAAGAATAAAAATCGAAGCTGTGGGTGTAATTCTTTTCCGTGTTATTCTTCTACCTCAATTGTCTAATCGGGAGTTAGATAGTGAAACTAGTCATAATATTGTTTCTTTGGATTTTTACATTTGCCTAATACATTATTTGGACTTAGGCTGATTGTGATATATATTTTTTTCATTCAGCATGTAGATTTGATGAAATATATATGCTCTGCCTTTTGATTTATCATTTATTTAGATATTTACATCAACTACTCCCTTTGCTCCCTTCTTTAACTTCTCAAATATGTTTCCCACATCTTATGATGCTTCTGTAGTCCACTTTTACAGTCAATATTGCATGATATCATTTCTTATTTTACAGTAAAAGCGTGTTCCATATTTCTTTAAAATGCTGAGCAAAAGCTAATAGTGGAGTATCAGTTCTACTGCCCTTAATGTTTGTGTTTGTTGTTGATCTGCTTCATTTGCATGCATTTTAATACTTTGATATTTTATCCAAAGGCTTTGGTATTGGCAATTATGTTCTAAAATATGTTACCTAGTTAGAACTGTGGATTTATTTGAGTACTAGGTACTGCTAAATTAATTTTCATAAAATAATTAGACTTTTAATATAATAAATAGTTATGTTTACTAGAAATTAATCATGTAAAATTACATTATGATGACTTATTTCCCCCCCCCTGAAAACTCTACTATTTGTAGGTACAAATTTGTCCTGTTTGATTTTTCTGCTCCTGGGAAGTACCTCAATTTGTTCTTTATCTGTTTGATGTTCCTTTATTAAAAAAAAATACTAATCAATATTATGGTGGTTATCCAGGTTGGAAGACTGATCAATATTTTGAAGTTTATCCTTTTTAGTCCTTTGGATGCTCTTTCTTTTTTCTTTGATTTAGTTAGTGCATGGTAATTACTTTTGGGATCTTTCAATTGAACAGGGTGCAATTGATCCAACCGGTTTGTCTGCTGAGGACCTTCACGTTCTTGATCTAACCATGCATTAATTACTTTTGTGTGTGTTCAAGTACGTAATTTTTGTAATAAACTAATTCAACCAATCTCAACATCATTGTAGGGTTGTTGTGCAAGGTCCTGGACCAGGGCCACGTTATGGGCATGTTATGGCTCTTGTAGGTGATGGAAATTGGTGGAAATGATGGTGAGCCCCTGCATAGATGCTTCCTGTTGTTTTCTTGAGTATCTTTCTCAATTTTGATCCTCTAGCAATAATTTAATGCATGGTTTCAGGCAAGCGACCCTTGGCTGATGTGTGGGCACTTGACACAGCTACAAATATTCATGAACATGAATTGGACATGCCATGGATGTGAAGGTGCTTTCACTATAGTTTTTATTGCTTTTTTTCCAGTAAGTATTTTTTTTTTTTTTTACTTTGTTTTGGGGATACATTACAAATATAACACATTTTGGGTAAGGTATAAAAACACACTGATCCTAGTTTGCCTCTAATATAATTGTCCTTTTTATGTTTACGGATTTAGTGTTGCATTTATGTTGGACTAACATTTTTTTAGTAGTTTGTACATTATCATTATTATATATAAAGTGCCATGTTCATATTAGATTGGTGGGGTTATTTCAATATTTTCATTACTTTTTGATTATTATATTTATGAACACTATAAATAAAATTAATAGTATTATTTTTTTGATTGTATCCATATCTCTATTTATTTTAACATTTTTTTCAAATAATCAAATTTCATGTTCATTGATGTATTCATTTTTGTACCTCTATCATATTGTTGTCTTAGTGCTTTTAATTTTATACCAATGTTGGGTCTTGCCTCCCCTTCTTGAGCAACTGTCAAGGTTATTTTATTTTGTCAAAACACCAACTTGGGGCAAATTGATTCACAAAAAATAGAAAGAAAAAGAAATTTTGCTCTTTGCTCTGCTTTGCTCTTTTCTCTCTCTCACACATGGTAAATTGAATTCATGTGTTTGTTTATTACAAGATATGGTTTTTATACTATTATCTTTTATTTTTTTGAGGATATTTTAAATCAAATAAGCTTAATTAAGGGGAAAAAAATGAGAAATAAGGCTATGTTACATACTAACTTAAACAACATATCTTGTAAAGCACCATTTACTCATGTATTCCCTCTATTAAATTCTGACATAAATTGTATAGTTTTACATTATACTAACTTATATTTAGAAAAAAAAAATAGGTTGATCCAACCATGGGGCAATTACTTGATGATATTCCTCTTTTTAAAGCAACTCATTTTACATTTTTAATGCTATGTTAGAATGTTCTGATGTTATACTAATTATCTTTCTCATTACATTAGGAGATGATGTTGGAGAAACAACAAACTACATCTTCTGCATCACAAGAAGAAGAAAGTTAAACACTTACTCAAAAAGAAATTTGTGCTTCATCAATAAGGTTGAAATCTGGTTACTTTACTGCTAAACCATCTAAAAAGACTCGGACAACTCCAACGAATCATTCAAAAATAAAACAACTTAAACAACAAGTGGAGAAGTTGGTACAGTATAATGAGTCAAGAGAAATTGAGTTTGAAGCACAGAAAGAGGAGATTCATTAGTTGAAGAGTATGTTGGCCATTGTTTTAGAAAAAGATGGAGAAAAACCTCTAGATGAACCATTAAATGCAGAAGATGGCAACAACTCTTAGATGTGTGGGACTTTAAGGATCCAAAGAAGTTGAAAGTTTATTTTGACTTGATATACTTTTTGCTTGTTTGTCTTTATTTGATGAATTATCCTTGGAACATGTTTTGAATATTAGATTTGATGAGTTCTATTATTTGTGGGATATGTTTTGATGGACTAACAATTTGGACGATGCAATTCATTGAAATTTATGGTAGTTGTGTTTGGTAATTTAAATAGGTTGAGAATTTATTAATAGGGATGTTTGTGGGACTATATGATGAGAATATCATGACAAGAAATTTTTAGTAATGTTATTTTCTTGATAGACTCTCGTCCCAAAAGTTTTTGGTGATGATATTGTATTGTAGTAAAAGAGTTCTTGCAATGGGATGCTTTTATCACAGAAACTTTTTCGTGATGTCCAAGTCTCTTGATGTAAATCACAAGTATTTTACTAACCATCACAAAATATTTTCTGTGAGGATTTTACTTTATCACAAGTACCTTTTGGTGACTAAGTGTTTTGTCACAAAAACTTTCTTATAACGAACAATTTTATTTTTTGGTGAGGAGATAATGTCACGAGACAGTTTTGGTGATAAGATAAAAAACATTTGTGAGCATTAATGGAGTCACAAATATGTTCTAGTGATGGAAATTTTTATGCCAATAGTGATGAAATAATTCGTCACTAAAAAGTATTTTTGGTGACTAGATATGAAGAGACAATGATCTTAGGTGATGAGTTGGGCGACGAGTTTTTTCGTCACTAATAATGCATTTACCATGATGAAATGATTATTTCGTCACCAAAGATAATCGGCGGGGGACCTATGGTGATGAGTCCGTGACGAATACTTGATCATCACTGAAAAGATTGAGTGATGAAATTCTATCTTTTTGTGACCACCTAAGGACATCACAAAAGACCAATTTTCTTGTAGTGTATATATATGTTCCGTGCATAATTGCGGCTTTCCTCTTCCTTCATTTCCTTATTATATATATATATATTTTCTCGTTAATATATTAATATGCTATACGCATTAAATATTATAAACATATTTATCAACATTAAACATCTAACTGGTCATTAAGAACACTAGTGTCTCAATGGTATTAATAAATTAAATAATTAAACTTATGTGTATTATGAATTTATACATACCATTTGAACCAACTATCATGAAATAATTATGGTTCATCAAGGATCCAGCTATAAAAAAAAACATGGATCATAAAAATAAAAACACCATTCCTTTGAGAATATAGGGTGGATCAAAACCCTATTTAAGCTTTTGAACAAAAATTTAGCAATGACAAGAATAAATTTACTGAAATAAAAAAAAATAGATATAAGAACTTGCCTCAAATAAAAGAGACAACAGAACTTATAAGGGATTAGGAACTTGCACTAAATTAAAAATATGGTGCAAGAAGAACTTGCCTTGATAAATGATTAAATTTGGAGAAGAGGAAACCTACCAAATGTTGTAATTTACACCACTTGAAGCTGTAACGACCCTAAAGTGGGTCTAGGTGTTTTAATTCTTGACGTCAGTGTTTCGCAATTTAAAATGTTGGACTAAATATTTTTATTAATGCTTAATGTTAATTTCCTTGGTGGCACAGAAATAATTTAGATTACATAATTTTATTTTATGGTGCATGGAATCAGAAATTTAAGTGAAAGGGCCTCAATTAAATAGTTAATGAGATGTCTAACCCAAGTAGAAAATTAAGCCTGGTGGGCTTAGAATATATGTATATGGGATATATGTGATTTGGGCTTAGGCCCATGGTGAGAAATTATTTGGAAATAATGGGCTTGATGGTGAAATAAGAAAATGGGGAAAAGAAAATAAATTAAGTAGCATTTGTCACTCAAGCCCCTGGATATTTTTTGTTTGTAATATGAAAAGAGGGTCATTTCAGTAAATTCTGGAGCTGGCGTGCAGACCTGTGCGCTCTCCTTTTTCCCAGCAACCTCTGTGCACAAATATCCTATTTCAGTGCAAGGTGTATCCCTTCTTTTTGAATGCACTGTTCCATTGCTTCTTTAGTCCATCTCCGTGCTCTTCTTCTTCTTCACCTTCTCCATCCTATTCCATCACTTCTGTTTGCTGCTGCTATTTGCTTCATGTGCGCGGGTGGAACTTCTCTCTAATTGCATTCTCAATAGGCAAGTTCTCTTACCTATTTTTATTTCAATGTAAGTTCTTCTACACTTCCACGTTATCTTTCAGTGCGAGCTCCCTCTTAGAAATATTCTATAATGCAATGCAAGCTTCCTTGATTTGCAAATTGTTGCTTATTGTGTCACCTCGCAGTTAGTGTTTTTCATTGTGTCTATTTGTGTATAAAGTTCCTAGTTACTGTGAAGTCCATTTGATGTCTCAAGCGGGGTTTGATTCACCCTAATATCTGTTCAGTGAATGGCTTTTCTTCTTACCTACAACTGGGTTTTGTTTAGCTCGTTGCTCCCTGTTCAGGCATTTATATATGTACATGTTGCATCACTTTTGGAAGCTCTCACCCATAGCTGAATGGAAAATGTTAAGTCACCATTAAATGATTTCATTAAGGTATTTGGAGCAAACAGCAAAAGTCTCAACTGAAAATATATATATACTGTTCGCCTATATATGAGACCCACTTGTAAATACATATATACAACATGCGTAATGAGTTGATACCCCTTAGACATTTGTAAAGCTTATTAGAACATGCCCTGCCTAGCTAATCCACCCTATACTTATGCTTAACAGCCGTTCGAATGCCCCTGCTCTATTCTGCAAACTCAGTTATATATTTATATTCACGTTCAGCTTCATTGATGTTCTAGCGAGCTCATTCCGGTTCTTTCCGCGAGCTCGTTCTAGCTCTTTGCCGCGAGCTCACACCTATATGCTCCCTGACCATAAGCTGAATCACGAGCTCGTTCCCGCGAGCTCATCTCTAAAGCTCATGGCCGCGAGCTCTTACCTCACGCCTGGCCTGAAGCTCGTCCAGCGAGCTCTTGCTCAACCCCTTGACTGCGAGCTCGTTCACCTCATGACCTCGAGCTCGTTCTCTTGTCCTTCCCGCGAGCTCTCTCCGTAAGCTACGACCTCAAGACCTCGAGCTGTTCCCAAGCTCGTCCCATATGCCTTTGAATGGGAGTTATCAGCTCTCACCCTATTTATTTACCTGTTTGCATTTTCTTTAATTTATATTTTACTTTCATTTACTTTAATACATAAATGTAAATAAGAAAGTACCCCCCATTTGGATTCAATAAAAATATCAAAAAAATCAAAATCCTTAAAAATAAAAAGTTAGAATTTTGGTTTTAGTACAAATCCACGAATTTGCAATTTTACCACCATCGAAATACATAGTTTCCGTTTCTTGAAAAAATCATTAAAAATCATTTTTACAACAATGAATGCTAGTCATCAAATTACCAGGAATTAGTTTTTCAAAATAAAGACATTCTCAAAATATGTTCTATTTGTTCCATTGCCTTAGAAAAATTTCAGGTTTATGTTTGGTCAGCAATTTCGTGTGGTGTGGTCATTTGATTGCATGTGGACTAATCATGAATTTGAGCTATGAGCACGAATGCAAGTAAATGCATACTATCACTAGTTAAATAAAATCACAACGATCATATGGTGGGAAAAGTAGTTATTAAATTTATAATACTCCTCAGCTGGTGAATCAATATTTAATATTAAATGGCATCTCTCAAAGAAGTATTCTTGTGTTGTAAATTACATCAAGCAATTATGTGTCATAAATTACATCTTGAATGTGGTCAACGTTATGAAGTAAGATATGTTGAATTTATCTGATGATGGAAAAATACCCGGTATGGGTAAGTAATGTTGAAAGTATGAATATCGCGAGAACAAGAATTTAAATACACGTGGTTAGGAAATGCATACATGATGCATACATGTACATGTTACATATACATATGTTTTGCACTCCTATTATTTTGCACGAAGGGAGAAAGGGTACCCTAGAGCACCTGACACGGGACGAGGTGGCCATAGCCCGACAGGTTGGCTCCATATTTATTGTGAGGTTTTGTCTATGTGATACACTTTGGCATGTGTTGATTTATGGCTTGCGAGCTTATGAGATTTGATTCTGATATTAAATTTTTATGCACATTTGCATAATAGTACATGGTGGCATAATACATTTAACTTGGAATTGATCAAGTCTTAAATTGTGATACTTGTATACATCAGTCAAGTTCTGGAGTACTCTCTTTGATGTCACCTTATTCTTGGTTCATGATCATTGTTTATTATCCTAGAACTTGCTGAGCCTTGTGGCTCACTTGATCTTCTTTGCCATTCCAGGTAAAGGGAAAGCTATTGTTGGGGGCGAGTCCAATGGGACTAAGGCCTAAGTATAGTGGTGTACGGGGACGCGTCCTAACTTGAAGATCCTGTTAGCATTTTAGTGAGACTTGAGATGAAATGAGTCTTATTTTGTTAGTTAACATTAGAGTCTCTTATCTATTTTGTATGGCCGTTGAGCCCGACTCTTGAGCTATTAGAAGTGTAATTGAACTTAAACATAGTTTCCGCTGCTAATGAATGGAATGAGTTGTTTGTTTAATTGTGGTTGTTCTATATCATCTCTGTGATGACCTCCTTTCGAATATCCTATGCTAGCGAGAATATTCGAGAGTGGGCCCTTACAGAAGCTATTACCAGAGAAGAAGAAGAAAAGTAGTAGAAGAAGAAAGACGAATAAGAAGAAGAGGAAAAATAAAAGAATGAGAAATCATTTGGGTGGAGTCAAAAGAGAAGAAAATGAGGGAACAAGGGGACAAAAAAGAAAAGTGAAAAGAAAGTAAGGAGAAATTTTGGAGGATGTCTACCACCCCACCTCCCACAAATCCCTTTCCAATTTTGCCCCTCCCAATTGCACACTTGCACAATGTTAGATATGCCCCTTTATGACATTTACTAACCCATTTTCTATTTCTTTATTTAATTATTCATCACACACAAATCTCCAAATTTCTTAATGGGTACAAGCCCACTTGTGAGTCCACCATCTAATTAATTTAGGCCCATTAGGTCCAACTCACTACTTCAACTCATAAATTTTTTTAGCCATTTTATTATAAGCCCAATGAATTTATTCTCATCCCTAGAAATTTATATCATTAGAATTTTATCTTTTTCAAAAATTTCAATAAATGTAAATCATAGAATATTAAATGCTCTAAACCTATTAATGGGTCGTTACATTCATAGCCATCACAGTAAGACAAAATGAATACAGAAATTGCATTAGCTAGCTCGCACCAGGATATACGAGGATGAACAAGAGATCTTGCACTGCAAATCAAAGGGGAGTGCAAGAAGGACTTGCAGAACAATAAAGGAGAAAGCAGGAAATCAAAGAAGTGAAATACATAATGTATAAACGAGCTTGCACTGAAAATAAAGAGAGAGTGAAAGAAGAACTTGCTTGATAGCTTCGCTATGCAGAAAAATCCTCTCTTCCTGAAGTTGCTATCAACCTAGATGAAAATATGAGCAGCCAGGAGGGAAAATGAGAGATAAGAAGAACAAGTCTCAGATGGAAAAGGAGAGTACGCACAAGAGAAAGGTCACTGATGCAAGCGCAACACGAAGAGGGAAATGCACAATCTGTACCTGCAACTTGGTCGAAATGACCTGATTGCCCTTCACCTTTACAATGGTCAAAAGGAAGATCAAGGGCACTATTGACATTTGCTAGCCAATTTAATTTATTATAATTTTCTTTTAAAGATTTCAAATTTCATTTCTCAATTAGGCTCAACCCATGCCGTGGGCCATTCCATGGCCTAACTTGCTAACCCAAAATAAATTTTCATCATCCAAGCCCTTTCATAATATAATTAAAATTCCAAACACATCTCAATGACCCAATCTATTTGGACTTTCCCCACATTTTTTTATCCCATTTAAATAGGCTACAAAATTCTTATTTCCACTTACTCTTTATTCCAATAAACAAATGAGAATATTTTCAACCCTTAATTAATTAAAGAAAAAAATTTTGAACCCAAAATAAAATACCCGAAAATGTCTAGACCCCCTAACGAGTCGTTACAGTGGAACCTCAAGTTAAGTCTTGAGAGAGAGGATTCGGCTCTTTAGAGCTGAACCTCTATAAATTTCTCTTATTCTATGTAGTTGTGTGATTTTATTGATTTCAATTCTACTGCAATCACCACATATTAAGACCACAAATTTAAGAGTTTTCAAAAGAGTTAAAATTATTAACTTTTGAAAAACCAAATTCACCCCCTCTTAGGTATTTTTTTGGGCAACAGTATACTTAAAAATCTCTCTTGATCTTTCTTCCATTCTTTTTTAGGGTTATTTGTGTTGTGAGCTTCTTCTCTATATTCATTTGAGAGTTGTTCATTTTGTGAGCTTTTTGTTCCATATTTTTTTAGACTCAGTTATTTGTATTGTGAGCTTGGAAAAGGTTATAACCAAGCCTTGAAAAAGCTACTCTAATAAAAGATAGTGTTCACCTCTTTAAATAGGCACTAAGTAAAGGTTAGTGTTCACTTCTTTAAATAGGCACTAAGTAAAGGATTTGTGAAAATACTTGGTGAGAAGTTAAGGTAATGGAGTAGGTTGGGTTAAATCAAACCATTCTAAATCTTATATGTTTGCCTCCTTTATCTCTCTTACTATTAGTTTTCATATTTTGAGTACTTACAGTTTATATTTATAGCATTATTTTCAAAACTATAAAAAGGCTCAAAACAATTTTTGTAAAAAATATTTATCAAATTAAGAAAATTTTGAAATACTCAATTCACCCTCCTTTTGGGTGCACACTCCTATATTTCTCAACAAAGTGCCACCTTATAAAAGTTTAAATTTTCTTTTTAAAAATTGTGTGGGACACCATTTTTCTTTGATTCCTTTGCTCACCACCAGTAATGCTTCAGTTGCTCTTGCTACTATCATCCTTTGCTAAACTGCATATTTTCCATTGCCTCTCTCCTTTGATTGCCATCATCTTTTTCACCGAAAGAAACTATTAGAAGCCAAAACATCACTATTAAAAAACTATTACTCTCATTACCATTCACTGGACTAGTTCCTTGGTCACTCTAGACCATTCAAAAGTCTCTCATCCTCATTGTTGAAAATATTAGCTAAGTGAAGTTTAAGAGCGAGGTGAATTAACCTTAACAAAATTTGTAATTTTAAAGAATATAACAAAAATGAACGAGAATAAAGATAAAAAATAAAGACAACACCAATATTTATAATGGTTCAACAACTTGCCTACATTTATTACCTTGACTACTCACTAAAGATTTTGCAAATCCACTATATTAGTACATTTTGAAAAGATAAGTACTATCCTCTATACCTTGTGCTTTTTCATAGGCTCAAGCGCAACTAACCTTATGCTTTTTCAAAGGCCCAAGCACAAACATTAAAAATAATTTTCAAAGGGTTGAAGTAATAACCCACACACTCGCTTTTATAATTTAAGGAAAAAGATTTGTGAGATATACATGTCAGTGTCAGTGCCCTTAATGTTGGATTTAGATGACATATAATAGTTGTATTATGGGATTAATGATGTAAATTTTGCAAATATAATAAAATATGCTTTCATATTTTAAGGTTATTCATACCTCTCCAATCTATATATATGAATGAACTCTTAGATTTCTTGACGAAAGTCTTATTCTTAAGTATTAAGAATATGAGGCAAATACTTTTGGATTAAGGATTTCTTAAAGTGATTTATAGCCCTTAGATTTCTCAAAAGATAGCTATGATTAATCTTTTAAGGACTAGCACGTGTTACTATATTTGATTAGTATGAGATATTAATGATAAAAGATGATGAGTCGCATGGTATAATCCATGAGATGTATATAATGGACATGTGGGTAGGTGTTAGTTGAACATCTACTGAATGTAATGCAAGTGATAGATCACATGTAGCGGCCCTCTCCCGGATCATCCCGCTAGCATAGGAAATCCAAAAGGAGGTTGTCACAAAATGGATACAAGAACAATAACTCAAAATAAACACCATATTATTATTATTTTTTTTATTTGCTCACTAGTCATCAAGAGCCAAAATAAAACATCTTCACCTTTGCTCACTATCAATAGGAGCTCAAAATAAATATTACACACCCTTTACATTATTATCTTGGGCTTACCGCCCATACATTTTTTAAATAAAAGGGCACTAAGGTTCTAACAACACATTGAACCCTCTATTTCCTACCCTCAACATTACACCCATAGATCTTGAGGCTGGGACATCCCTGTACACAACTAAACCCAGGCTCTGGCCTCATTGGACTCGCCCTCAGCAATAGCTTATCCCTTACCTGGAATGACAGGAATAAGCAAGGTGAGCCACAAGGCTCAGCAAGTATATATATATACAACAATAAAGACAATAGAGTCAAGGCATGGATAAACCAAAATGGAATAGACCCGACTTCCAAGTACGAGTATCATTTCCCATTAGATCCCATTATTATTATCCTTCCCATGCCATTGTCATTATGCATTTCATGCATCATTTCATTTCTCAATCATTATGACCATTTTCATGCCATTGCCATTATGCATTTCATGCATCATTTCATTTCTCATTCATTATGCTCATTCCCATGCCATGGTCATTATGCATTTTATGCATCATTTCATTTCTCATGAATATATATAATTTTCCATGCAGCATATCATTCCTTAAGGCCTTTCATTCACATGCATGCATACATATACGTAGAAAAATCATTTAGCCATTCATTTGGCTTGAGAATCGCTGACCGGGTCTATGGCCACCTTTCTGGCGTCAGGAGCTCTTTAGGATATCCTTTTCTCAACCCGCGGTACGTAATCGCCGCGCAAAATAATAAGTGCGTAAATAATAATACCATGCAATGCTCATGCAAGTTCCAAGTAAACATATCAAACATGCTACATTATTAGCAATGTTCTCCTCATAATCATCATGCGCACTTAGCCATTTCAAGATTATATCCACACATGAGCCAATGATATTTTCATCATATGATTTGGCATCATTCATTGAGATTCATTTCCATACCATAAATAATAATACCATGTAATGCTCATGAGGGTTTTCAAGTAAACATATCGACATGCTTCATTATTAGAAATGTTCTCATTATGATCATCATGCACACTTAGACATTTTAAGATTTCATCCTTACATGAGCTAATAGTATTTTCATCACATGATTTAGCATTATTTATTGGGATTCATTTTCATACCATTTCTCAAGGTCAAACAAGTTGATTACATGAATTCACCATTTAAAAACTCATGATTTTCATCTTTAATTCCCACCATTAATTAACTTCCCCATTTTTGGAATACTTACATATCCACGAGATGATTTTTGAAGCCAACTAAAACATCACAAGAGCTTTGGGGAAGAATTTCAAGCACTAGAAAAGAATCGGACCAAAAAGAAAGAATCATTGCATTCTGTTGGTTGACCGAATAAAAGAATTAGTCAACCGATGAAAAAGGCTTAGTCGACTAAATAGGGACTTGGTCGACTGAGTAAAAACACTTGGTCAACTAACAGAAGCTTAAATTATCATTTGGTCGACCGACTAAAACACTTGGTCGACTAACAGAGGCTTATTTTATCACTTGGTCGACCGACTGAAACCACTTGGTCGACCGATTGAACATTTGGTCGACTAACAGAAAGCAGAATATATGCTTGGTCGACCAACAAAAATACTTGGTCGACTAATCAGAAGGCAAAACACTTACTTGGTCGACCGATAGAAATGCTTGGTCGACCAATTGAAGAACAAAACACATACTTGGTCGACCGATAGAAATACTTGGTCGACCAATAGAGGCTTGAAACTTAAAAATAACAACGATAGCCCACAAAACTCAACCTCCCAAGCAAGTTACACCAATCTTGCTTCTCTAACATTCCTAATCAATCAAGTGTCATTCCTTTGAGAATTTAGGGTGAACTAAACCCTAATGAAAACTCACAAAAAGACCCATTGATGACAAAACACAAGATTTTAACGGAATGAGAAAATAATCCACCCATCAATATAAACTCATGATTTGATCTCCTAACAAAATAGAAGATTCGAAAACAAGGAAACCAACGTGACCCAAAAGAAAAGGGCCCAAGGCTTTATTAACAAGGAAGATCAACATGATCTTGCAACGAAACAAACAAAGAAGAAATAATAACTTGCATAACCAAAAAGAAATGCAAGAAGAACTTGCCTTTAATGAAGAAAAACCCACGGAGAAGAATGCACCCAGCTACAACTTCACTTCAAGCTTCCATGGACATCAAAATGGAGAAGAAGAAGAAGAAGAAGAAGATGATGATGATGGCCGATCGGGAGAAGAAAGAGGAAGAAAAGAAAGAAGAAGCATTGAAAAGAAAGAAGTATGGGGAAGGAATGGCCGCCCATCAGCCCTCCACCAACTCCATATGCCAAATTACAATTTTACCCCTCTCCTTTGCACACACACCACAAGCCATTAAACCCATTATGGTCTTTTGCCTCTTTTTCTTTTCTTTTTCATTTTCTTTCTTACTCCATAATACTCATAAATTCATTTATAACAATACCCATTTATGAAATTTCCATTTCACCCTCACATTTTTCAATAAAGCAAGGACCATTTGGTCACTTTGCATTTTACAATTCTTTTCTTCCTTTCTTTTAATCCACAAAATACAAATATATATATATAATTTCATTTATTAAATTCCATCTCTCATATTTTACACATGGGCCTAAGCCCAATTCAAAAATCCACTCATACCCTTACATGGGCCCAAGCCCAACTCATTGGCTCAATTAATTATAATGGCCCATTTCCATTAGCCCACCAAAAAGGGCCTCCACATAACATTAAGCCCTCATTAGACTTTTCATAATTCATTCATTTTGATTAATTAAAATACACAAATCTCTATGCTCATGGGCCCAATGCCCATTTCATTAGCCCAACACAATGGCCCCAATATATATATTCTTAGGCCCAAGGGCTTCACAACCTCACTCTTAAATAAAACACAACTTAAAACAAATGGTTCCAACCCAAGTTTTCTTTAAAAGCCCAATCCCTTAAATTAGGCACCTCACAATTTATATAACATCTAATTCTTAAGGATAATTTATCACACATAGAAAATCATAATTCCAATAAAACTCTAGACCCACTAACGGGTCGTTACATCACATGACTGAGAAGATCTATAATCTGTCACTGACTTTGATTGTGTTACTGATTCTTAAACTAGAGGCAACATTGTCTTGTATCTTGGTGCCTAAGATTTACCTTTACTAAGAACAACCTGATTGTCAAGTGGAAGATGCACCGTGTGGTATTTGTGTAGTAACACTTGGAGGTAAGTAATTTCTTATGGGATCCATTAACTTCTAGCATAAGATGAACATTCTAAGTGATCAGTAATGGTTGTGATTATATAAACCCCTCGCTAAGGTGCCCATGATTGGAAAGGCGTTTCTAATATCAGAAATAGTTTCGATGTGTCATCTCGATCACACCGCGCTAGATCTTGGCATAGTTATGAAGTTAGTGAGTTTGATCAGTCCAATACTTATTGAACTTATTGGAAGTTTGACCTTCATATATAGAAACTCAAATCTATTATTATTTCTTAGTAAATTGATTATATAGTTATTAAATTTTGATTATTTAGTCCAATACTTTTTGAATTTTAAAATTTTATTAATTAATTTTTAAGTTTTTTAAAATCAACCACTACATCCTCTCGTTCACTCATAGCATCAAATAAATAACCTATGCACTTTCTTTTAACTCCAACATCTATAGAACTTTGAGTATTAATTTGGACTAAATATCCCTTGAATTTTTATTTTTTGCCAAATTAATTTTGCCCTTTTTGAAAAAAGTTCAATGATTAACTTGGTGAAAAATAAAAAGTCGTTGGAATCAAAAACCCAAAGTTCAAGGAACTACAATCAATTTACTTAACGTCATTAATAATACATTAATAATACAAGGGTGTCGTGGTTAATTTTTTGGAAGTTCAATAATTATTATTAAAGTTCAAGCAATGGCCAAGCAGCCGAATAACTAAAGTCTAAGAGATGTATAGTTAATTTACCCTTATTTTTTTTACTAACTCAAATATTCTTTTTAAGTTTGTATTGAGTAAAATTATTAGACTACATAAGAATTCAAAAATCATCTTTATAGATAAAATAGTAAATTACAAAACTATTTGTTCGGTCAACTTTGATTGTATGGTACTCTTGTTGCCAAATTACAACAAAACTATTTGTTAGATCAAAATTCTATATTTTACATTTTTTCAGTCTATATTTTAATTAATAAATATTATCTTAATAAAAATAAATCAAATATCTAAAGAATCTTATGGACCGATGAGATCATATAACTCTTTGTTCTCTACACTCCATTCAAAAAGAAAAAGAGAAAAGCTATGGCCACTTATGAAAAGTCATGACTGGTTCATCTACTCCAAATGTACTGTAGCTATGGCAATTAATAATAAGATTTTTTCTTAACTTTCAATGTAATAATGTTATTAGTCTTTTTACCTTTAAATTTAACAACTACAAAACTAAAAAAATAAAAATTACGTTAAAAGTTAACTCAAACCAAGGATCCCTAAATATTTTGATGTATAACTGTGGCAAAATTTATGGATAAACATATATTTTATAAATTTATTTTAATAACAAAGTGGGTTTCGGGATTAATTTTCCTGAAATCTTAAAATTATTTTTTTATTTATGAAAAATATATGTATTTATATTGATGTGTCATGGACCATAGATCCAACTAGAAAATTAGAGGAAGACATAAAAAAAAAAAAAAGACTTGAAAAAAATGATTCCATGAATATGCATCGATCAAGAAACCCATAAAGAACAAGTTCAAAAGCTGAATATAAAGCATGAGAGTCAAAAGAAGAGTCTCAAAACGAAAGTCCTACTTTCACCCAAGAGATTTTTGAGAAAGCATAGATACGCTAGTTAAAGAAGCTCCAAGAGAGCCACGAGGTCTCTTGATTGGTGGAGTGACTGCAAATAATCCGGTATAATTTTGATTGGGATATATATATATTAATTAAGTGGTGCTTAAAAAGAATATTAGTATATATTGTGGCATTCAAATAATTAATTGTTACCATGGATGCTTAATTTCCAGGCTGTACGTACTTGCAATAAACCAAGTGACAAAGCAGATGTTCAACCAGCATCCGGATTTTTTCCCAATTAAGGCCATGGAAGTTGAACGGTTGCTGGTTATATCCATAGGCACTGGCTCCGCAAAGCAGGAAAAGAGGCACAGTGTGTGCAGTGTGCTTGGTTGGTTGCTTAATGGGGGTTCCACTCCATTAGTGGATGTTTTATATATATAACATAATAAAAGTTATATATATAATAATGAATTTTCTAGATAACTCTTTTGCTTCCATAATGGACACCTTCCATCAAAATTTATTAATTGTTTATTATCAGGACGATACCTTAATTGGGACAAATCTTCTGTTGATGTTTCCACGGAAGATAACTTAAATAGACTAGCTAGTGACAATTGGTGAAAGACTATTAAAGAAGCCAGTTTCAAGGATAAACTTAGAAATGGGCATATATGTGATCCAATCCCAAATGAAGGCACCAATGAAGATGCTTTGAAAAGGTATAAAACTATATATAATTTTTACAGTAATGTTGGTTGTTGCTAGTCAATAATTTTTATATTTTGATAGTAATTTTACTGATCATGTTTTTCATAAACTCAACAGGTTTGCCAAACTGCTTTCAATTTTTTATATTTTATCCAATTTATTATTTTTGTGCATATGTTCAATTTATGCAAGTGATGACCAAATGTATTTGTTAATTTATTGTTGTAATGAATAAACATTGGTGCAAAGTTGTTTTTGTTCAGAATTTTGGAGTGGTACGTCTACCTGCAGGGTAAAATAATTTTATTACGTACATCATTCATTCAAAACAACTAGACTACGAATACATATAGGGGAAAGAAACAAACAACCGAAGAACTTAAAAAAAGATACAAATTGTTGCCAGTGAATAAGTCAAGAAAGGGAGATCAGTCTTCTAAAAAAATTATAACAAAAATAAATTTTGTAATCATCAAAATATTAAGGATTTTTTTTTTTTAGAACTACATGGCCCCAAAAATTACATTTTCGCTTCCATGAATCCCCTTATTGCTCTTAATCTAGTGAGTTTCCATGAATTTAGAGTCTAGCATAAAATGTAGTATAAATGGACATTAATCGAGATTCAATATAAAAAATTAAAATATATCGAGTTAAAAAATAAAGTCAAGTCAATACAACTCATGCACCTAATTCAAACAATTTAAGGATGAGCCACATATTGAATCAACTAACACATTTAAATATGACAACAGTAAGTGATGATGAGCCACCTATTGAAACTCCCAAAACGATTTTCATGCATGGTATGGTCAAACATATCAATATGATAACTTCACCATTTCTTGTCTATCAATTACCTATTGATAATAATATAGCCGTTTCATTTTATTTGTCTAGTCATAAAGGTATAAATATAGTTATATATGCATGTGTTTCATTAAAAAATAAGTTTTAACGCAATAAGAAAAAATTTTAAGCCCTAGACTTCAAAATTCAGAATTTTCAAGGCTACAGTTCTTTTTTTGTCAAATAGATAGTCGCATAATAAATTCTAAATTGCGAGGTACTCATGCAAGTTCAATGAATTCAAATGGCACTTGCATAATAAAATAAGCTTTTTTTGATTGAGATATGAATCAATTCTGTTAAATAAAGCACCCCAACCATATAGCTGGAAACAAAGCAATATCATAATCCAAAAGTACACAAAATTAAGAACTCCATAAATAGCATAAGATAACAAAGCAACACCTACAGCCAACATCACTTGGAGCAAGACATAACATTATACACATCCAAAGGAAAATAGAGAGATGAAACTTAGAATGGTGAAACACACTCCTGAACCGCAAGGCTACTGCCCCATCTGGATATAAAACAAGAATTTGAGGGTAAAAGTGTGTTGAGTTTGATTTTGAGGGATGTTGTGATGATGCGAATTCAAATGTAAAACTTTAACGAACTTTCTCTATTATCTATTAAATACTTTGAAGACATAAGCTTCAATAGGTTTTCCATCATCTATTAAATACTTGGAAGACATAAGCTTCAATAGGATTAACTTTAATGTCCATAGCGCACAAGTGAAATTTAATTACCTGCAATTCTTAGAGTATATTGGAACAAGTTTGAATGACTTAAAAAGATATCCGAAGTGTTCAAACATGTGTTAATTGAATAACACATAGAGTAAGCTTAAATTAGAACATTAGTCAAGTATTGGAATAGCATTACTTGAGTAATCATCTTAAAACTTAAGGTTTAAAAGAAATACATTTGGAGATGTGCTTAAAATACATGTAAATGTTCAAATTGAATACTTGATGTCTAGGAGATAAGCATCAATTAAGTCCTTGAGTTCTCAATCTTGATACATTCATTCAAAAAAGTTGTATAAGTGAAAATTGTACACTCACTCAAATGTTTTGGACATTTTGAGGATTAACATTTAAGGTTTAAAAGGTTTGAATATATACTTTAAAATATTTGAGCAAAATTAATATTGATATAAAGTTCTTTAAGAATGAATGAATATATGCTCAAGTGATATAATTCATTAAATATATTGATATTTGAATTTTGGAAAATCATTTGAAAGCTCTTTAAGGAGCTTAAATTGACTATTTGATGTTTATAGGAAAAACATCAAGTACTTAAAAATCTTAGGCTGCGTTCTCTTTGTTTTTCAATTTTTATTTTTGAGTTTTTAATTCATTTTCTGTTTTCTGTTTTGATAATCTGTTTTCAAAAAATTGAAAACGCGTTCTCTTTATCATTTTGAAAAATCATTTCTCAAAACAGAAAACTAAAAAATGTGTTCTCTTTGAAATTTTGAAAATAATTTAAAAATAATATTTTATTCAATAAATTTGATTATTTAATAAATTAAAACTATTTAAATTTAAATAAATAAATAAATTGGCTTGAAAAAAAATAGCAAGTGGGATCATAATGTGATTATAAATAACAAGTATTAAAATAAAAATTAAAGACGTGAACTGGTATTACATAATGTAATTATAAATTATAAGATTGCATCAAACAATTCAATAACAAGCGGGATTCAATTACAAGTTTTAATACAAATATTAAAAATAAACACAATTCAAAAATTAAAACAATAAAATAAAATTACAGACTCATGTACGAGCCCCTTGATACTCATTCCACATTTATGTAGCAATTTGATCCCTGACTTGTCCCATTTGAGCTATTTGACTAGTATCAAAATGTATGACTTCCCAATCTTGGCTCGACTCCGGCATATCATCAAATACCATATTATCTACTGAATATTCAGTGAATAACCTGTCTAAAAAGTCCTCCTGACGAATAAAGTTATGTATTGTGCAACATGCAGTAGGGATTTGTCTTTGCCTACTAAGTGGACAATTTGTTATTAATTTCAAAATAGAAAATCTTGCCTTCAACACTCCAATGCAACGTTCAATTATGTTCCGACACGAGGAATGTTTATAATTGAACAACTCTTTCTTTCCACGTGGTCCTCCTCGTCCAAGATAATCACGCAGATGATATCTTCAACCTCGATAAGGGGCAAGAAATCCAGGCATGTTTGAATAGCCAGAATCAACAAGATAAAATTAATCTGCAAAAAACTATGATTTAAGATTGCAATACAATAAAAATATTTAATACATCATTTGAAGTATTAGAATATACCTCCTCGTGGCATTAGAAAGTTGTTCGAGGGTCTTGTAACTACGTCAATAAATACTCGTGAATCATTAGCAGTACCTTCCCATCCAGCATGCACAAATATAAATTTCATATCAAAATTACATGCCAACATCACATTTTGTGTTACATTAGTCTTTCTTCCACGAAAAGATGTTTGTCGTGATGTAGGTACCCAAGCTGCAACATGCGTTCCATCTATTGCACCTATACAATTCTTAAAGAAAGGATATTTGCGCAAGAGATGCTCATGAGGTCCATTTTGATTTGTAGGGGAGATTATCTCTGTGCCTAATGAACAAACAGCTCATAAAACACGCTTAAACCATTTATAGATTGTGTTGTTGGAATGCTGAAATCTATCGCCAATAATACTATATCTTGTAGTGTGCCCTATAATTATAAAAAACATAGCAACACCCTCATCGACACTAACTTTTTTCCCATCTATCAACAGCCCTTTATGTTTCAAAGTGTCACAAAAATTCATGAAAACATGTTTCTGCATCCGAAAATTACGATGACACACGTCTGGATGTCCATTTAAAATTTCAAGCATGTACATTTTTCCAGTAAGCAATGATGTTCTACAAGGTGTCCTGTCAATAAAAACTCGTTTATTGGCAACAAAATAACTAAGCATTAGTCTATCACCAATAGACGCATCCAAATCATCTTCTATAAATAAAAAATCATCATCACTCAAATCTTCATCAGTCGAATTTTGAACCCAACTTGATTCAGTAGACAGCCTTCTGCACAAATATATTTTTAATCAACATCATTATCTACATCAATTATCATTTAATATACTACTCAAATAACATTATTTATGAAAACTCAACACATCGATTAAAATAAAATAAGCAAGCATCTATTTAGAAACATAACATCAAAGTACTAAAAGAACACAATAGTCCAAGCTAATAGAAAACACGCAACAAACCAAAATATCAAACAAATCAAAGAAGATTCAAGATAGGTCCTCTCCTAATTTCTGGCATCTCCACAAATGACATCCTAAAATCTGGATCCTTAAAAGCCTTCATTGCTTTCATATAATCTTCATTAGACACTCCTTCCATACTATTTAAGATGTCTAGGCAAACCTTTGTTGAATACGGATCTGGACTAGTGGCTTCAGAATTGCTAGATTGAATAAACGATTTTCCTTGCATGTGTGCAAGCTTTTCTTTCAGGTAAAGCATCCTAAGTTCAGTTTCTTCACTTCTTATACTTACTGTAGATGACCACTTAGCTATACAAGCCTCAAGTTTTCCCTTTTATTAGTCTTGGATTCCTTGTGTTGTCGTTTGTCATGACGAATACTTGTAACTTCATCATATTCATCATCATTTGTTGTGCACGTACATGCACTCCCCTGTTCAGAAAATCATCTTCTATCTGCCTTTCTTCCTCTGATGTTGGAGGAAGTTGAGTGGAAGCATTGCCTAAACCTCCGGTGGCTATAGTCCCGCCAAATATCTCTCCAAGAACTACATAATGCTTACATCCTTCATTCTTGAATATTTTGTACTCAGCCTTGTTTATCTGCATTCATGAAAATAAGCCATATTAATAAGTTGTATATAGTAAAAGAATATAATGTCATAAATAAAAAATGGTGAAAATACCGTAAAAAAGTGTTGCCAAACTTCCTCTGCAGCATCAACTTTGTTGGTATTTGGATCCCATGTAACACCTGTATGCCCTACCAGTTCAGCGAACAAGCGATGTACTTTACGTAAACGGTTCCACTTACCCTTCAGTCTATCTATCCCATAATCCATTTTTGTGAGACCAATCATATCTTGATTGATCTTGCCCCATTCATCTTTCGTGAATGTAAAGCATTGCAATTTTCTTGCTTTCACGTTGTCATAACGTATCCCGATAAAAGCATGTTCATTCTCATCAAGCCATGACATTGGTTCCTTAGTCTTACCTCTGTGACCACCCATGTTCTCTATTCAAGACATATAATAAATATCAACCACTTAACCAAGTGCAAATCCAAAATTTTCTTAACAGCCTACAAGTTATAGTTAGTTTCTATTGTAACTTCCTTGTTATTTTATTTAATTTGTTTGATACCTATACTATTTTATTTAATCAGTATGTTTTTAGTTAGTGTTATGTCAGTATGTGACTATTGTTTGATTTGGAAAATAATGCACTTCACATCAAAAGACTTTACATACAGTTAAAGTAAATAGTCTAGTTTGTATTTACTTTACATATAGTTAAAGTAAATAGTCCCAAATGATGCTATGCATAAAATTTCTTTCAAAAGTATGGTCTATCCTTCGCCTTCAATGGCCTTACCCTTATGGGAAGGGCATATAGCATACAAAGATCTACAAGCAAGCTCATGATATAGTAATACAGAAATAGAGATCAGATGATAAAACCCCAACAAGCTAGTAAAGTTTACCTACTCCAATTAATAATTTTATTGGTAGCCCAAATAGCATGGTAGAGTCTCGAAAGAAGGACAATAATAATTGATTGGAGTTGTTTCACTATCGAAGAGATACTTACTATACGTAGTAGCAAAAACAAGAAACCCTAGGACCACACAAATGAAAAATGGATAGGAAAAGGGGTTATACTTACAAGGACCATAAGGCTAGCAAAAAGCATCAAGCCTCACTATTAATTGACAGTGTTGGGCATGTGTGTAGTGCCTAATTGGTTGAGTTAATTCTCTTATCTTCAATAAGATTAATTAACATTAAATTATTACTCCTATACATATTATATATAATTACTATACATAGCTCATGATTTTATATAAAAATTTTAATTAGAGAGTCGAAAAATGATTTTATTTTATTTTATTCAAAATATATTATTGTTACATGTGATTTTGATGATATTTTTTTAATGTGAAACTTTGTATACACAACTGTCATTTTCCGTGGGAGGGGCATAGAATTGGCATAAATGATAAACCTCTCTTTTGAGAGTATTGCTCTAAAAAGATGGATTGGGATAGAAAATAAGTGAAGTGAACAACAGCCCCATGTCACAAAAAGGGGTTGCCCCCACGATGAGATATATATAGGAATCCCAAGCAGATTAATCCTACATTCATATGAAGCTGAATTTGGACCAAAAGGAAACAACTGAACACAGATAAAAACAAACAGGAAAGCTTCATTCTTATTCCACACATGGGACATTTCGCTAATCTGTTGCTTTCTTTTGGTGGATTGGGCAATTTTTTCAAATAAATGTGCAATCTTTTTCAAAAGAAATACACAACTTTTGTCATCTTGGATAAAAACTAAAGGAGAAAAGATAGCCCCATGGGGCTCAGTTGCATAGTATGAGCCATTTGAGAGAAATAGTCCATAGCAAAATAATGAAAGATACAACAATATCCTGTTGAACCCCATGACAGGACTATGACCTATAGGCTACAGTATTATTTATTCATTTTGGTTTGAATTATATTAGAAGTATTTTTATCTAGTTATTTCTGCGCAATATATATATATATAGTGGTAGAATAGGTTAGAAAAATCACATATATTGATGCTTTTGAAGCTCTGAAAGTGTGGTAAGAACGTATGCACTCTCATATAATTTTTCAAATCTAAGTCTAACAAAATATATATATTTTAACAGTTGAAGCCTATGCATGGTGCAACCATCATCAAAATATATATATTTAAAAGTAAAATGCCCAACCTATCAAAAGTATGGTCGACCCATCATAAAAATCCCACATAATCAACATCCTCCCACAATTAAAACAATGCGAGACAATGAAACAAAGCAGCCAAAGTCATAAAAAATATTATAAAAGAAAGACCTGTAAATTCCCATCTTCTATCAAATGATAGGAAGGAAAAATTGATCCAAAATTAAGCAACTGAACAGAACAACAACAACAACAACAACAACAGAATTTCCATAACAGTAAAGCAACACCACAATCCCATAACAGTAAAGCAACACCACGATAGAAAATCAGCAGTTACAACAAACAATTTTTAACTATACGCTGCAATCCAAAGAGTACAACATGTTTTTAACTATACGTTGCAATGCAATGTAATAGAGCAAAACAAAGATCTGAAAAATCAATCCAAGGGTTCATCTTCTCTCAAGAAAAACAAAGCAAAACCCAAAACATCCAGGCCACGATCAAAACTGAAAAATTGCGAATAAGATACAAGTCACGAATATCCAAAGATCCAACGATCATAACCGAAAAATTGCATAAAAGATACAAATCTCGAATATCCAACAGCCAAATATCCAAAGATCTAAGCTAAAACCTCTAGCCAGATACAAATCGTGCATACATATGTATATATCATGGATTTGTGTCGAAAATAGTTGCTGATCAGACTAAAAGACTTACAATCGGAGGCGAGAGATCTGGTTTTGAAGAGAAGAAAAGAAGAAGCGATGGCAACAGATCTGGCCGACGGTGATGATGGCCTTGAAGAGAGGAAGAAAATGTAGCGATAGTGGCAGATCTAGCTTGAAAAGAGGAAGAGAATGAAGGAAGCACAGTGGCGACGGTGATGGTTCGAAGAGAGGAAGAGAGGAAGAGTGAAGGAAGAGAGGAAGATGGGAAGATAATATCAAAACACGGAAAACAACATTCGTTTTCCGTGTTTTGATTTTGGGTTTTTTTTTTTATGAAAACATCCAAAACAACAAAATATTGTTTTGGGTTTTCTTTGTAATTTTTTTTTTTGTGTTTTCAAAAATGCATTTTTAAAAATGGCAAAGAGAACGCGTTTTCATTGTTTTTGAAAATCAAAAACTGAAAATGGCTTGAAAATAGCAAAGAGAACGCAGGCTTAACATTTTAATTCATACAAGTGTTTTGAAATTTAATGATGCTGGCAAAAAACTTGAAGTACTTAAAAGTTAAGTACTTGTTGCATGATAAGTTAATCATTCAAGTCTTTGGGGAATTTAAAATAATAAACATATGAGGTTCAAAATAATAAACATATGCTTCAAATATAATCTGTTGAAATAAAATTGAAAATAGGTTATTAATCAAGTAATAGTACTCATTAATTAATTAACATATCTTTTACTCAAATAACATTCCATCTCAATTGAGTAATTATGTTAGGAAATGTCAGTTTTAATTAACTTTTAAACATTACTCGAGTAAAGTATATTATTAATTGAGTAAGGTTTGTTAGGGTTTTAGTTACAAACTGCCAGTAGTTAACATCTACAAAATTCATATCAAACAACTTTAGCGCAGGTACATCAACTCTAGTTTAGGTGTCTTGCGGGAGGAAACTATTGATTGGCTTGGGGATGTTGTCACACGATTCCCCCATAGTCACAAGTAGTTGACCGATGGTTGGCGACTATCGATCAATTCCACCAATATTTTATTATTTAGCATTGCATTGTAGCATTGGGCTCTGGGATTGTATTACGGGTGGATCATTTGCTGTGTGTTCTTGGGCACAGGTAATGCTGGGTGGTTAGGAGAACTAGCATTACAACGGACGTGAATGACTACGTGGGAAAAACATGGCCTGATGCCTGGTTTATGAAGGTTATGGTATCACATTTATGATGCATGGTTTATGAGGGTCATGGTATCACATTTATGCTTACACCACCATGCATTTTCTTTGTGTTTCATTACATGGTTATTCATATGTGTGATGGATTTAATCACGGGGTATACCTTTGAGCATTGGCTCATTATGATGATGATATGGGAGCTTTGGCTCATGATGTTGATGGTATGGCATGGTTTTTATGTGGGGTATGGGGAAGTTAATGTTTAGCCTTACTTCTTTTCTATTTCTTTATGCTTGTTGAGTCTTGTGACTCACTCTTGTTTTACATCATTCCAGGTAAGGGCAAAGAGAAAGTTGAGGGTGGGTTTAGCAAAGCATAGTCCTTCATGGGTAGACGACGTGTATAGAGATCCCCTAACCGAAAGATTCCTGGGTGGTTTTGCTTACTTTGTGTCCAAGGAAGGCACTACCATATGTTGTTAATTTGTTTTGTTTTTGTGCCTAATGGGCAAATGGGCCCGAATATTGTGTAAAAGAATTGGGGACATGTTGTGTCATTCTTCATTTGTGTAAAGCAATGAGAGATGTTTGAGACTACATCTCTTGAATTAGCATTCGTGTCCAATTTGACAGGACCACCTCTCCGGACTCCTATGCTAGCGGGACTTCTAGGTGTGGGCCTTGACACTCGTGTTTGAAAATTTTAATTTTTACCTATTGGAATGGAATCAATATTTCAATATTGTTTCTTAGGCCCAAGGGCTTCACAACTTTATTCTTAAAAAAAACACAACCCAATATACTTGGTTTCAATCCAAGTTTTCTTTAAAAATCAATCCCTTAAATTAGGCACATCACAATTTTATAGCACTTAATTCTTAAGGCTAATTTATCACACATAATAAATCATAATTCAAGAAAAACTCTAGATCCACTAACGGGTCGTTACAAGTTGACTATGGCAAAGCCAAAGTCCACATAATTGAGAGCTTGTTATGCAAAGTCGACATAGCCGAGAGCCTCTGTTGGATAGTCGACTCCTGCTTGATGGAAGTCGAATCCTGATCCCTGGAAGTCGACTCTAGTTCAAGTGACAGTTGACTATAGCTTTGGGATAATCAACTGCCAAAGTCCAATGGTTAGATTTTTAAACGTTATGTAGGTCTTCCAATGTTGCCTATAAATAAGAGAAACACGAGATAAAGATGAGTTTTGCTCTTCTGAATATCTAAAGTAAAATCTAGATCTCAAAAAGCTCTCTAACACATTTCAAGCAATTCAAGGCTTTCAAACTTCATTGTCAATCCATCAAGAGCCACAAGATAAGTGGAGAAGAAGAGATCACAAAGCCAAATTTGATCCTCTCTATTGAACTGAGGTTCACTGTTATTTTTCTTGTTATAATGCCTTGTATTTTTGTTTATCAAGTATTAATTTATTTGTGTGTGGACAAAATTTTGTATTTATTAAACTCATTATTGTGGATTTTTTTGTTGCCTAGGACAATCATAAATCTAGGTGTGTATTTAGTTTTCAAGACGAGCTAAGGTGAAAACCTTGGTATGCTTGGATTTAGTGGAACTGCAAGGGTGGTTAGACCTTGGGAGAGTGGAGTAGGTGTGTGTGATACACCAAACCACTATATATCATGTATTGTCTCATTCTTTCATTGCTTATTTATATTGTAATATAACTTATTCAAATATCAAACAATCTCATATATACATACTTGTGCAAATATTTTTCTTATTAAATCATCTTTCAAGAGTTTTTCCTAAATATTCGATAAAAAATTTAATCACTCAATTCACCTCCCTCTTGAGTGGCCATTCCCTAAGGGACTAACAAATCATGGGTTCAATATTAGTCAATTGAAACATCCTCAAAAATGTTAATTTCCACATTGTTAAAGGTTTTAGATTTGCAAAATTCTTAGCTTTGAAAAGGGAGTCGATGTTAGTGATAGTAACCTAGATGCTAGATTTACATTACATGGGATATATAAAAAATGGCACTGTTGATTGTTCTTGATATTAATAAAATGTCATATTTTCATTCATATCTCTCCCTCTCATCTTTTATGAATGAGTCTCAAGATTTCTTAATAAACTTCATACTCTCAAGGTGTTGAGATTGTGTAACATGGATCTCTAGTTCAGGATTTCTTAAAGGTATCCCTAGTCCTTAGATTTATTAAAAGGGGACTATGATTTCTCAATTAGTGGATTGGCTCATGGGCTACTACCATTGTTAGCATGGGATGCTAATGGGAATGAGGTGGTGAGTCATATTCCACATTGTATGAAATGCATATAGTAGAAGTGGGTGGGTGTTAGAGAACATCCACTAAATGTGATGCTTGTGACAGATCACATGGCATGAGGGTTAATGATCTGTTGGCTCTCGATTGTGTATCTGGTCCTTTGGCTAAATGCGACATAGTGTCTTGTGCACTAGTATCAGGGACTTGTCGTTGAGTGAAACCATCCAGTGTAAGAAGTGGGGATACTCTTTGTGGGGTCTCTATGCAATGGTGTATGGAGATAGATGTTCGTCAATGGATCCATTGACCTCCATTTGTTAGGAGCGAACATCTTATGTAATCCATGTAGGTGATTGCGATTGGAAATCCCCTAGCCAGGGTACGCATGAGATTGGAAAGAGTTCCAATATCAGATTGGATATGACATGCTACCTCAATCACACTGTACTAGATTTGTCATAGTTATCGAGTCCTGTACGTTTAATCAGTCAATGACTCTCACTCAGTCGAGATGTTAATCAGTGGAATGACTATAGTGCACGATAATTGAGGAGCCTTAATAGGTTCATATGAAGTTAAACTTCAGTACCATTAGGATCGTCCCGAGTCCTAGCTAGAGGATACTCCGGATCTTTTAGGGTGCTCTAGGGATTTGGGGAGATCCTCTTAGTAGATTGATGAGATCGGTCGATGTTAAGGATTTGACGTGTTCTGATTGCTACATGGCGTGAACTTAGAAAATCACAAACATACTAAGTAATGTAGCAGGTTAGTAATCCATTGCTATTAGTGTGTTCCTCGTCACTATGGAACAATGATGTTGGTTGTTATATTATGTGTGGGACACATAGATCTATGGTTATGGGAGATTGCTATTGGATAGTAAGGCCTTAGAGGCAATTGGACAAAGTTGGTGCTTTAAAGACAAAATCGATCGATAGGTTCATAGAGGTGACCTGAAGCTATACGTAGTCCTTTCCTCGGTAGCTTTATTGCTATCCAACAACCTTTCTATGGGGAGAAGAAGAAAGAAGGAGCTGCACCGGCTTATCTTGGAGCAAGAACAAGAAGAAGTTACAGCTCTAAGGAAAAAGAAGAAGACAGACAACAAACAAGAGCTAAAGGAAGAAGAAGAAAAAGAAGAGAAAAGATAGAGAGTAGCTCACATGATCGGGCTCTTTCTTTTAATCCACCAAACTCACCTCAAATCCCTCTCCCACTCTCTGCAATTGTCGTCCACGCCTCTGCCTTCCCCATAACCCACTTTCATCATCTGTATTAGAGCGTTAATTGCTCTGATGTGAAAATTTTCCTCTAAGCTAAGGCCCTACTATCCAAATGTAGAGGACCTATTGATCACCCATATGCTTAGTGGTTCGGTGGAGCTCGATGGACAAAAGAAGGCAGAGGACACCGCGTAGGCAACCAACACTGAACTTCATCTAAAAGGTATACTGAAAAACCCCCTATGGCATGGGCTTTTCTATTTTACATGTGGTTGATAGATACCAAGTCTTGTAAGGTCATTTTGGTTTCCACTGTGTACGTTTTATGCTTCTGATGTGCTATTTTTCTATTAAAAATGCTTTAAAAATAAAACCCTTGCATAGATTCGCATTGAGTTGGTGTTTTTGGAATGCCTATGGCTATTGCCTTTTAGTTGACTAACTAGTGGACGAGAGTTTACTCCCGGTACTGCCATAGCCTCTCTTGGTATGGTCCACGTGGCAGCAAATTAAGGAGGTGGGGTGGGTGACTAGGCAGAGCAATTGGGCATGTAAGAGGGATTTTGGAAGATACAAAATTTGGAAGCTTGGCTGCTTCTGCTTTTGATTCTCTACTTTTGTCTTTTTTGCTTTGCTTTAGGAAATTAATTGGGCATGAGTTTCACGTGGGGAAATTGACTCACAAGTGCTGTTGGTACAAAATCCTTAGGCTAGCAAAGGAAGAGGTTCATGTAGAGGTACTAGATTGCACGCTAAGTATGGATAGACTAGGCCCACCATGACTTGAGGTGGATTCGGTCTCAGTACAAAAACGATTTCTGTAGTCAACCTGATATCGGGCATCAAGTACATTAATTATTGTATTTCATAAGATGAAATAACTTGTAGCTTCAATGTCCAAGTTGTGTTTGGTTTGTATATTTATTACTTTTGCTGTGTGATACACATAAAATTTTAATTTTACCCGCATCACCATACATGATAGAATTTATTTTTATAAATATTTTTATCTAATTTTGACCTTAACTGCATGTTATTTTTCCTACTTAAAGTATGCGTTTTTATAGATTTTACATAATTTAAATCTCTTTTTGTAGGAATCCAGCAAAGGAAATTAATTCAAAGATTTGGGTGTAAAAAGAAAAAAAAGATATTATAGATTAATTTATAATGTTAATTTTAAAATTAATATTATAATACATTTAGAGACATAAAATATAATAAATTGAAAGTGTCAATTGGAGGCACTGGTGGGGGAGAATTGCAATTGGAGGAGAACTAGGGTGGCATGTCATACATATATATATATATAATATTATAAATGGCAATTGGGGGAGAATAGAGAAAGGAAGTGCGACCGATCAAAGAAATTGAGGAAATAGAGGACTGAAGCGGCGAACGGTAAGAAGCAAGAAGAGAAGGATAGTGAGGTAAGAGGAGATTTTTCAATTTGGTAGTGGAGGCCACGTGGGGGTAGTGCCGAAGCAAGGCTCACACAAGCAGCAGTTACAAGCTGCAAGGCTGGGATCGTGCGGTAGCAAGGCTGTGTGTGGCAACCAGGACCAAGTTTCAGATCTGGGCAAGGGAGCCTCTCTTCTTCTTCCTTGTTTAATTAATTTCCTTATGCTCCTTATGTTGATTTAGATTTTAACTAATCCTATCATGAACTAATTTATTAAACTAAGGCTATGTTATGGCTGAAACTATGACAGTGCAATTTTTATAATTTTATGTAATTGAATAATTTGATTTATGTTTAGCTGTGTTGTATTAGATTTAATGCTTGTAAATGTTTGGCCATCATTTACATGATTTAATGTCTAATTTTGAGATCGAGAGGAGATAGGTTGGGGACTGCATTATAAATACCATATATCATAAAGTAAAATTGACTAAAGATAGAATTTGATTTTTTTGTGTAGTTTTTAGCGATAAGGTGACCCACAAGTCTCACTGTAAATTAAAAATTTTACAAATTATAATACGTTTTTATTTAATTAAACTTTCATAAAGATATATAAAGTTATTAAATGAAAATAGACTCGTTATAATCTAGAGATAAGGTAACGAATGCATTAGGAGATTTTGTCAATGACATACTTGATTTACCAATTCATAGGCATAAAAATTCATAATTTATACTGCAAAACTAGGTTCATACATGTGTTTTAATTATTAAAATTTATTGATTTCTTTTATTTGAGTCGTTGTCAAAATCAATTTTATTTTGTTATTTTAATTAATTAGTTTAATCAAATTATTAATATTTGATAAGTTTAACTTAAAATTAGTAATTCTATAATTCCAGTAGTTAAATAGATTAGTTCTTGAGAGATCGATATTTGGACTTATATCTATTATATCACTTGATACAAATTAGTATATTTGCTAGGAACAAATACTCTTGAGATTTAATATGGTGTTATAATTTTTGTTTTCGTTAGTTAAGCTCAGTTAAATATTTATAAATAACTAAAATATTTTTATATTTAAAAAGTTTCTCCTCTTTCTACCCCTTTTTTTTCCAATCAAATGGTCACGACCATAACTACTAAAAAGTTATTGCCCTTGTTCTTTGCCGAAATTCTGTCTCCGTACCCCTTGTCTAGATACCAAAAGGTTGAAACCATCACCTTTAATTGTTTTTTCCCTTGCTCTCATTTGATGTGCTAGATTTTTTCTTTTTTTTTTTGTTCTTGCAACCCAACCTCATTTGTTCTCCAAACCGATCATGTTACTATCATTGGCACATAAGGTAACTTTTTCTTTTTCCTTTTATTCATTTTCTTCTCTTTCCCTATCTCTTAATTTTTGACGATTGATCTTTAATAGGGTTCGATTCTATCCTAGATAACAAGTTTGTCTAGGTTCAAACCTAGTAATTGCGAGCGACTAACCGCCACTGGTTATTTAGTTTTTTATTTTTATTTTTCTAAATTTAGAGGAGAGAGGAGAGAGAAAGAGAGGAAACAAGTGAGGGAATAAAAGGTAAAATGGTAATTCTCCTTATTATTTAACAAGAAGGAGGTTATTGCAATTTTTGAAATATGAAGGGTGTCCTTGTAGTTGCATTAGAGCTTAGGAACAATTACTGCAATTTACCAAAATTTCAAATAATAACACAATTAATTTGCAATAATAGTTAATTTTACTAAAATAACATTTGTTAACCAAGATATAAATCGAAAAAGGTGAGATATGAAAAGCATCACAGACAAAAATATTTTTCATTGTGTTTGTTAAATTTTTTGAAAAGAAATCATATAACTTATTATCTTGAACTTTCAAGATAAATTTATCGATTCCACCATTGGGATAAGTTATCTTAAACTTTATAAATAAATTATCTTAATAGAGTCTTATCTTGCTTATTTTAACATACATTACCTAAAAAGATAAACAGATAAACAAATACAATACAAGAGGCTCGGGATATAAATGCCACACCTGGGAAAAGGTAAAACAATAATAAAACACTTCGCACGAAAAAAGAAAATGTACTTAAATTACAGTTAAGAAAATGCCACATCTGGGAAGAAGAAAATGTACTTAAAAGCAAAACAATACAAAAGTTGTTGCAGATCGACGGACTTCAGGCGAGTGCTCTACACTGAGCCTTTGTTGGTGTGTGGGGATTTTAACAGTCGAAGCCTCCTTTCATCCGAAAGCTTTTTGGCAAACCTGTTAGGTTTAATTATGAAAAACATTATCAGTGTTCACATTGATACCAAAAAATGAAAACTGTTGACTTGCAACAATTAACCAGCATTAATAGGTAAAACTTATAATTTTGTACCTTTTCAAAGCTTCTTCATTTGTGCCTCCATTTTCGATTGGAACGCATAGTCCCATTTCTATGTTTGTCCTTGAAACTGGCTTCTTTAACAGTTTTTCACCAATTTCGACTAATCTATCTAAGTTCTCTTTGGTGGCAACATCGACTGAAGATTCAGTCCCATTTAATGTATCATCCTGATAATAAAATGATCGAGAAAGTTTAGTTGGCCTAAATGAAGTATATAATTATCTTCGGAATAGAAGAAGTCAAGGGTTGACGTGAGTTACTTGAATGCGGAGATAATTATCTTCGGAATGAAAAGCTTGGAAAACAACGAAGTTATGAACATCAACTACATCCGCACTTGCTTGAGTGAAGACATCCACTAATGGAGTGGAACCCGCATTATGCAACCAGCCAAGAACACCCCACTTGGCTGCCATTTCAGCGTTGTACCTTCTTTCCTGCTTTGTCGAGCCAGTGCCTATTGATATAACCAGCAACCTATCAAAATCCATGGCCTTAATTGGGAAGAAATCGGGGTTTTTGTTGAATATCTGCTTTGTAACTTGGTTTATTGCAAGTAAAGTCTGCAAAACATGGAAACAGTATACAGAGACTAAATCCACAGAACTTAATTATTTGAATGCTATGTTACTAAAATTAAGTCTTATTATGGTTAATCGTCAATTTGAATGATGATTATATATACCGGATTATTAGCAGCAACTCCACCATCGATAAGATTAAATTCCCGAGCATTTCCTTGATTATCTTGGTTCTTGAACTGATAGGCGGGTAGGTAAGTTGGGGCTGCGGATGTGCCTATGCATATATCAGCCAACCGAGCATCTAATAATGGCGAATTGTTCACCTGCGTGAGTTGAAAATAAACAATGTCATTATTAACTAATATCTAGCATAAAAGAATATAGTTGGAGGTTTAATTCTTAATATTTTTTTGAAAATATAATTTTAATCCATAGGTGTCTTTCATCTTCAGAATTATCAATTAATAACCAAAGTCTAAACAAATACGCACTTGCTAGTTTTTCATTTTTGTTTGGATTTTAGCTAAAGGTGAATCTCCTTGCCCGCTCAAAGCCAAAGTTTAAATTTTATGAGACACCCTTTGCTCTCCCATGTTTTGGATTTTGAGAACCACTACACATATCCTATCCTCTTTGATATATATATATATATATATATAATATACAATCAAATCAATACAACATCATTATATTGTTCAATGATTGATCTGCCAGGTAGAAACTGCCAAAGGAATTAAAACTAAGAGAGAAATTAAGACAGATACCTCATAAGTGGAGAAAATGGTTGGTTGCATATGCTTGATATCAAAAGTCGGAATAACAATGTTGGTCAATGTTTTATGCAGCCGGGTTTCCCCGAGCTTCTCCTTTATAATCTCATGAAGGTATGCTCCGTCATATTTGGGCCCATTTAGTGACTTAAAGGTGTTTCTGATGGATGCAAATCGGCCTCTGCAATTCATTGGAAGCAAAGCATAGAAGTCCATATATATATACTTTTGCTAGATACAATATTAATTATCATAGCACAGATAAAGGGCAGACAAGATATATATATATATATTATAGTTACAAGTACCCATTTTGAGGGAATATCTTAGGGCAGTGCTCAAGATAGAAATTCTTGATGTCTTTGGCAGCAAAGAGGGGGCGATTATCTTCATTAGGAGCACTTAACATGGCAGTGACAAGGCCTCCTGTGCTTGTTCCCGCAATCACATCGAAGTAATCTGCAAGCCTTGCATCCTCACCATCCAACGCCTATATATAACAAATCCAAGGTTGCTTTATTTGAATTAGTAATATGTTTTAAGTCCGAGATGAATATTAATTTTATTCGAATGGAACCAAAATAATTTTCTGGAAAATTGTTCAACTGTGTAAAGATTAATTACTTGCTTTGAGTGAGGTGATAAAACCCTTAAGACTGCGACAAACACTTCTAATATTATATACCAAGTCTCAGAGTACTAAAAGCTGGAACTTGATTCCCTTTCATTGTGCATGTATATATGTATAACTTCTGAAATCAAGGATGCTGCAGTTGAGCGGGTTTACCAAAATTTTGGAATCCAAGGAAATTTAGATGACATAAAAAATAAAAGTTTCTACAGGATCCATTCTTAATGAGTTTTCTTTTATCATCATCAATAAATATTGCTATAATTGTAATTGTGTAATAATTTGAACAAAAATATGAATAAATGATTGGTAAACTCCCTCTTTCTAGCTAGCTAGCTCAAGACTCGCATCATATCTTAAAAACCTCACCCAAAAAGGAAGAAGAAGAAGAAGAAGTTACACCTGAAGTTGGGATTCAAGGTAAGCAAGGATAGTGGCAGGAATGAGTCCCCGGATGCCGCCTCCGTCGATGCTGAGAATGGTTACCAACTTTCCATAAGTTGGGGGCTGGATTTGCAAAGGAGACGATACTGCTTTCTTCATCAGTAACAATTCAAAGTGATATTATTGCAGCAAAAAGCTTTGAAGTTGAATGATAGAATGAATGGAGAAGATGCTTCTGGGTTGTGCATTTATAGCTAGGAGCCCTGGAGAGCTGGCATGACTTCCACGATAGTTTCCATCAATCGCTGCACATCTTAATTTAGTGTCCATAATCAATCTTCAAGACCAAGAAATTAATTTCTCAAAAATTGTGAGGGACTTGATGGAAAATATTCAGGTCAACGAGGCTGCAAGAGGAACAAGTAATATGAATATATATATATATATATGCTTAATGATCTCCCCAAGTAATCTACTACTTCTTCGTATGTATGTTGAAATGGTCCACGTTCCAAACAAATACTTAATTGGACACACTTGAGCTTGAAGTTAATTCGCAAATTCATTATTACATGGAGATATGACCAATTTGTGGGTTGTGTATGGAATACTTTCAGAAAATACGGGCAAGATCATGGTTCGGGATCAACACGCTTGGATGGAGATTTTTGAGAAAAACAATCCGTACCTATATAGTAATTGAAATAATGTAACGCAGGGCTTCCCTTTTTTTTTTTTTTTTTATAATTTTGTAATTCTAATTATTTAATCATTTTAGAACTTATTTACCAGTTTTGTAATTATTTCTTAATTAATCTAGGATTTGTTATTCTAGAGTATTTAAGATTCTTATTTTGTTTCTTACTTACTTTATTTTTCCTTTCTTGATTAGAATTCCTTTACCCCATAGAATAGGAAGTTTAAAATTTTAAGCCTATAAATAGGAGGCCTTGAGTTTATTTTAGCATACAAACATAATTATAGCATTTTCTCTAATTCAGGAGTTTTGTGTTTGTGAAAGGATTAGTCACGTATTTTTTTTTGGTCACGGTATATGCTTCACCAAGTAGTATTAGAGTGGGATAAATGTTTGTCTAGACGGAAGACGATAGAGTTATTACTAGAAACCCTCTCGGTGATGACCAGGGCGAGTTGAAGCCCATATGAGCAAAATTATAACAGCAAAATCATAACGTAGTGTTAAAGGCCTTGGAGGAAAGAAATGGATCTCAAATTCCAATTTTTTGAATAACATTTTAAAGAAATTGCAAATTAACTTGATGCTATAAGAATTTATGCAAACAAAAACATGAATGAAGATAGGCGACCAAGAAAATATGTAGCTCATGGTCAACTTGCACAAAGATGTCAAGTTTACCTAGAAGACTTTAACGATGATGAAGATGAAAGGACATAAGGCCCCGAGGCCAAAAATCAACTCTTTGTAGATCAATGCAAGGGTTTACAGATTTTCAAAGTATTTTTCAGAAATTGAAACATGCACAATAGGAGCATAAATAAAAAATAACCCTTATAAGACATGATATTAATCATCCATATGCATAAAAATAAAACCATCCATAAGGGGTGCAGCGACATACTTCCACGGACGATTTTCAGTGTTGATTATCCAACAAGCCTCATCCTCCTTATTGCCAAATTTAATTTCCGAACATGCAACCTCAGGTGACCAGCTCACCTTCTCAAGTGTGGAAGACCTAGTTGGTCAATGCCTAAACACCTTAAAACCCTTCACTAAAGTTGTGCTAAGACCCTCTCGATGAAGGTGAAGGAAAGCTATTCCGCTGTCCCTTTTTGGTTGCACCGTGGCTGTCCAATAGCTGGATCTAAATGGGAGAAGAAGAAGAAAAGCCGCAACTAAGCTCAGAGCAAGAAGAAACAACAACTTGTAGCTATGGAGGAAGAAGAATAAGTAAGAAGTAAGGCATATAGCAAGCCAAGGAAGAAAATGCAATTAACTAGCTTCAAAGAGCTTCTTTTGCACGTCTCCTCCAATCATTTCTCTCTTATAATCAATGCATCAGAGCATTTAATGCTCTGATGCAACAAAGAGACCGATCTTTAAATGGGCAAATGGCTGACCGTGTGAAGCTCCCAGTTGATTGCTCGATAGTACTGATCGATCGACATTGCTAGCAATGCTCCAACTTTGTCTTATTGCACTTAGGCCCCGCTATTAACTCTTAATAGCCTTTCCACTAACTCTTAATGGAACTAAGATCCCCGTTAACTATTAATTGTGTGCCCTGCTAACTCTTAGTAGTCTCCCATACCATAGATCCATATAGCTAACTCTTAGTTGCAACTGGCATTACTAACTCTTAGTGACAAGAAACACACTAACAATAATGGCTTACTAATCTGATACATTACCCAATATGCGTGTGACTAGCAATCAAGACAAGTCAACTCCTTGACGCCAGCCAAACACTTTGACTTAGAGGATCTCTCCAAATCCCCAGACCAACCTAAAAGATATTGAGTATCCTCTAGCCATGACTCAGAACGATCCTATTGGAAATGATGTCTAAGCTTTAGATGAACCTATTAAGGCTCTTCGATTACCGTGTACTGTAATCCCTCTGCTAACTAACATCCTAACTGAGTGAGAGTCATAGACTGATTAAACTCACAGGATTAAGTAACTATGCCAGATCTAGTATGAAGTGATCAAGATAGCATTTAAGAATTCTTCCGGCATCGAAAACTTTTTCCAATCATGCTTACCTTGGCTAGGGGATTTCCAATCACAACTAATTTAGATGACATAGGATGCTTTCCCCATCCAATGGAGGTCATTGGATCCTATCAGTGAGTATCTGCCTCCATACACCACTGCATAGAGACCACACAGATAGCATCCCCACCTCTCATACTGGATGGTTCTGCTCAACATAAAATCTCTGACACCAGTTGTAACACCCCGCTTTTCCCAAGCATGGCATTAACTAGAGATTTCAAGAATTTTTTTTTCAACATACACTCAACATAAATCATTGCCAACAATCTCATTCTACCTTCTCAGCACATCAAACTTAATAATCAATAAGCTAAGATAGGTAATATCATGACATATGCGGAAGCAAGATTGACACCTCAAACGACACATAACGACAAATCCTTTATTCATAATATAGAAGCCATACAATCGTTTAACATGACATCTTCAAAACAAAATACATAGAAACTCATCTCTCAGCAACAACAACTAAACACCTCAAACATAGTCAAAATATATGCTAAAGATCACCAATGTAAATAACGGCCACATCTCGATAACCTCTTTTCCCTTGGCGTCGCTGCTTTCACCTGGAACGTTTGAATATTCCAGGGACATAGTCCAAATTAGATATTGAATCATCTAAGTGAGAGTTTAAAACATTTTCATGAATAAATGCAAAACCATGAACAAATTGACATATCCCGACATGTCTCAGCCCATGAGAATCTTATAATGTACTTAACCCATACCATGGGGAAAGAATAATCTCTCTAAAAGCAACACAATCACATTGACATAACACAATCCTACTTAAGAGGGACAACATCAAAGCATAAACCCGAGTATCACCCCACTATCATGTCAGGTATTACGTTCCCGCTCAAAAGCATTCCAGATCTCAACACAACCCTAGCCACAAGAGGCTCACATCAGCACTATCCTCAGAATCAATGTTCACCTCGACAATAATGTTATTTCTCAAAGGCCTGGAGTGGTGTCCACTCTCAACCCCGCCACTTGAGCCAACATTCGAGGTGGTGCCCATTCTCAGCCCTGCCACTTGAGTACCATAGGGTGGTGTCCACCTCAGCCCCGTCACAAGTGGGTCACATAGCATTAATCCTTGGCATGCATCCCGAGTGCTATCACTCAAGGCTATACCCCATGTTGACATCCCACATCCCACATTGACAACAAACACATAAACATGCCAATGCCACAATCACATACCATGCATCATATAAAATCAACATTTCAATGCATGTATTTTAACGCACAAAACTAAATGCATAGGTATAAAACTTTTGGGACGAACCTCCCACATGAAAACAACCATTCACAGGTTAAATCATTTGCACGAAACCAAATCTAACATAGGGTTGAACCGCCCACAATAAACCAAGTTTGAAGTAGAAACTTTCACATACCAAAACCATTTTCATGAAACTAAATCAAGTTTCAAGAAACCACTCACCTTAAGCGTACTCAGAATACCTCAATTCTCGTGCCAACCTCTATTTATGTGCCAAGCCTCAATTAATCATACTATTACTCAACCTCAAGCCTTAATGATCCCTAAATATCATATTCATTCAAAGGAATATCAATATCTATTTTTTCATAATTTTCCCTTATTTTTGAAATCTGTGCGTGCAGTACACTCGCCGATCATCTTCTTCGGCTTTGGCAACTAAAACCTGCTCCGATGGTGAATCCAATCCTACCCACCTGAAGTACTCCTCAAGGAAAAGCTAGGGGTGCCCTTGGATGCCCAAAAACTTTACCCCATTTGCCTCAAATGGCCAAATTACAGTGCATTTCCGATGAGCCTTCAAATTTTCTGGCGATCCCTTGTATCTCACTCAAATCTAAATGAAACCTCAATGAATTCTCCAAAAATGAACTACAAGTTTCAAGGAAAAAAACCACTTATCTTCAACCCTCGATTCAACCTTTAAACCCTCAAATTTTAGCTCAAACTTATTGAAACCATAGGTAATAAGTTTGAGCTTTCATAACCAAATTCCACCGACTTTTTAACGAATCCTAGCTTTTCTGGGTTCCTAAGTCTCATTCCTAGCCCTCAAGTACCCTATAATGCATTATAACAAGCTAACATGCTCGATCTAATCTTCAAATTTTTTTGTTAAAAATGGCTAACCAAACTTCTGCCAAATCACGACTATCTAGCTTTCTCTTCCAGCTAATGAGGGTTGAAACTAGGCCATCATGGCCAAGAGAGTAGATTGGTGGCCCTTGGGAGTCTTGTTGATGGCCGTCGCATTCTTGGTCGACGTTTTACAAGTTTCACACCTAATTTCTAAAAATTGCACTTTGACCCCCCCCAAGTTTTGATGTTTTGCATTTCTGCTCTATCTCGCATACCCTAATTTTTCCAATAATTCCATAAGCCCCACAAGTTTAGGATACCTCATTACATCCCCAAAAGTTTAGAAAAACCCTCGCTTTAACCACCATCGATCAATATTTAGATTCTGCACTTTGGCCCGAGTGCCCTTAATCTCGTATTTTGATCCTCGTTTTGTGAATTCTTTGATTCTTAGTCATTTTTATCCCCCAAGTTTCATTCTTCCTTCCCTGGAAATATTTCTTCGAGTTTCTTTCAAGATTCGTAATTCACACTTTGTCCCTAAAGTATGGCAAAAATTGCATTTTGGCCCAAAAGTCATATGTAATCACTTCCATCATATTTTTGAGTATTACACTAGTGCACAAGACAAATCTATCACTTTCAATCAAAGGATTAAATACACAATCAAGAACTAGAAACATATCATTAATGTAACGACCTGCTATTCAAGAATTATTTAATTAATTATTGAAGTATTTGATTAAGAAATTTTTTCAATTAATTATTTCATGTGGCAATTTTGAGATTTTGAAGGAAAAGAATAGCATTTAATTCTTTTAATGTTGGAGTTAAAGGAAATTGCCAATGCGACGATCTAGTAATATCTAATTGAGAGAATAGCATTTAAAGAGCATTTAATTCTAGTTATTTATTGTGAAAATTAAATGATAGGACATGAAGGTCATTTAGAAATTTGTTATTAGAATTTAATTATTAATTAAAGTTATTATGATTAACGGATTAAGATGATCCATAAGTGAGATGATTTTTGGTTTAAAGTCTCCTAGTTATATTAGGAGAAGGAATCCAAGTTATAAAGGGAGTGGGATCTAGGGTTTTTATACCTATATATATAGCCCATTAGCTTAGTTCTTCTTCACGCCGTGAAGGAGCAGGAAGCTGAGAACAGAGAGCCATAAGAGGTTGCAGTAAAAGGTTCAAGGGTTGCATATGAGGCTCTCGTGAGATCACTAAATCGACCAAGAAGATCCTAAGGCAAGTATTTCCCCTGTAAATCCTTTCTTTATAGGTTAATATAAGTGTTTTCAGATTTATCAAGAACTCTTATTGAGTTTTAGTTTTACAGATACGTATATATATATATAACTATATACGTTACAGTGAGTTTTCCAGGCAGTTCATGCATGTTTATTACAGTGATTCAATTAAATGTCATCGTTGAATCATCCCTAAAGTTGTTTCACATCAGTTGGGACTTGTTTTCCCAAGTTTTAATTCGAAATGGTGTAGTTTTGTTAAGTTTGAATCAAGAACAGAGTCTCTATGATTCGTCGTTTCTGGGTTTAAGAGTTGCAGTCATCCGAATAGGTTCCCTCATATCCGGATAGAGTTTTCAAAATTTGTGAGTGACATCCGGATGGGCTAGAGGCTATCCGGATGTGTCAAAAAGTTTTGTGAGTGACATCCGGATGACCTATGTGCATATCCGGATGGCTTGTTCAGTTATGAGAGTGACATCCGAATAGCCTTTGTTCATATCCAGATAGTCTTAGTTATATCCAGATGCTTTGTTTTCGTATCCGGATGTGTCAATATTAATTTGTGAGAGATATTCGGATACATCGTGTCGTATTCGGATGTGCCTATTATAAGTGATATCCGGATACATTGAGTCGTATCCGAATGTGTTTAGGGCAATATCTAGACACCTCGCTTCACATCCAGATTAGTCTTATAAAGCTTGTGAGTAATATCCGGATACCCCAAGTCGTATCCGGATGCGTCCAGTGCTTGTTGAGAGTCATATCTGGATGTATTAATTCATATCCGGATGAGTTCCAATGCCTTGCGTATGATATCCGGATGGTTCTTTGCACATCTGGATAGCTCATATCTGGATTCCCTTTCTCCTATCCGGATAGGTCTAGTATATCCGGATACTTTATTCCGTATCTGGATGCCTCTCTCCAAAGTCGAATTTTTCATTCAAATAGTCTTTAGTTATATCCGAATGCATCAGTGAGATATCCGGATGACCAGAATCATATCCGGATGTCCTAGTTTCTATCCGAATATATATCCTAGCATATTCGAATAGTTTATGTTTTGAGCGCTAGTGTATCCAGATGAGCATTCTTCATATCCTGATGTCTTTTATCATATCCGGATATCATTTTCGATATTCGGATGGCTTTTCTAGAAATCTAATTGAACTTCCAGAATAGTTTAATTCAAGTTTTAATCAATATCTTCCAGTAATGAGTTTAAATGCAAGAATATAAGTTAATCAGGCCCATACCATAATTCATAGAATCTTTATATTCCAATATACTGAATGTCAGATTACATGTTTAGTGTTTACTATGACATGTTCAGCATTATTTCATGAGATTAAGTGCATACATCTTGGTATGAGCATTGAGCATGACTTTATATGGAGCACTACATATCGTGTCCCAGCATTTATATGAGCATTGCATTATGCGCGCCAGACGGCTTAGTATGCGGGGATCCCACCAGTATCAGTTTTAGTTATAGCTTAGTTTATGAGTTGTTTGTCTGGTGACAACCAGGGGGCCAGGGGCTTATTGCCCATAGTATGTGCTTACAATTTTTATGTATGCAGGATTAAGATCAGCCAGATATGTATCAAATTATGTGGGTCTATGAACCAAAGTTGCATACCTACATTTAGTTTATAGTTTATGTGCATTACATTTTTATGAATGCAAACAAACAGTGATTATACTCAATACAAGTTCAGTAAGTATTTATCAGTATCGATATTCTTCGATTCAGTTTCAATATTCTTTCTAGCTTATTACTTACTGAGCTTTGTAGCTCACCTTATACTCTTCACCATTCCAAGTCTTAGTGGGGGAGTACCAGAAGTGGGGCCTAACAGCAATGGTCAGTAGTGTATGTACGTGGAGCCGCTCAAGATCAAAGATGTTTGGGAGTTTTATAGTATCTTATCAATTTAGGTTTATTTTATATTTTAATTGAGGGATTGTCTCTTAGACAAAATTTATGGTTTTTAGTTTATGTTGACTTAGAGTTTTTATTTCAGTTGATTGAGATATTCATTTATGGTATCAGATTTCAGATTATCAGTTAGTTTATTTTATTTTCCCCATAACACCTCTTCTCGGGCATTTCTAGGAGATGGGGTGTTACAATTAATCCTCCATGCCATGTGATATGTTATAGGTGTCACGTTTAGTGAATGTTCAACTAACACCCACCCACATGTCTACTATATACATCTCATGCAATGTGGCATGTGACTCACTACTCCATCTCATTAGCATCTCATGCCAAATAATGGTAGTAGCCCATGTGTTGGTCCATGATTGGTAAATCATATTCCGTTTCTGATAAATCTAAGGACCGATAATTCCTTTATGAAATCCTAAACTAAAGATCCTCATCACATTATTCTTAACTCTTAATTATAGGATCTCTACTAGAAAAGCTAAGGACTCATTCGTAAAGATGAGATGGAGAGTATGAATGAAAATATGACATTTTATTTATTATCAAGAATACATCATAAGTGTCATTCACATACTTCTCATGTAGTGTAAATCTAGCATTTAAGGTAGTATCACTAACAAACTCCCATTTTCACTAATGCTAATTTACAAGCAACAACTACCAAATTGTTGCACGATATCCAATACCGATCTTATAGAGATGGAGATTCAATTGAGCCTGTGTCAAAGCCTTAGTCAGTGGGTCAGTGACATTCTCTAATGAAATTACCTTCTGCAGCTACATGTTTCCACGTGCTACAATCTCTCGAATAAGATGGAGACAATGTTCAATTTGCTTGGACTTCTAATAAGAGCTAGGTTCCTTAACCTGTGCAATCGCCCCGTTATTGTCGCAATATAAAGGTACTATAAACTCAACGGATGGAACCACTCCTAGTTCAAAAATGATATTTCTTATTCAAACAACATCCTTTGTAGCGTCATATGCTACAACATACTCTGCCTCCTTGGTGGAATCCACAATTATATATTGCTTGGAACACTTCCAGCTAACTGCTCCGCCATTCATGAGAAATACAAACCTTGATGTAGATTTCCTATCATCGACATCAGATTGAAAGTTTGAATCTGTGAACCTATCAACACGAAGATCACCTCCTCCATAAGCCAAAACTATATCCCAAGTCCTTTGCAAGTACTTGAGAATATGTTTCATGGCCAACCAGTGCTCCTTACCGTATAGGCAATATCAAGCCTTGTACATAACATGGTGTACATGAGACTCCCCACCACCGAAGCATGAGGAACTTTCTCCATGCGTTGCCTCTCTTCCAGAGTTTCCGAAAACATCCTCCTATAGAGTGGAACTCCATGCCAAACATGTATTAAACCCTTCTTAGAGTTCTCCATGAAAAACTTCTTTAGCATCTTGTCTATGTACAAGCTTTAGGAAAGACCTATCCATCTCCTCACTTTATCTTTATAGACATGGATTCCCAAGATGTAGATCACCTTTCCCAAATATTTTATGGAGAATCTACTGGACAACCAAACCTTAATTGACATCAACATGCTAATATCATTCCCCGTAAGGAGAATATCATCCACATACAAGATAAGATAGCCTCTCGCACTCCCACTTACCTTCTTGTATATGCAAGGCTTATCTGGATTCCTTATGACACAAAGTCTTTGATTTCAGAATCAAAACAAATATTCCAATAATGCGAAGCTTGCTTGATACTATAAAAGAACCTTTTTACCTGGCATACTTTGCTAGGATCAGTGGATTCAAATCCATGTGGTTGTTCCATGAATATATGTTCCTTGAGATAACCATTCAAGAACGTCGTCTTGACATCCATATGCAAGATCTCATAATCAAAGTGTGAAACAATGGCTAGCATAACCCTGATGGACTTAAGCATAGAAACCAACGAGAAGGTATCTTCATAGTCAAGTCTTTGATGCTGGTGATACCTTTTTGCCACTAGTCGCACCTTAAAGGTTTGCACCTTCCCATCAACACCGATTTTCCTCTTATAGATCCATTTACAAGCTATGAGAACAATTCTCTCAGGTGGATCTACTAGAGTCCAGACCTGGTTTGAATACATAGATTCCATTTCTACATGCATAGCCTCCAACCATTTCTTGGAATCGATATCACATATTGCCTTTTCATAGGTGATAGGATCAACTACTTGATCACCATCCATATACAAGAACATTTCCTACATCACCTTCATACTAAATCCATATCTTTTTGAAGGGTCAGATACTCTACCCGACCTACGAAGTGCCTTAAGGATGACATTTAACGGGCTGAGTGGCTAATCCTCCTGGATAGGTTGGATCTATTACTCGGAAGGCACCTCTTCCAAATCTACTTCCTCCCCACGCCACCTTCTTGAAGAAACTCTTTCTCCAATAATACAACATCTCGGTTGATCAAGATTCTCTAATTGCTTAGAAAATAGAAATAGTATCCCTTACAATGAAAAGGATACCCCACAAATTTACCTTTGTTAGGGAGGGTCTCCAAATTGTTTGTTTTAAGCTTTTTCACAAAAGTCAGACAATCCAGACCTTAACATGCTTAAGGCTGGGAGGTTTCCTGTACCATATCTCATATGGTGTCATCTCATATGATTTAGTTGGAGCCCTATTCAGGAGATAAATCACAATTATAGTCACATAACTCACAAAAAGATGGGCATATTTGTATAAGCGATTATCGAACGCACCATGTCCAACAAGGTACAATTCCTACGCTAAAAAATCCCATTTAATTATGGTGTAGTAGGAGTTGTTAATTGAGAAACTATACCACAAGCCTTAAGGTAGTACCCAAACTCTGTACTGAAGTATTCCCCACCTCGATCTGATCAAAGTGTCTTAATACTCTTTCCATTTTGGTTCTCTACTTCTGCCTTGAACTCCTGGAACCTTTCAAGGGCCTTAGACTTGTACTTCATCAAGTACACATAACCATTCCTCGAATGGTCATCGATAAAGGTTATGAAGTAAGAGAAACCACCTCTAGCCATTACAAAGAACGACCTTCACAGATCAGTATGGATCAACCCTAGCAATTCATTAGCCCTCCACTTTGTCCAACAAAGGGTAGCTTAGCCATTTTCCCAAGAAGGTAAGGCTCGCAAGTTGACCCGAGTTCAGAACCCACTGGATCAATAAATCCATGTTTGGCTAACTTGCTTATCCTCCTCTCATTAATATAGCCGAGCTTGAGGTGCCATAAATGCTTAAGATTAACACTAAAACTGGGAGAACGCTTCCTGTTGCTCGTGGTTGTAACACTTACATTTCCATCTTTCATTGATTCATGTAATTCCAAAGCATAAATACCGTTGACTAATGTACCCATTCCAACACATTCATTTCCAAAATGAATATAACACATATTGTTGGAAAAAGAAAATTCATAATTTTCATTAACAAGCCTAGGAATGGAAAGTACATTCCAAATGGCTTCAAGTATATACAAATAGTCTTTTATTTTATTACATGCTTGGCAGACAAAAGTACAAAAGAAGTCCCCCACAACTAATAGATCAATAAATGCTTCATTCCCCACTTTCAAGATGACTTCCCACTTCCGAAGTGGCCTATTTGTCTATAGATCCTTCATGAAAACACATGTGAGATGTTGCACCAGAATTCAAAATCTAGGAAATAGGAGAATGACCAAACTCAATAACAAGAAAGGAAGAAGTACCTGCCCCCTTAGTTTTGCTCTACTTGCGTCTCAAGCCCTGCTAAAAATATAGGTAGTTCCTCTTCTAATGCTCCTCTTGCCGACAATGGAAATATTTTCCTTTGGGTACCTTGGTTTTGGACTTTCCTTTGGAGATCTTTTTCCTGGGCTCCATTAACTTCTTCTTCTTCTTGGAGGAACTTTTCCTCCTGGAAGATCTAGAAGTCAAGGCAATGGAAAACACATGTCGAGTGCCTCCAAGAGCGAACATAGGATCTTGTGAAGAAGGATGCTAACATTTGGTGTATCATGCAAGGGTTTTATAGGTTTTCAAAAACATTTTTCTGAAAACACATGCAAAGGAAGTGGAAATAAACATAAAATCACCTTGTAAGACTCGATTTCCCATGATCATATGTAATACGAAACAAACCTTTCCATAGGGGGTTGCAAGATATACCTCTCAGGTGGTTTGAAGGATGATGAAGGATCTAAAATTCTCTCGGGTAGCAACTATTTGTAACAACCCAGTTTTTCAGCTTAATTTTTATTTACAACAACAAAAGCAAATTGATTAAAAATACACATCTTAGGGTCTTTTACATACACATCATAGCATTAACTACTCAAATCTAGCAAAGCACCCATCTGTGCCCCTGTTTACACTTATCCCTATAGATCTTTTTAGTTAAAAGAGCCCCATACACATAGCTATTGGCTAGGATCTGATACCACTAGACTCAACCCTAAACTTCTCCTTCCTCAACCTAGAATGATGTTAAAAACAAGGTGAGCCAAAAGGCTCAGCAAGTATATTTGAAATAAATGGCACCATAGGATATTGTAACAAGAAGATAACACTCAAGGCTAGCTATAACAAGGTTTCCTACATACGTTCCGACATCATCTCTCAAATGTTTGCACATATTCGTTATACTTTATGTTATAAGCCCATATCAAGTTCCAGGTTTAAGTGGCACCTATTCAAGATTCTACAAATGGTTGTTTGGGCCTAGTTCATATTGTATGTCGTACATCGTCATGCACATTCACATTCACATTGCTTTTTACATCATGTACCCTCGTAAAAGGTTTTATATCATAATGCAACACATCATGCTCAACAAAATACAAATAACCCTTAGGCTCACACCTGTCAATAGCCTCAACAATATGATATTGACCGGCTGTCGAACCACTCCAGAATTAGAGATCTATGTATCTCTTCTCTAGTTTGCAGCAAAGTGCACCCTAGGTCATTTCTCACAAGGAGCCTCACCTTCTTCTACCAACAAAGGAGAACCAATACAAATAATAGTTTGTTTAGGGGGGGGGGGGTTTGACAGAAAACTAATTATCAAAACAGAAAGACAATCAATAAAAGGAATGCAACCGGCTGTGTATTTGTCCCCTATATGAAATCTTCCTCGTCCAACCTATATATCTTGGCTTGCTAGATGTTTTGATCTCCGAAAAACAAACTCAAAGCATCCCCAACAACCGTCCAAGGATTAGAATGATTGGAACAACAAAATGAATACAGAAATCTCTTGTAAACAAAATGCAACCATTCACTCTCTATTCAACCTATCCGGACCTATGCAAGAACAACCGTTCAAGCACTTAATGTTCATTTCCGAGATGTTATACCAACCGGCTATAACATTCTGTTCTCTTAAGCATTTAACAGAAAATGAAACCATGCAAATTCACACAAACCTGCCATGAACTCCATGCATTCACAAATCTGCTCAAACTAAACCAAATGGAAATGAAAAAGATTAAAACAAACAAACCATGTTTTTGTAGCTCATCCGGGACTCAGATTCCATATGGATTCAAGATACACAACCGGTTACAAATGCTCTAGCCTACCATTACAGCAAGGAAAAACAAAATGGAACAAAAGATGATGAAAACAGAAAAATGCTAACAACCACAAACGGCCAGAATCTTCCCTCTTTTCTCCTCCCTCTCTATCTCCTAATGTCTAGAAATTAATGCTAAGAGGCCTTAAATACATGGCTAAGAAAGGAAAGGCTAGGGAGCTAGTGTTGGGCCTAGCCCAACAGAAAATAAGTGAGCCCAAAAACAGCAAAATTGAGAAGCCCAAGTCTGCTCCTTGAAAGTGAGCCCAAACTCCTTTAGTTGAGCCACTTCTCTAGCCCATCCAATATTCCCTAAAGCCTGGATCCATAGAAGTAAGATAGAAAATAGTGTAAGGATGATTTGAAGTATAATAAAATAGAAACAATGAAATATCAGCAAAAATTACTTCAAATGGCCTAATAAGAATGAGGTGAAATGCCAAAATATAGTATAAATATGCATGCTATCAGATATACAACATTAAGGCTCATAACATTCATCAACCATAGGTCATCCTCTTTGGCATGGCAACACACACCTAGCTTGCCTGGACGTCACCGGCACAACGATAGAAGTGCTCTCGCTCAGAGGCCTAGGGGACAAATACCCATTATAAAGCTCACTTGATAATCATATATACAATGTCATGCATGATCATATGCAGCTCACACCATTATGTATATGCAAGGGTCTTTACACAGATGTTGTGGGAATATTTATTCAGTTTAAGGTCAAAAGCCCACATGTTTCACTTTATGCAAATCACATCATTAAACCCATATTTGTACATTTCCCAACAGATTTTGATGAGATCCTCTAAGCCTACAAAGAGGTCCAATCACTAGAGCAAAGGCAAAGAAAATGAGAGAGACACTCAATGGGCTAATTGAAGACATTCGAGCCAAACAAGGCTTTACTGATGCATCTACCAATTGGAAGACAACAAGTGGAAGTCAAGCCTATGTCCATCTAATCAGCATGCTAGGCTGTTAGAAGATGACACGTGGCAGCCATTAGAAGATGACACGTGGCATCCAAGCATAATCCATGTGTAGCTGGCCAACAAAATAGTTGTTTAATTTGTAATTTTAATTTGTTAAATTGTATTATGGAGAGAAAGGGGGCCATCCATTAAGGTAGTGGGGTATGTGTGTGGCTGGTAGTTATAGAGCATTTGGGTAGTGGGTAGTTATTTAGTTTATGGGTAGTTAATTCAGATTGGTAGTTATTTCATATTTGTTATTCTATTTAAAGGGAATCGTAAACACTTCAAAAGGTTGGTTAATTTCATGTTTCTTGAAAGGAGAACTTTCCCACTTGGCTTTTCCAAGAACTTTAAGACTTATCAAGATTGTTCCAATCTTGTGGCGTCCAATTTCCAAGGCTTATCCCTCCCATCTTATTTCCTCTTATTTTGGAGTGTGGCGTCTATATCATTCTTTTTCTTATTTTATTTTGTTTCCTTGAATCTGGTTTAGCTTTCTTGGGATGATGCTCATCTTGTTTGTGGGCTTTTAGATCTAACCAAAGGGACCTTCATCTGCTCGCATCACATTTATGGTATAAGGCTTTAGCTCAATATTCACAAGTCAACATATTGATATTTGACATGATTCTAAAGTATAATTATGAATCCTTCATATGGGTGAGTAGTTGTACCACGCTTCCCCAAGGTTATAAATAATATCTCTTTTTTTAAGCCCCATCGATACCCAAATTATTGAGCGATCCGACATATTTAATAATATTGAAGATTGGGCAGAGACCAATTGATTGACTGCCAATGCAAAACCCATAATGTTCATCAACTATATTGAGTCTCCCCGACTCTTTAAGAACCTAACCTCACATTGGTTCGACATCATTCCCAAAGAAATAGGGGCGATACAAAGCCTCGTAGTGGTTAGAAACGAATATCACCCAAAGTCACATATTTAATTTAAACCCACCATCCACAAACTCAACATCAGCTTACATATTATAAAATGATTACCACGCGTATTTACATAATTAAAGCCTCGTAGAGGTTAGAAACGAATATCACCCAGAGTCACATATTTAATTTAAACCCACCATCCACAGACTCAACATCAGCTTACATATTATAAAATGATTACCACGCCTATTTACATAATTAATGCGTGGAACCGAATCATAACAAGGGAGGAAATAAAGTATGTAAAATAATGGGGACTTGCATAAGGGTAAAAGAGCATGAAAAGAGGGTTAGGAACTTGCACGAGATGTAATAAAAGTGCAAGGAGAACTTGCCTTTTGCTAACACCAAGATTAGAAGCACCACTTAAGACTTTCTATCCACCCCTTGAACCTTCAGTACCAGTACCAATACCAATGGAAGAAAAAGAAGAAAAATAAGGAAAAGAAACAAGAAGAAGAGTGAGAAGTCTTCTCGGGGAAGGAAGGGAAGAAAGAGAAATAATAGGAGACAATGAAAAAAAATGGAATGGGGGGGAGAGGTGGTTTACCACCCACTCTCCAACTACCCTCCTTAGACATTTACCATTTTTCCCCTCACCATGCACACACACACACAAACTTTATGAGATGCCATTATGGTGGAAGAGAAGAGAGAGAGTAAGGAGACAATAAAAAGAAAAGGAATGAGGGGAGGAGTGGTCTACCACCCACTCTCCAACTATCCTCTTACACATTTACCATTTTGCCCCTCACCATGCACATGCACACACAAACTTTATGAGATGCCATTCTGGTGGAAGAGAAAGAGTAAGAAGACAATGAAAAGAAAAGGAATTGGGGGAGGAATGGTCAACCACCCACTCTCCAACTACCCCTTACACATTTACCATTTTACCCCTCACCATGCACACACACAAACTTTATGAAATGCCATTATGGTCATTTTGTTTCTTTTTCTTTTCTTTTCCATTTTCCTTTTTACTCATAATACAAAACAAATTATTTATAATAAATATCCATTTATAAAATTCCCATTATACCCTTAACTTTATCACACTCAACTTATAAGACAATCCCTCTTTAGACTTTTCATAATCTATTCTTTTTGATTAAATAAAATACACAAATTTTATAAACATGGGCCCAATGCCCATTTCACTAGCTCAACTCAAAGGACCAAAAATATCCTTAGGCCCAATGGGCTTCACAACTATACTTCAAATAAAACACAACAAATTTTACCCTTGGCCTCAACTCAAATTTCAAGGCCTAATCCATTAAATTAGACCCAACACAATATCATATGGACTTAAACCCAATTGGCAACTTGGAACTCTTCTAACTAACTACCCGTTTATTATAAACAAATACAAAAACCTAAATGTAGACTTTCTATCATCCACATCTATAATACCCTGTATTACATGGTATTGGAAAAGAATAATTTTCGGTTATTTTGAAAGGCCCTCTGGTGGTTCAGGAAGCTCAAAGGTTGGTTTTGAAAAATTAATTAATAAAAATTATCGAATCGACGACAGGGAGTGTCTCAGCACTTGGATGTCTAGGGAAAAGGGTATGAAATTGGTGAGCATCTCAAGGTGAGGTCAATGACGCTAGATGCAGTTCGATCGAGAATAATTTTTGGAATAAATTCTGTATAAGCCCGAATGGGTGCTAGTATTGAATTGTTGCAAGGGACCTCTAAGAAGCTGAAGGGACCCTAAGGGTGGTTCGATTTTGCGAGTAAGGCAACCCTGAAGTGTTTTCAAGTGGAATAAAGGTCTCGTGCAGGCACAGGGATGAAATCAATATTTTGGAGTAATAGCTAGATATTAATTCTCAAAGAAATTGAGTTTGAGAGTGGCTTGTTGAGAATTAATTAAGGCTTGGAGGGTTTAAGTGCTATTATCATAATTTCTAAGTGGAATTAAAAAGGTTCTCAAGTGCAATTATAGAGAATATAAAGGGGTAATTATGTAAATTATATATATATATATATTTGTGCGGGCGTGTAAGCTTGGGGGCTAAGCTTCTAACAGTGCACTGATAGCATGCATATTTATACCATATTTTGGCATTTCACCTCATTCTTATTAGGCCATTTGAAGCAATTTTTGCTGATATTTCATTGTTTCTATTTTATTATGCTTCAAATTGTCCTTACACTATTTTCTATCTTACCTCTACTCTATGAATCCAGGCTTTAGGGAATATTGGATGGGCTAGAGCTTTGTCAACTAAAGGAGCTTGGGCCTACTAAAGGAGCTTGGGCCTACAATCAAAGGAGCAGACTTGGTCTCACTTGTTTTCTGTTGGGCTAGGCCCAACCCTAGCCTCCCTAGCCTTTCCTTTCTTGGCCATGTATTTAAGGCCTCTTAGCATTAATTTTCAGAAGATCATCATATAGATAGAGAGGAGAAAATAGAGAGGATTCTGCCCGTTTTTGTTGTTGTAGCACTTTCCTGTTTTTTACATCTTTTGTTCCATTTTGTTTTCCTTTCTGTAATGATAGGCTAGAACACTTTGTAACCGGTTGTGTGTCTTGAATCCATGTGGAATTTGAGTCCCGGATGAGCTACAAGAATCTGGTTTGTTGTTTGTTTCTTATTCATTTCTATTTGGTTTAGTTTGAGCAGATTTGTGAATGCATGGAGTTCATGGCAGGTTTGTGTGAACTTGCATGGTTTCACTTTCTGTTAAATGCTTAAGAGAACAGAATGTTATAGCCGGTTGGTATAACATCTCGGAAATGAATATTGTGTGCTTGAACGGTTGTTCTTGCATAGGTCCGGATAGGTTGAATAGAGAGTGAATGGTTGCATTTTGTTTGCAAGAGATTTCTGCATTCATTTTGTTATTTCCAATCATTCTAATCCTTGGACGGTTGTTGGGGATGCTTTGAGTTTGTTTTCCGGAGATCAAAGCATCTAGCAAACCAAGATATATAGAGTGGACAAGGAAGATTTCACATAGGAGACAAATACACAGCCGGTTGCACTTCTCTTATTGATTTTTCATCCATCTTCATCTTTCTGTTTTGCCAATTAGTTTTCTGTCAAAACCCCCCCCCAAACAAACTGTTATTGGTTATGTTGGTTCTCCTTTGTTGGTAGAAGAAAGTGAGGCTCCTTGTGAGAGATGACCTAGGGTGCACTTTGCTGCAAACTAGAGAAGAGATGCAAACATAGATCTCTATTTCTGGAGCGGTTCGATAGCCGGCCAGAATTTTGGCGCCGTTGCCGGGGAGCCAAGTTTTTTCTTCTAAAAACATAGAGGACCGACCCTATTCTCTGTTTGTTTTGTTTTCTTGTTCGAGTGTTTTCTCTATTTTGTGTTCTTGGTGATAAGGTTATCAGTTTTTGTGTTCTTGGTGAAGAGAAATTCTGTTCTGTTCTTGAGATGAACTGATAGCAAGCAGCAACAGAAAAGCCTTATTTACCTTTTCGATCTTCTTTTTGTGTGTGTGTGTTTCCTTTTCTGTTTTCTTGTTTCTAGTATCATTTTTGAACAAAGAAGTGGCTGTTGGAGAGGGCTGCACGATCTGATCTTCTGAAAAAGCAACCCTGCAGCCCTGCAGCAACTGAAAAAGCACAAAACACCTGCAGTCCTTCTCTGATTTTCAGTAGCACACCTGCAGTCCTTCTCTGATCTTCATGTGCTCTGATAGGCTCTGAAAAGCAAGCTCACACAGCAAGGGGAGACAACCCTGCAGCAGATCAGGAGCATAACCATTTTTAGCATGCTCTGAATCCCACTTTTCTGCCTCTGACAGCAGATCACCTGACCAAGAGGATATTCCATTTTTCTTTCTCACATTTTTCTTTTATTTTCTCTTTTAACACTCCATTCAACGTTGTCCTTACCTTCCACACTAATCTCCCTTTTCGTTTGGCAGATAGGCATCAGCAGCTCCAACCAAAAGAAAGCAACCAGCAGCAGCCTTCCATTCAGCAGCGATTTTGACCATCTTCATGACAGATAGCATTATTTAAGGATTGAGCTCGAGATACCGGTGCTATCCTCTTCCTTTCTCATCCCTACTTGATATTCTTTCAAGTCCATATGCTTTCCTTGATGTTTTCTTGCATATAGAGTGGTTTGTAAGGCAAAATAAGAGTAGGTTTTGAGGGAAAAAAATCAGTTTCCCGGTTACTGTTCATAGCTTTTCACTTGCTCCGATTGAGCTGATTTTTGGTGTCCAAAGAAATGGGGGTGTGGGGATCAATAGTCACAGATTTGCTGTGAAAAGAGCCTTTTTTGGCCAAATTCCAACGTTTAGACCACTTTTTGGGCCATTTTGTGTTTCTCAGTGGCTAATTTGGTGTGGTTTTTAGTGTTTTTAGGTCCCTCAGTGTTTTTGTGTTGAAATTTTGTGAAAAATTGCATAAAAAAATCGTCTAAGGGCTTATTGTTTTACCTGTTTTTGTGTTTTTGTGTTTGTGTGTTTTTTTTGTTTTTGTTTGTGTGTTTTTTGTGTTTCTGTGTTCTTGGTATGCATAGGCCATTTTGTGTGCTGTTTTTGTGCTAATCTCTAGTGCATGACCAGGTCATCTAAGAAAACATTACTTGACTTGGATCTTGAATTAGAGAACACTCTTAGAAGGCAAGCTAGAGAGCTTAAGTCTCGGGATAGGATTGACCCTAACAGTACTTCTAATACTTCATCTGAACCTATTCCAGCATTCATCAATATGGCAGATAATGGTAATGGAGATAATGCAAACAATGCAAATAATGGAAATAATGGTAATGGCAATAATGGAAATCATGGAAATAATGCAAATCATGGTCATTTGGATGGTAGAACTATTAGAGAGCTGGCTGCACCTGATGTGCATTACCAGCCCCTATGTATTCAATATCCACAGCTAGATGCTAACTTTGAACTTAAGTCTGGACTGATTCATTTGTTGCCCAAGTTTCATGGCCTTGCAGGAGAGGATCCACACAAGCATCTGAAAGAGTTTCATGTGGTTTGCTCAACCATGCGGCCACAAGGAGTAGATGAAGAGCAGATCAAGCTGAGAGCCTTCCCATTCTCACTTGATGGATCAGCCAAGGATTGGCTCTACTACCTGCCACCAGCTGCCATTACCAGCTGGGATGGATTGAAAAGAATCTTCCTGGAAAAATTCTTTCCAGCCTCCAGAACAGCATCAATAAGGAAGGAAATTTGTGGTATAAGGCAGATGAGTGGTGAAACTCTACATGAGTATTGGGAGAGGTTCAAGAAGTTGTGTTCCAGCTGCCCTCACCATCAGATAAGTGACCAACTCCTAATTCAATATCTCTATGAAGGTCTAATCCCCATGGACAGGTACTTGGTAGATGCTGCAAGTGGAGGAGCCTTGGCAGAGAAGACCCCAGCAGCTGCACAAGAACTGATATCAAAGATGGCACAAAATGCTCAGCAGTTTGGCACCAGAATTAACACTCCTACAAAAGCCATAAATGAAGTCAATGTGGCTGCCACTATGGACCAGCAAAGGATGGAAAACAAGCTTGAGGAATTGGCTTCCATGGTCAGGCAGTTGGCATTAGAGAGAAAGCAACAGCAGCTTTGTGGCATTTGCTCCTTGCCATCCCATACAACAGACCAATGCCCACAGTTGCAAGAAAATAATGAGACATGTGCAGGCATTTTTCCTGGAAGACCATTCCAGCACCAGCAGCACAGCCAACCACAACCACAACCTTCCAATAGGTATGACCCATACTCAGCCACCTACAATCCAGGTTGGAGAGACCATCCGAACCTCAGATATGGCAGCCCTTCCAATCAACATGTGCACCAGCAGCCATACCACCAGAATCAACCATTTCAGCAGAGGTTCCATCCTTCAATTTCCAGCAACCATACTCCACCACCAAGGCAGAATCAAGCCATGCAACAAGCACCACCATTACCCAAGTCAGAACCTACCTTAGATGATCTTGTCAAACAACTAGCAGCCAATACACTCCAATTCCAACAGAAAACAGAAACCACCATTCAAAACTTGGAGACCCAAATAGGCCAGCTAGCCACAAACATCAATGAGTTAAGGAGTCAAGGTTCCGGGCAGCTTCCTTCACAACCAGTTGCCAATCCAAGGGGTAATGTTAGTGCCATCATGCTTCGAAATGGGAAAGAAGTAATCAACCAAACCCCTCCACCATCATCAAACATGGAGCAGCATGTAGAGAAGCAGAATGTAGAGGGTAGCAAAGAGCAGCAACCCCTCTCAGTCCAAGAAGCCAAGCAACCAAACTCCAGCTATCAAGAACAAGGAGAGTCTTCCAACATCCAGCCCCTACCATTCCCACATCGAGCAACACAAAACAAGAAAAGAGCAGAGGCCGAAGTGGATAAAGAGATTCTGGAAACATTCCAGAAAGTTGAAGTCAACATCCCCCTCCTTGAAGCCATTAGACAGATCCCCAAGTATGCAAAATTTCTCAAAGATTTGTGTACTCACAAGAGGAAGCTTATGGGGAATGAGAAGATCAACCTTGGGAGAAATGTCTTTGCCCTTATCCAACCTGCCATGCCAGCAAAGTGTAAAGATCCAGGGATGTTCTCCATTCCTTGTACTATAGGAGACATGCAATTTAGCAATGCTTTACTAGATTTAGGTGCATCCATTAATGTCATGCCTAACTCTATTTATGCTTCATTGCAGTGTGGTCCTTTGAAGCCAACAGGAGTGGTTGTCCAACTAGCCAATAGAAGTACTGCACACCCCACTGGAGTCCTAGAAGATGTGCTGGTTAAGGTTAAGGATTTAATCTTTCCAGCAGATTTTTATGTTTTGAATATGGAAGATAACAGCACACTTGAGCATGCACCCTTGATCCTAGGGAGACCATTCTTAAAAACTGCTAGAACTATTATCAATGTGCATGAGGGTACACTTTCCATGGAATTTGCTGGTAACACAATTAACTTCAAGATACTTGATGCCATGAAATTCCCTGCCGAGGATCATTCCACTTTTCAAGTAAATAGAGTTGACCTGTTAGTGAACGAAGCATGTTCTGAGTCTTCTGATTTAATTGATAAACTCCCCACTGTGCATGAGTTCCCAGATATGATTATTTGCACTAATTGTAGTGATGGAGAGAGTCAATGTGCTGCATGCTTAGAGATTGCTGAATTTTTGCATAGGCATGAGTCTGATTTTGATGCTAACATTTCCCAAGTGGAAGATAGTGCTGCTAACCTTGTTGAGCAGGTTGATAGTGCCTTGGAGTTAGAGTTCCAGTCAAATAGATCAGCCCCCTCTTTGCAGCAGCCACCCACCATTCAGTGCAAGCCTTTGCCTCAGCACCTCAAGTATGCATTCTTGGAGAAAGATGAGAAGCTGCCAGTCATCATTGCAAACAACTTGCAGCCTGACCAAGAGAGAAAGTTGCTGGATGTGCTGAAAAATAATAAGAAAGCAATTGGGTGGACTTTAGCGGACATAACTGGAATCAGCCCATCTGTTTGCATGCATCGTATTTTATTGGAGGAAGGAGCAAAACCAGCAAGGCAGCCTCAAAGAAGACTTAACCCAACCATCCTTGATGTGGTAAAATAGGAGGTAAGTAAATTACTTGCAGCCGGTATTATTTACCCTATTTCTGATAGCAAGTGGGTGAGTCCCGTGCAGGTTGTTCCAAAAAAGACGGGCATCACGGTGGTCCCAAATGAGCACAATGAGCTCATCCCCATGAGAGTGCAGAACAGTTGGAGAGTCTGCATTGATTATAGAAAGCTGAACCAAGCAACCAGAAAAGATCATTTCCCCCTCCCATTCATTGATCAGATGTTGGAGAGGTTGGCTGGTAAGTCACACTATTGTTTCCTTGACGGTTTTTCTGGATACTTTCAGATTTGCATAGCCCCAGAGGATCAAGAGAAGACCACCTTCACCTGCCCCTTTGGCACATTCGCTTATAGAAGAATGCCTTTCGGTCTATGTAATGCTCCAGGTACCTTTCAGCGATGCATGGTAAGTATATTTTCAGATTTTCTAGAGCATTGCATGGAAGTATTCATGGATGATTTTTCAGTTTATGGCACTTCTTTTGATGATTGCTTGGTTAGCTTGGGTAGAGTCCTAGAGAGATGCATTGAAAAGAACCTTGTTTTAAATTTCGAAAAATGTCATTTCATGGTAGAACAAGGAATTGTTTTAGGGCATGTTCTATCTAAGAAGGGTATAGAAGTGGATCGGTCTAAGGTTGATGTTATTGCTTCATTGCCTTACCCCACCTCTGTGAGAGAGGTGCGTTCTTTCCTTGGCCATGCAGGATTTTACAGGAGATTCATCAAGGATTTCAGCAAGATTGCACTTCCACTTTCCCACCTTCTCCAGAAAGAAGTGACCTTCCACTTTGATGAGCAGTGCAAGCGAGCATTCGAGGAACTGAAGAGTCGATTGATTTCTCCACCCATCATACAGCCACCCGACTGGGAGTTGCCCTTCGAGCTGATGTGCGACGCCTCCAACTTTGCAGTGGGCGCCGTCCTTTCACAACGTGTGGAGAAGAAGTCACATGTCATTGCCTATGCCTCGCGCACCTTGGATGCTGCTCAAGCAAACTACACCACGACTGAGAAGGAGCTTTTAGCTATTGTGTTTGCTTTAGATAAATTTCGCTCCTATCTTCTGGGTTCTAATGTTGTCGTGTTTTCTGACCATGCAGCCTTGAAATACCTATTGAAGAAGCCCGATGCTAAGCCCCGGTTGATACGATGGATGCTCCTACTTCAGGAGTTCAATGTGGAGATAAAAGACAAGAGTGGGGCCGAGAACCTAGTAGCTGATCATTTGAGCAGGGTCCCTCCTTCTTCAGATTCCACAGTCATGGACTCCCAGCCTATCAGGGATGATTTCCCAGATGAGTTATTATACCACATTCATGGTGTTGAGCCCTGGTATGCTGATTTGGTGAATTATTTAGTTGCTTCTGAATTACCTGCATATTTTAAGAAGGAACAGCTAAATAAATTTAAGAGTCAGGCTCGGTATTATGTGTGGGATGATCCCTATCTGTGGCGCATGTGTAGTGACCAGGTCATTAGGAGATGTGTGCCTAACCATGAGTTTGCATCTGTCTTAAATTTTTGTCACACACTTGCATGTGGTGGTCACTTTGGTCCCCAACGTACAGCTAGGAAAGTCCTAGATTCTGGATTATATTGGCCTTCACTCTTTAAGGATTCATATGAGTTCTGTAAGAATTGCACACGTTGCCAACACACAGGCACTATATCACGTAGGAATGAAATGCCTCAACAACCCTTATTGTTTTGTGAAATCTTTGATGTTTGGGGCATTGACTTCATGGGTCCATTTCCTGTGTCATTTGGTTATTTGTACATTCTGTTAGCTGTGGATTATGTTTCTAAGTGGGTGGAAGCTAAAGCCACCAGGACTGATGATGCTTCTGCGGTTGCAGATTTTGTTCGTTCTAACATCTTTTGTAGGTTTGGCATACCCAGGGCCATCATCAGTGACCAAGGATCCCACTTTTGCAATAGAAAGATGGACACCCTACTTCGTAAGTATGGGGTAATACACAAAGTGGCGACTCCTTATCATCCACAGACTAATGAGCAAGCTGAAGTCTCAAATAGGGAAATCAAGCAGATTTTGGAGAAGACTGTCCAGCCCAATAGGAAAGACTGGAGCACGAGATTAGAAGATGCACTTTGGGCCTACCGCACGGCCTACAAAACCCCCATCGGCATGTCCCCTTATAGGTTGGTTTTTGGAAAAGCGTGTCACTTGCCGGTGGAGGTGGAGCATAAGGCATATTGGGCGGTGAAGCAATGCAATATGGACATCAGTCAATCGGGGTCCCAAAGAAAGCTCCAACTTCAAGAGCTTGAGGAGATTAGGATGGACGCATATGAGAACTCACGCATCTACAAGGAGAAGACCAAGGCTGTGCATGACAAGCTTATTGTGAAGAAGACATTCGAAGTTGGCCAGAAAGTTCTGCTATACAATTCCCGTCTCAAGTTGATGCCCGGTAAGTTACGTTCTCGTTGGACTGGTCCTTTCATAGTTATTCATGTTTTTCCCTTTGGTGCAGTTGCAATCAAGGACGAGTCCAATGCAAAGCAATTCACAGTGAACGGGCAGCGGCTTAAGCCATTCTACGAGAGCTTTCAGGAGCATATTGTGGAGGAGCTGCATCTCCTCAACGCCACCTACATTTGATACATCAGGCTGTTTCTCTCTCCCTAGTATTTTACATTTACTTGTCTTATTCTTGATTGGAATTGCATGTTTACATTGAGGGCAATGTAAAGTCTAAGTGTTGGGGGAGGCAGCATTCTTATTTTAGCAACATTTTCTTTATCTTTTCATATTTCCTTTTCCTTGGGTTTAGTTGAGTTTGTTTTGCGTGGAAATGCAAGTTAAGCAATTAAGTCTAAAAGAACCCATCATGATTAGAACTTCGATCTTATCTTCCTTAATTTCGAGTGACTTGGCAATGAGTTTAATTTGATAGATTGATTGGGTAGTCTACAGCCGTGAGGATTTTGAGCCTATTGTCTTTCTTGTGTGTGCATTCACCTATCATGATCTCCACTCTAGAACTTGTTTTGATTCTTGGTTGAGGCTATATTTGTTCATGCATGACTCAAACATGATTAAGGCATTCTTTCTTGTCCCCATTTAGCCATTTTGTTATACGAAAAAAAAAAAAAAAAAAAAAAAAAATTCAATCAATCCCTTTCGCTTGCCACTTAGAGCCATCAGTTTTACCCTTCATTCTCATACACCCTTTTTGGACCTTCCAACCTTAGGAAGAGGAATAGTAAGTGCATTCTAGTAAGAGAGATTGAATTCATCGAGCAAGTCATAAGGCCAAAGGCCATTTGCATCCATGAAAAAGAAAAAGAAAAGCAAGAAAAGGATAGAAGGGTGAGAAGGAGCGTAAAACGCACTCACCTCTTTCGAAAAAAAAAATAAATAAACAAAAAAAAAACAAAAAAAAAACAAAAAAAAAAACAAATTGAAAATTGATGAGAAAAAGAAGAAAGCAAAGTTGAGACAGAGCGTAAAACGCACTCAACCGAATAAAGATGCAATGTTCTTCATAACGCTTGGAAATTCTATCTCTTGATCTTAGAGTTGCATGAAATGTTTTCTCGACCTAAGGCATGTTTTCCTTCATTGTTGTCTTTCCATTTCTTTCTTCCCCACATTACAACCCTGAATAAGTCCTTTTGATTTGTGGCATGCATTTGACATGGATAGTGGAGATTGAGAAGATAAACAAGCTTATGGTAGTGGAATTGTGATTGGGTGAATTTGAGCGAAACAGTCACCACCACCTCTTGAGAGATTTTTGAGCATACACTTGTCCTGTGAGAGGCTTCTACTTTTGATTTGTCTTATTGGATGAATTGCCATGTCACTTGTTTTCTTGGAAGTAGAGGAAAGATGATCTTTGAATGATGAATTCTTGAAGACTTACCTACCTTGCATCTAATTTGTGTTTTTCCACATTTCTATTCTTGAGTCATAGAGTCTAGTGTTTTGCCCAGGAGTGCAAAAGTCTAAGTATGGGGGAATTGATAGCATGCATATTTATACCATATTTTGGCATTTCACCTCATTCTTATTAGGCCATTTGAAGCAATTTTTGCTGATATTTCATTGTTTCTATTTTATTATGCTTCAAATTGTCCTTACACTATTTTCTATCTTACCTCTACTCTATGAATCCAGGCTTTAGGGAATATTGGATGGGCTAGAGCTTTGTCAACTAAAGGAGCTTGGGCCTACTAAAGGAGCTTGGGCCTACAATCAAAGGAGCAGACTTGGTCTCACTTGTTTTCTGTTGGGCTAGGCCCAACCCTAGCCTCCCTAGCCTTTCCTTTCTTGGCCATGTATTTAAGGCCTCTTAGCATTAATTTTCAGAAGATCATCATATAGATAGAGAGGAGAAAATAGAGAGGATTCTGCCCGTTTTTGTTGTTGTAGCACTTTCCTGTTTTTTACATCTTTTGTTCCATTTTGTTTTCCTTTCTGTAATGATAGGCTAGAACACTTTGTAACCGGTTGTGTGTCTTGAATCCATGTGGAATTTGAGTCCCGGATGAGCTACAAGAATCTGGTTTGTTGTTTGTTTCTTATTCATTTCTATTTGGTTTAGTTTGAGCAGATTTGTGAATGCATGGAGTTCATGGCAGGTTTGTGTGAACTTGCATGGTTTCACTTTCTGTTAAATGCTTAAGAGAACAGAATGTTATAGCCGGTTGGTATAACATCTCGGAAATGAATATTGTGTGCTTGAACGGTTGTTCTTGCATAGGTCCGGATAGGTTGAATAGAGAGTGAATGGTTGCATTTTGTTTGCAAGAGATTTCTGCATTCATTTTGTTATTTCCAATCATTCTAATCCTTGGACGGTTGTTGGGGATGCTTTGAGTTTGTTTTCCGGAGATCAAAGCATCTAGCAAACCAAGATATATAGAGTGGACAAGGAAGATTTCACATAGGAGACAAATACACAGCCGGTTGCACTTCTCTTATTGATTTTTCATCCATCTTCATCTTTCTGTTTTGCCAATTAGTTTTCTGTCAAAACCCCCCCCCAAACAAACTGTTATTGGTTATGTTGGTTCTCCTTTGTTGGTAGAAGAAAGTGAGGCTCCTTGTGAGAGATGACCTAGGGTGCACTTTGCTGCAAACTAGAGAAGAGATGCAAACATAGATCTCTATTTCTGGAGCGGTTCGATAGCCGGCCATGCACCACCCATTTTCTCTTAAATTTGAAGTAGAGAGAGAGAGAGAGAGAGAGAGAGAGAGAGAGAGAGAGAGCGAGTGCAGAGGAGGGCTGAGAGAGCAATGCGAGGGATGAGAAGAGAGATTGGCTGAGAGCTGAACGGCGGCCGGAAGCAGCACCGGAGGGTTGAGAAGCGACTGGCGGCATCGGCAATGGAAGCTAGAGCAGTTACGGGCAGCGACCAGCAATGGCTATGGCAGCGGCGTCCTAAAGCAGTGGGCTGGCAATGATGGTGGCTTAGGACCGACTAATGGCAGCAGAAGACAACCAAGGCAGCAGTGGTGATCAGAAGCACTGGAGCTGCAACGTGCAACAGTTGTGCGAGGGAGGAAGCTGGTTGTTGAGGCTATTCGCGGCGAAGGCTGCCATCAACGGTGGTCGCGAGGCGGCCAATAAAAGCCGTCGACGACGACGTGGCCAGAAGTAGCAGAGTCTGGCCGCTGGTGCGTGGGAGCAGGGGGTTAGGTGTATGCGCTGGAGGTTGAAAAAGAGTAGAGTAACAAAAAGAAGTGAAGAAGAAGAAAGAATAAAAAAAATAGAAAAAGAAAATAAAAGAATTTTGGAAAAAAATGGAGAAAATACGAGAAAAATAGCCAAAAATTCTAGAAATTAAATTGGGGCTCGAGGAGCATGTTGGAGGCTCGAAAATAGGAATTTGGGCGCGAGGTAGCAACTCAGGAGACAACGCCAAGTGGGCATTTTCCTTATTTCTCATCCAGATCAAGTAAGGTAAATTAATTAAATTTCTTTTCGAGTTATTACATTATGTGAAGATGGTGTAATGTGAATCATTGGTTGGATTAGACCCTCGATTATGGTTGTTTGGAAATTGTTGGATGGGGTCGTTTTGCAGTGTAGAGCAAAAATATAAGCCCTGGTTTAATATATGGTGTGATTGGGTTGTGTGCATTTAGGTTTGACCGAGGAGGCGATGATCCTAGAAGAGTTCGAGGGTCAGGCTGGAGTTCGTGCAGAGAAAGATATGAGGCTTCGAGCAAGGTAGGGGATGGCCCCATGTGGAGGTGGTCTTACAAGTTGGTAAATATGGTTTATAAGCTTCTTATGTAGCATTTGCATGTGGTGGTTAACATTTGCATGATATGGGTTCTACTGTACCTATGACCATATGGAGGACTAGTGTTGTGCGAAGATGTAGGTTGATGCCTCAAACTTAAGTGGGTTGTGAGGAAAAAAGGACCTAGCCTCAGTTGCATACACTTGGCATACATAATCATGTTTATATTCATATTTACATGCATTATACCCTTACTGAGTCTTTATGACTCATGAGGTTTTACCTCATGTTGTAGATGTTACAAGTCCTGAGGCAAGCAGGGATGGCATATGGAGGATGAGGTGGCAACTAGCATTGTTGCCCAAGATGTTTGTTGTATATTCTCCTGTAATTGTATGTGGTATATTCATATATGTAATCCTGTGATTGAATGTAATTGTTAATGAGCGCTAAATGTATATAGTTATTGTATTCATCGTAGTGTGAAAGGTGTTTGTGAGATTGAGTGATGTATATGGATTTAGTTAATGGAGCTAAGTTTCAGATCGAGTAAGGATCGAAAAGGTATGTTCCCTTAAATCTCCAGTACTTAGTGGATGTTTGATGTGCTAACTTTGTGCCTGGATCACCTTTGGCTTGCTGTGAGGCGAGCTGAAGAAAGGTGAAGCTTACTCGAGTTTCGGGTCCCGTTCCGTGGTGTTTTCGTGTTTGTGTTTGGGGATCGATTCTTCGAGTGGAGTGAAGGGAAGGATGAAGCCTAGTTCACACCTAGGGCGTTTCTTATTGAAACATAGTTCGACCCTTCAGTTGTTGATTTTTCGGGTGAGTAATCCGGCTAATTATTCACCGGTGGCACCCGTAAGTGGGAGAGGGTTGTTACAACATTAGATTGAAAATCTGAATTAGTGAACCCATCAACATAGAGTTCACTATTTCCATACACCAATAATATATCCTAGTTCTTCTCAAGTACTTCAAGATACACTTTACTGTTGTCCAGTGTTCCAAACCTAGTTTGGACTAATATCTTCTCGTAACACTTACAACATATGTGATATCAGGTCTTGTACATAGCATAGCATACATAAGACTCCTTATAGCTGAGACATAAGGGATCTTTTCCATGCTCTCTCTTTTCTCTTTAGGTGTCTTGGGAGACATCCCCTTAGAGAGATGAATTCCATGCTTGAAAGGTATGAAACCCTTCTTGGAATTCTCCATGCTAAATCTCTTTAGCATCTTTTCTATATACAGACTTTGGGAAAGACCTATTAATCTCCTCGCTCTATTAATCCCCTTGGAGAGATGAATTCTATGCTTGGAATTTTTCATGCTAAATCTCTTTAGCATATTTTCTATATACATACTCTGGGAGAGACCTATCGCTCTATGTTAATAGATGTCGATTCCCAAGATATAGGTCACATCTCCTAGATCCTTCAAGGAGAATCTATTGGACAACTAAAGCTTTATTAACATCAAATTGCCAATAGCATTCTCCATTAAGAGGATTTCATCCACATACAAGATTAGGAAGGTTCATGTGGTCCCATTGACTTTCTTGTATATACAAGGTTCATCCAAATTTCTAATGAAACCAAACTCTTTAATCTCATTATCAAAACGAATGTTCCATGATCTTGAGGCTTGTTTAATACCATAAATGGATCTATTAAGCTTGCACACTTTATTAGCATCGGAAGACTCAAAACCATGTGGTTGTTCCATGAATAGATCTCTCTCAAGATAACCATTCAAGAACATCATTTTTACATCCATTTTTCAAATCTCATAATCGTAGTGTACTACTGCAGTTAGAATCATTCTGATGGACTTAAGCATCATGACCTGTGATGCCTCGGCCCCACTCCCGGGTGCCACCGTAACCCAAGGTTACACCAAAGGTCTTCACCGAAGGTCAACTATGCCCTCACAATAAAGGAATAAAATAATGTGGGCTCTCTAGGTGGGGTCCAAACTTCGCCGCCTCTGGCCGTCGAGAGCTAGAGGGCGGAGGGACACTAGAGTCTCGCATCTGACTAGGTCCTATAGGTAAAATCAATGAGTTGCAATTTAAATGTATTTATTAGCCAACACGCAAGACTTCCATTATCAGAAAACAATCCCAATTGGCAAATACAAAATTTAACATAAACACTAGCTAACATTGTCTGTTTAACACACAACAGAATATCACAATAATTACAAGTCCACTCAATCCGTACTCTACCACGCATTGTCATCCTTTTCAATTGGCTAGTTGTTGACACACATTTCCTTCCCCTTACTGGACCCTGTACCATCTGTATGGTTAGTAGGGATGGATGGGTGAGTTCTGGCACTTAGTAAGACGGCATTTGGTACAGGAAAAATTTTAAGATTTCTAGGAATGTTAGGTTGGAATCTGTATTCCCATGTTTGGTACAATTTTTTTATAAAAAGAATCATTGGAAATAGGATTCCCGGGAATGATTTTTAAGCAACTTTCCCACAAAAAAAATTTCATAAGGGGGTTGGGAATCCAAGTTTCCCACGGACTTAGGAATGTTTTTAACAAAGAAAAAGACTAAAACACCCCTTACTCTTTTATAACGCCATACAAACAAATTATATATATGTAATATATTTATATTAAATATATTAAATATAAAAATATATATTATAATATATTTATATTATTTATTATAAAATATTATATATATATATATTAAAGTAGATATTCATACAAACATATATATTATGTATATATATTATATATATACACATGCATATATATACATGTGTAAAAAAGTGATATTTTTTTTACTTTCTAAAGATGTGAGTCCCAATATTTTATATAATAGAAAGAATTTATCATTTTTAAATAAAAAATTAAATAAGGATAATTTGAGAAAAAGAATATAAATTCCCAAGAATGTTACATTTAAACCAAACATAGGAATGTAAGATTCTCAGAAAAGAATACTCAACATTCTTGAGAATATTTAAATCTAACCAAACATAGAATTGCATAAATCCTAGGAACCAAAGATTTCCAAAAGTATTCCCAATAATCATGAATCCCAGGAATTTAAAAATTTCTCCCGTACCAAACGCTCCCTAAAGGTAATATGCAAAGCAGTAAATTAATAAACATGATATAACGTAGATAATGTAAAATGAATCAAACATGTAGGCCCATCCACCGCACCCTCTAGGATCTTGGTGGCCCCTAGTGATTCCTTCTAAGAACCCATCCCTAGACTCACATGGTTAAAAATCCACAGTCCCATGCCTAGGCACTTCCTCAATATCTTATCCAAGTCATGACAAAAATAATTTACTCACAAAGCATATCAACCCTTACTGAATTTACGTTTACGATATTTTTGGCAGCGGCTCTTTAATTCGCCAAAATGACCGATGTCCCATCTCAATTTCCCTCTAATTAAAATTATAAAATGACACTATTAGGAACGCAAATAATTCTAATAAATACTAACAATTTCTATCAAGTTAATTTTAATTTATTTTACTTATGTGTTATTTCCCACGCGTACAATCTGATAGAGTTTCTATAAGTTTGCTCTTCATTATGATAAAACTTCAATAGAGGAAGCCTTAAATAAGGGGAAGAATCGGTCAAAAAGTGGATAGATAACTTAGGGGCCAAAGGCCTCACCAAAAGTTACCACGTGGTAGCAGAAAACAAAGGCAGGTGGTTGGGGAGTGCCCTAGTAGTGCCACGTGGCGCCAACCAATGATCGAGCGAGGTTGCTCATGGTGCCTCAAAACAGAGTTCTTTTAATGCCTTACCTGGCTGGAAAATATTCCAACCATTTCCCTTACGCGAGCGGGGTCTCGACCCAGCCCCTATGGCCTAGACCCCTCGCCCTATGCCACCCACGCTAGCTGCCTCCTCAACCATATATATGCGCCCATTTATATTTAAGGTATTTCGAGCACCGGTTCCCAAAATTGCACTTACACTCGACTGCCACTTTCCAGAATTTCATCTTTACCCCCAAATCTTCTAGTGATTCACAGATACATCCTCTTACATAATTTCAATTAACTTAATATTTTTCATAAATTTCTCCTAAACCATAAATATTCAATAAATAAATAAATAATTTATCTTAACTCAAAAAAATCATTATTTCTTAATTAACCACAATTTCCCAACAAACCATAAATGAACTACCTTAAATCGGATATTCCCCGTTACATTCCCTTAAGGCCAATAAATCCCCAATAAACCATAATAATTCATTTTTCGACATTCCAAATTTCTTATTATTCCTTAAGGTACTAGGATGTCATAGTCTCCCCTCTTTACAAAAATTTTATCCTCGAAATTTTGAACATCTCACCATATCAGATACAAATTGACATTAATCATGGCCTTCAAATAAGTAAGGGTATCTCTTTCACATTTCCTCTTCCATTTCCCAAGTCGCTTCTCGTTTCGCCGACTCCATTGGACTTTTACCATAAGGAGGGTTTATGTTTTAATTGACGATCTTAGAGTCCTAACACTCGTATAGGTTGTACCTCAAAGGTCATAACCATATCTTACAAGCCTTGGAATAGACACTACATTTTGAAAAGCATTAGGTGAAAATAAACAATCTTTAAGATTAAGTACATACCCGAAATTGAGAGTAATAGAAGTTGTCCCTATAGCTAATGGCTCCACTAGAGCTCCATCCCCACTATAAGGACAACTTCCAACTTCCTAGTTGGCCTACTATCCTCGAGATCCTGCAAGCAAACGTAAATATGAGAAATTGCACCTAAATCAAGAATCTAAGAAATGGGAGAATGACCAATCGCATTGATCATCTTAATAACATATACGGAAGATGTACTTGATCCCTGATTCTCGGACCACTTGACCTTCAAGCTAGTGAGATAATTTGGGCACTTCCTCTTTTAATGCCCATTTTTTTGAAAGTGGAAACATTTTCCCTTCGATCCCATCTCTTTGTTCTTGCCCTTCGAAATGTCTTTCTTTGACCCAAATTTCTTCTTCTTGCCAAAAGAACTCTTCCTCCTCCTAGAAGACTTAGAAGATGAGGCTATGGTAGGAACCCTTTCTTGCATCTTTCCTTTAATTTGGGCTTGTGCAATTGTCAACATATTTAACAACTCTGGGAGTGGGCACTCAAGTTTGTTCATCTTAAAATTCAAAATGAACAGTGCAAAAGATTCTAGGAGCGACTTGAGGATGAGGTTGATTTGTAGTTCGGCATCCATGTAGAATTCCAATACTTCAAGCTGACCAATCAGATGGATCATCTTTAGTACGTGGTCTCCCACATCAGTGCCCTCTGCCATCTTGGCCTTGATCAATTGCTTGGATATCTCATATTCCTCGTAGAGCTTCAAGAGATTCACAATCATACTACAAGCGTTAGTGATGTGCTCATGCTAACATTGGAGCCCATTGGACATAAACACCAAGATATACATCCTAGCCCTCAAGTCTTGCTCTCTCATCTCTTCCCAAGTAACCCGTTCTTCCTCACTTGAGCCAACAAGAAGAGTTGCTAGCACACATATATTGAAGACATCAAGAAGTTTCACCATTCCCAATACTGGTTTTAGGTTCCGAAGCTAATATTTGAAGTTAGGTCCAGTTAAAGTATTTTTGTTAAAAAGACATGCAATAGGATTTGAAAGTGTTATTTTTGAAAAACTGCATAAATAAATAAACTATTGTCAATTTGATTAAACTTGCATATCCATTTAGTTTCAATCTCAAACCAAATGGTACCTGTCACTCAATTTTTTCGAATCCCACACATCCCAAGTGGAAAACGCGAATCCCTAAGGGGACTTGTGGCGGGTGATTGAGTTCTCTCCTACTTGAACACCCTTCAACGCTTTATTGGTATGTTAGGATATCCACATATTCGAGTAGGAAACACTTATCTATCACATCTCATGTGAGGTTCGATCTACAGACCCCATATGCCATCTATTCCTCAACGCTTTGGTGGTATGTTGGAGAATGACATACATAGACAAGACCCACAATCTCAGACAGTGATCTACTTGAAACATCTATGACCTCAATGCTTTAGTGGTATGTTGGCCATATCCGTGTGGGGTAACCAATAACATAAAATGCTTAAATAGGAAACTCAATCAACTCTCATGAAATGCACCCTCAATGCTTTGGTGGTATGTTGGGTACACCCAATTTAGTGACAAATTCCTACAACAATAGAGGGTCACGATAAATCTTATTTACCATAACTAATATTAGTTTGCACAATTTGAGAAGATTTCGTTCTTTATTTTATAGGTCTCACTTTGCACATGCATTTAAGTTTTCCCATTATGTATCTCATACATAACCAACTCATGTATAAATTCATAATTTATTTTGGAGGTTTCACTTTGCACATGCATTAAGTTTTTTGTCATGTATCTCATACACAAATAAACTCATGCATAAATTCATATGGGGTGATCATGGATTATTATGCTTATTGATCAAATCCGAGCCTCTGGATTTAATCTATAGCATTACATTGGGATAAACACATAAAAATGGTAGCACCCATCTCATGGGTGGAATACTCTCTCTCTATGCCAAATCTAGTACAGTGTGATAGAGGTAGCATTTCAGAACTCTTCCAAGATTGAAAACTCTTTTCGATCACACTTATACCTTGGCCAGGGGATTTCCAATCACAACCAACTTAGATGATATAGGATGTTCACTCCCATCCAATGGAGGTCAATGGATTCTATTAGGGAGCATATGCCTCTATACACCACTACACAAAGATCACACAGATAGCATCCCCACCTCTCGCACCAGATGATTTTGTTCAACGGAAAATCCCTGATACCAATGCACAAGACAACTTTGTTGCTTCCTATCAAATGACCAAACACACAATGAAGGACCAGCAATAGATTATTAATCCTCTAAGCCCTGTGATCTATTGTAGGCATCACATTTAGTGAATGTTTAACTAACACCCACCCACATGTCTACTAATGCATCTCATGCAATGTGACATGTGACTCACCACCCCATCTCATTAGAATCTCATGCCAAATAATGGTAGCAACCCATGTGTCGGTCCATTATCAATAAATCATATTTCCCTTCTATTAAATCTGAGGACCGAGAATTCCTTTAAGAAATCCTGAACTAAAGATCCTCATCACATTATTCTTAACTCTTCAGAATAGGATTGCTACCAGGAAATCTAGGAACTCATTCATAAAGATAAGATGGAGTGTATGAATGAAGATATGACCTTTTATTTATTATTAGTGCCACTCACATTCTTCTCATGTAGTGTAAATCTAGTATTTAGGGCATTATCACTAACAGAAGATTATGGATTCGCTAAACTATCCAAAAACATTGGTTAGAGAAGAAGACTCAATAATTATGATCTTTTACCAGTTTTCTTACTAGAAACTAGCAAACCCAATACCCAAGCACTATACCTTAAGCTCTTTAGCACTCTACTCAATATAATGATATAAGTTCATCTCACAGAATGTTATAACCTTTCTCTTACAACAAGTCCTCTAGGATAGATTTACAAATGAATCTCTAAGATTGATACGAAAGACACTTGAAGCTCACATAAATAACTTCTCAATATATTCTTGCATTTCATCCTCTTTAGTGGCCAAGAGTCCTGTATTTATAGCCTTCAATGTCCACTGCAGAAAAAAAAAAAAAAAAGCAATAAAAAAGGTTGACAATTTCAGAAGGCTAGTGATTGTTTATTTCAAAATTTTGAAAAACCAGTCGACGGCTGCTTTGTACTTTATCATTTATCAAGACTTAATGCATTAAACAAGTTAATTTATCTTAGGACTAGTCAGTCGTTTCAAAGAAGAAGTCAATAGTTAGAAAACCAATCAACAATCATGACAAATGGGTTGACAGTTTCTCACTGAAATCAATGTTTAATTGATTTTTCTTACATTTTCAAGCTACTTTATTTATCTTTTTAAAATTTTAACAATTTTTTAGGATCCACAAGATTTCATTGATTTAAAGGATAAGTTTAAATCCATTTTAAAGAATTATTTAAGATCAAAACCTTGAAATCAAAAACATTTATGTCAACATGTCCAAAACCTTTTAAGTTTAAAATACTTATTTCAAAATCATTTAAGCAACACTTATTAAAGTAGATTCCCTTCTTCTCAAAGGGAATTGGTTATACCAGACCTTCTTAACACAAGATTTCCTTCTGCCAAGGGTTGAGTTTTTACTCTTGAGTTATGATAATTGGCTATCTTTCTTTTGCAGGTTTCCATTCTAATACTCTCTTAGTCTTGATTTTCTTTTACCAAGTCTAGATTTTCTTTAAAAGCTTCTATTGTTGTCGAAATACAACAATTAAAATTTATAATCATGGAGATCTAAACTTGGTGGAGGTAGAGCATGGATGTAGCACACGAAGATCAACATTGTGAGGGAATAAAGGATGATCCTTGGAGATTTGTTGCTACAAGGTGGAATGTGGCTAAAAGTCATGAATAAGTGGGTGTCATTGTAATGCCCTGTAAATTCAAGAGTAGATTTTAGCCCATTAATTAAACTCGTTAGTGATTTTTCCTCCCTTTTTCTTTCACATTAAATGATTTAAAGTGCTTGAAAGCTTCAAGAAATTATTATAGTCTGGTGTCTTTTTCCTTACTTTTTTGGTTCCAATTATTTACTTTGATTAGTGAAAATGAAATCAACGTAGAATGGGTAATCAGATAGTTGTTCATCATGTTATAACATGAACCAACAATCTTCAATAACTTGTATTTTCAATAATGCTCTTTAGAGATTTGAATAAAAATATGAGTCGCCACATGATATAACCTAAAAATTACCATACTTCAACCTTTATTCTTTTTTGGTAAGAAATGAAGTTCTCAAGACATTCCAAATAGGAATTTGTAATAAATTAAAATGGTCTTAGGTAGTATATTACAATGACTTGATTTATTAGAAAGTAAGAAAAATAAGGGAAATATTAAGTAGCTGCTTTCTCCTTGCCTTTGCTTAAGGCCGAGGTACCTTATACACTTGATGCACCTGGAACGTGGAATGTTCCAGGGGTATGAAACACCCAAGTTAGATATTAATATCTAAGTGAATGATCCAATATTGGGGTGCGTGACGCTAAGGTGTTGCAATCACCCTCGCTGGCCATCATGTTATCATAAAGCCATAGCCATTCCTGACTTGGAATGGTGTGGTCTAAGACCACGCACATGATGCTGCCCATTTCATATCACTAGCCATGAATGTAGTGATGCATGTCCAAGTATATAAAAAAATGCAAATCATGGGTAATAAATGGAATGCAAACCACCCAAATAAAAGTACAACATGCAAGAGATGAAAGAGTTCACAAGAGTAGGAGTCACCCACCAAATTTACCTGACCCGGTACCGTTCATCGTTGTCAGTTAGGATTTTTGCATAAAACACAAGTTTCCATAAACCAAAAGTTAAATATTTTTATATAGGGTTATAGGAAATAATTATAGGAATAAATCTGGAAAATTTTAGGTCAAGAGGGGTTCCCACAAGCTCTCACACACCTCCAGAAGGGGTCCTATATGCCCTCACTCGCGACCAGTAGGCAGCACGTGTATTACATGTGTCGAGTCTTCTCTGGCTACGGTAACGCTCCAGCTCAGTTTTTGAGTTTTTCTCATTCGTTTTAACTCCGATTTGACCCCTGTTTGTTCCTACACCTCCTTTTCTCTTCCCTCTATAGGATTATAAAATTAAACTGAACTTACCTAGCTATTTTTTAATGATTCGGTCCTAGATTCTAGCGACATACAATTTTCCCAATGAGGCTCATATCTCTTTCTTTTCTTCACCGATTTCCCTTATTTTTCTTGTAGAATCTCCCTCTCTCTCTCTCAAGAATAGACTCACCTCCATCAATTATCTCACATGGCCCCCAAATTTGCCTCAAATCCTCATGAATTACTTTGGTTGGGTTTAGGCTTATTTATAGAATTTTTGGCTAATTAGATTGTGCCATTTGGAAGGACACTTGGCCATTTAGGATTGGCCAATTGTTGATATTTTGTTGGCCTTCATGATGGTTAAGTTCTTGGCTTTTATAGTTTTAACCCATAATTTCCATAAATTACACTTTTCCCCTCATAAGTTTGAGAAATCCCATTTTGGCCCTCAAAATGTCATTCCTCCATTTCCAAGGATTCTTATAATGTTCCTTGCACTTTTGGGTACCATTCTTGGCTCCAAAATGACCTCCAATTATTTTTGAGAAATTACGCTTTAGCCCAAAACCTTCTAAAACATAATATATTTTGCCTGAAATCCTCCTGTTCCTTTTTGAATCCTGAATCCATCTTATCTCCTTTAAAAGTGACCGCTTATATAAAAATCCTGGGTATTACAGTCTTTGTGAGGGATACTTGTGCTGGAGGAGTTTCTTCCTCATAGAGAGGTTGTAATCTTTGTTCAGGGGAAGGAAGTCATAGTTCAGGAAAAGATCCTTAAAGCTCTACAAGATAGAAACTCATTTAGAAGGCACACGAGAAATTGTCCCACATAGGCCCTCGATGCTTAAATCAAAAAATATGTTGAAGAAGCAGGTCAACTGATAAACAAGCAAGTTAAAAGATAAGTATGGTTAAGGTGAACAAATATGTGTGTTTTATTTGAGTGTTCAAGATTCAATGCCTTAAGTGAGGGGAATAAACCTCTATTTATACCCCAAAGTGAGGGGATAAAGACAGGTGGCTGGGCATGTGTCATGATCTCCTTGGCTATTCTTGGAGGTGATTTGGCACAATGAGTTAAGCATGGATTAGGCCACTATTATCTATCAAGGCATATCTAACTACATGAGATGTGTGTTGTACCAAATGCATTTTGTTAAAGTCATGTCAAGACATATTATCCTTAACCAAGGTGTGTGTAGGAGCATGGTGTTACAAATAGAAGGTAATCAAGCCTACATGGGCTTACTTGGGACAAACGAGACTTACCTAGGATAAGTTGGGTAATGTCCTGCATGGGACTTATTCAAGACAAGTCAAGGCAATGTCCTAGTGGGATTCGCCTGAGGCAAGGGTCAATTGAAGTCCAAGACAAGTTCTCAAAACCTTGTCCCAAACAAGGTACTTAACCTCATCTGTTGGGTTTGTTCTTCGGCGTGTAGTGATCTTTTTTCTCCAAGAATTTGGGTTTTGGTGGATATTGATTGAGATAGCATAACAACTTCAAATCAGGGTATGGTGCCCTAATTAAATCCACTAAAATAAGGGGATAGTGCCCTAATTTCGATGAGAATGATGCCTTCATTCAATAAACTAGACTTAATAGCACTTCATTAGTAAAGACTCCATTGGTTGTCCGGTATGCCAATAGTATACTGGGTAATCTGCTTGGAGAACTTTGGCTACCTGTAATATCCCAAATTAAAATAAGTAATATACCGAAATATCCCATATTTCGTGATGTTAGAAGAGTCAAGTTTAAGGTCTAGAATACAGTTTAAGCATTTTAAATGGATGAATTGATTGCAGGGAATGTCCTAGAGTGTAAATGTCTAAGAAAAATGATATGGTATTGATGATCGTTCCGAGATAGGATTTATGGTATTAAAAGAAATCAAAATCGAGACAATTTTTGATACCGCTTCGGTTCAAGCTGAAAAATCAAATGATTGTAAGGAACCTCCGGGAAATCAACGGAATTCTAAGGAAGTTTCGGTTTTAGGTAAGGATCAACCCTGAAGTGGTTTCGGGATGAAACAAGGGTCCCATGAGGGCGTGGGGACGAAATCATCTTTGTCGAGTAACGGTTGTTTGCGCGCATGGATGTTTGCACACAAGAGGCAGGGAAGAAGAAGAAGAAAGAAAGAAAGAAAGAAAAGAAAAGAAAAAGAAAGAAAAAAATGTGGAAAAGTTTTCAAAAAATTCTAGAAAATTCTAGGAATTAATTTGGGGTTAGGGGAGCATGTCGAAGCCAGGAAATTATCCAGGCATACTTTTTGAGGTGAGGGCATGCATACTAAGGAAGCTAGAGAGGCTAAGTCATGGTGAGTAATTTTTCTTAGAAATTATTTTTATGAATTATGGTAGTGGAAATATTGAGAAAATGTTTAAGGAATTATTTAGTATAGAATTATTGAGGAAAGATAGGAAAAAATAAAGGAAAATTATGAGAAAATTGGAGAAAATGGAATATTGATATCCTTGAATAAATATGATGGCCAGGATATGTTGAGGTCCCGAATTAAGTACATTAGAGACCTGGCATGAGAATCAAGATATTCTGAGATACGTTTGAGGTAAGTGGTCCAACCCTAAACCTGATTTTATGTAAATGATTTTATCATGTTGTCACGTAGATTGCATTTACATGTTATGATGAAATGTGCATATGTTCATGATGATATTATTGATCATGCATCGCATGGGTTTGAGATTAGGTACTGGCACCACTGCTATGCCAAGGGTGCCCCCATACACCTCAGCCTAGTAAGGAGACTGTAAAAATGGAAAGTAACAGTTGGGTGCGGTCTACTTAAACGAAAAGAATTATGACATTTTCCATTTTGCATACATGCACGAAATATGTAGTTGTTCCCTTACTTAGATGATTCATCATCTAACTTGGACTTTGTCCTTGGAATATTCAAATGTTCTAGATGGAGATTGTAGCAAAAACGAGGATGAAGGAATAAAATGGCACTTAGCAAAGTGCATGATGTAATAGTTATGCATTTATGTTGCTTATGTATTAAAATTATGCTACTTTGAATTCTGAATGTTTTGAAGAGTAATGATGTAAAACCTTATTATTGGTTAATGTTAAAGTTAAGGTTCGATTCTAGCTTCCGCATTTGATGTTTATGATGATTCTCTTTTGAGATAGATGAATGAAAATTTTGGTATTGATATGAGGAATGATATGGTTTAGCATTAGTTTTTAAAGAAAAAAAAATTATTATCCTAGAATTGTCCCAAGTTATAACACGCTTGAAAAATGGGGTATTACACTACCAATGCTTGTGATCCCAAGTGTTCTTTGCATATACCTTCCTATATTTCTGCTATGGTGTATTCATTCTCATGGGGGCCTAAGCATTTCAACAAAGGCATTATAAATGCTTTTTGTATAGCATCCCATTAGTTAAGGTGAATATTGCTCCTCGAACTTTCATTTGCCTTACGACTATTGAGTTAGCAGGGAGTTCGGCTATTATTAAAAAATTTTGAATTGGGGTCCTCCAATTGTCAATGGTATGGATAATAAGAACTTATTTTTCTTTGATGTTGGGTTCTCAAAGGATTTCTACATGTATTAGTCTTCTAAATGTTCCTTTCATTATTGCCAATTTATATAGATAGGGTATAAACATGACTATTTAATACTCTATTAATCTATAATAGCTAGAAGTTTTTGAAAAGTTATGCTAATGCCTAGACTTTCTTTAAGTATCAAGCCATTATTAGTTCTCTAGCCTCATATTGTCTTTGGAATTGCTAAACCACTAACTGTGAGTCATTATTTGCTATTAGTCCTTTTGCTTCTAATTTTCTTGCCAATTTTATCCCTACTAGTGAAGGATCAGGAACGAGGAAACAAAGCATGCAGCGGAAGCGGTTTAAAATCAAAACCGTTCCTCGTATTGATTAGAATCTAGGAGACTTACTTTTGCGGCGGATTACCGGACGGAATGGAGCGATGGGAGCTTCTTCGCGTTGTGGAGACGACGACTGTCCTGCTAGCCTTCGGCTTCGTCGCATCAAAAACTCAAACGCACCCTTTCGATCTTCCGGAGTATGACTCGAACTCGTGGCCTCTCTTCGGTGAAGAAGAATGAAAAACGACTTGGATAAAAAAATAACTAAAGAGAGATATTTATAGGGAGAACCCTAGGGTTAAAACCCTAGTGGGCCAAACCCTAATGGGCCAAGATCTTTTAATTAATTTTCTAATTGGGTTAGCCCAATTAATTAATTAAAACCCTAATGAACTATTATTTTATTCTAGCCCAATGGACCATTCTGAATAAAATAATTCTCTCTCAATGTAATTCATCCAACAAGCCAAATGTATTAAAAAATACATGAGTTACATCGAGCTACCCCGGGGACCAAAAGACAAATTATTCACGGCTACTAAAATGACCAAAATATCCCTGCTACCTAGTAGCTATATTTTGTCATTCTAAGTGTTCCAACTATTACCATATGGTAACACTGACCCCACGAATAATTTTGCATATGCCATGTCTTTGACCTACTAGTGTAATGACGAAAATACCCCTCTGCGTAACACCCATCATTTATAAAGGAATAATGTACTAACACCTTTCTAAATGACTTCTACCATCCTTAGATCACTAGTCCAATAATCCATGACTACTCGAATGTACTTGCTTATCACTGGGAGCTACCCAGAAGCACACACTCTTAAGTCACGTTCCCAGGGCCCTGGATTATTCGATTATTCTTGGACAATCACAAGGGGGTGAATCACAGAAACTATCTTGTATTAGTCTGTCTTAGCTAATTAGAAACCATACTCCCAACTCAAAAGGATATTGATCTTTGATAGACCTCACCTACAATGAATCTAAGAATATAGCTCTAGGTTCACTAGACCACCAACTAATACTCAAGTATTAGAGTACTCGTCCACGTAGTAGCAGTGATAGACTAGCTCCATGATAATTAGTACTTTGACATTAGCTTCTATCACAGGTCCACTCTACGCATTCCAAATGCGTTTGTACAATTAGAGTAAACGGACTGTTTACTGGCTAAGGCAAGCCATCCTCCATTAGGATCTATTGCACAATGATCTTATCATCATAGAATGCCCAGTCCTATCAAAAGATCAAGAGTAATATTTTCTTGCTTATTAAGTACCCATGATTCATGCCTAACTATGAAGAACGACCCATCACATGAATCACTTACTTAATAGCATGGACACCTTTCCAACAATTAAATGCAAATAATATATGTGCCATAAACTGAATAAAAGAAACATCATTACCATAAATTAAACAAAACGTGTCTTTAGGGCATACATTTCCAACAACTAGTAGGGCTTCATATTCTACAATATTATTCGAGCTGGGGACAGTGAAGCATGGTGAATATTAGGATTTCCCCATCGAGGGATATTAGGACTACTCTAGATTTACTACCTTGTGAACTTGAGGCCCTGTCTACAAATAACTTTCATTCTCACCCTTGGGAGGTTCCTTATCATGTGCGTGGTCCATAATAAAGTCTACTAGATCTTGGCCTTTAATGGCTTTCCATGGTTGGAAGCAAATATGTGTATAACAAGTTCTATTGCCTATTTGGTGAGTCGTCTTGAACATTCTAGCCTTTGTAATATTTGCTGGAATGGTTGGTATGTTAAGATTATAATAGAGTGAGCATGAAAATAAGGTCTCAATTTCTTAGAGGTTGTGATTATTGCTAGTGCAACCCTTTAAGTATGAGGATATTGGATTTCTACACCTTGGAGTATTTTACTAATATAATATAAGGGTTAGTCTTACTGGCCATCTTTCCATAACAACATAATGCTAACCACTATATCACTCACTTCAAATACATAAACAATAACTCCCAAGTCTCTAACCTTGTTAGTAATAGGACTCCCTTTAGATATTCTTTTAGTGCTTCAAAGGACTTTTGACATTCGATTGTTCATTCAAAACTTTTTCTGGTCCTAATAGTTTGAAAGAATGAAAGATTTCTTTTTGCGGATTTTAGGAGGAATCTATTCAAGGTCGCTATCTTCCCATTCAATCATTAGACTTCTTTAACTGAAGTTGGTGACTTCAAATCAAGTGTAGTTTGTATTTTCTTCCGGTTAGCTTCAATCCCTCTTTACGTTATCATGTACCCCAGAAACTTTCCAAATTATACCTTAAATAAGCATTTGTTGGGGTTAAGTTGTATATTATATTTTTTGAGCACTTCAAAGACTCAAGTAAGCTTTGTTGCATATAACTCAATCTTTTTATTTTTAATAGTCATGTCATCAATGTAGGATTCCATCATATTTCCCAACAAGTTCTTAAAGAGTTTGTTGACCATTCTTTGATATGTGGCACCCACATTCTTCAATTCAAAAGGCATAATTTTATACAATAGGTGCCTCTTTCGATGATAAAGGTATTCTTTTCCTTATCTGGTAGATACATCACAATTTGATGGTATCTTGAAAAGGTATCTAAGAAGCTTAAAAAATCATATCTTGATGTTTCATTAACTAATCTATCTATTATAGGGAAAGGATATGAGTCTTTTGGGAAGACTTTGTTGAGATCTGTAAAGTCTATGCATACCCATCACTTACTATTAGCTTTACCATATCCATGTTTGCTAACCATTCGAGATAAAGAACTTCCTGAATAAACCCATCTTCCAGTCGCTTATCAATTTCTTCTTCAAGAATTTGTTGTCCTTTTGGGGTAATGTAATACCCGATATTACATAGTATTGTAAATAAACAAGTTTTGACTATTTCGGCAGGGCCTCGGGTGGTCTGGGAAGGCCAAAAGTCAATTTCGGGTAATTTATCAACAAATTTGCCGAATTGGCGGCCGGAAATGCCTCGGGACTTGGATGTCCAGGGAAGAGGGCAAGAGATTGACGAGCGTCTCAAGATGAGATTAATGACGCTGGAAGCAGTCCAATCGGGAATAATTTTCGGAATAAATTCCGTATAAGCCCTAGTGGGTGTCAATACCGAATAGGGGGAGGGGACCTCCTGGAAGCTAAGGGAACCCTAGGGGTGGTTCGGTTTTCTGAGTAAGGCAACTCTTTAGTGCTTCGGGATCGAATAAACGTCCCGTGCAGGCGTAGGGACAAGGTCGGTATTCCCGAGTAGCGATCGATTATTAATTTCGAATAAACAAAGATTTTAAGTGGCTTAATTATAATTAATTTAGGCATTGGGAGGGCCCAAGTGTAATTGGTAAATTCCTAAAATGCAATTAGTATGTTGCTTAAGTGGAGTTAAGTGTGATTAAGGGGTTAAATGTATAAAATTGTAAATATATATATATGTATGTAGGCGCGTCTGTGAGGAAGCTTCAAGGAAGCTTCCTAGCCTTTGATATTTGAAATGGCCGATTGGAGCAGAGAAGAAATGAGAACAAATCAGAGGCATCGCGAGATCGGCTGAGAGAAAGATCGAGCGATTGAGAGAGAGATCGCTAGAGTGAGATCGAGAGAGAGCATGCGAGATCGAGAGAGAGGCGATGGTGGCCGATCGTGGGCGGCCATGGCTGAAGCGATTGAAGCAGCCGCGACCAACAGCAATGGGGTAGCAGCAGCGGTGGCATGCGACGGAGCCCGCGGAGGCAGCTGACGAGGTCGCATTGGGCTGAGGCGGCTGCATCGACGGCCGGAGGCGCTGGAGCAGCCGGTTGCAGCAACCATGGAGGTTGTTGCCATGGCAGCGAGCGCGGAGGAGTAGGCCAGCCGCGGTGGAGGCAGGGCAGGCCAGTGGTGGCGCGGCTTAGGCCGGTGGTGGCGCAACCGTTGGGTGCAGTCGGCGATGGCAGCAGGCAAGCGGTGGCTGCCGGCGGTTAGTGCGCGCGCAGGTCGGCCGCTTGAAGAAGATGAAGGAACAGTGGCTGCGCGAAGAAGAAACAGGAGGAAGAAAGAAAAATAAAGAAAAAAATAAATAAATAAATAAAAATAAAGGAAATTCTGGAAAATAGGGAAAAATCCCGAAAAATTCCAGAAAGATTGGGAAAAGTTCTGGAAATTAATTTGGGGCCCGAGGAGCGTGCTGGGAGCTCGAGAATGGGATTTTGAGCGCAAGTGGCAGCTCGAGGGGCGTTGCCGGTGTGGGCGGTTGGCCGATTTTCGTTTCCAAATTGTCCGAGGTAAATTAATATTTCTTCCCAAATTATTTACATTAAGTGAGTTAATGTAGAATAATTAATCATTGGATTAAACCCTGTGTTGGGGTTATTTGAAATCTTGTTGATGGATGATTTTGGCGATGTGCGGCGTAGTTGAGGGCATTAGTTAAATGCCGGATGTTAATGGAGTTGGGGTTTTGTGTGTTTTGCATCTAGGTTTGACCGAGGAGGCGGTGATTCTAGAGGAACTAGCGGTTCAAGCTGGAGTTCGTGCCGAGGCAGAAAAGAGGCTTCGAGCCAAGTAAGGGACGGCCCCATGTGGAGGTGGCTTTGCAAGTCGGTAAATATGCTTGATAATATTTTTATGTTGTATTGGCATGTAGTGGTTATATCTTGTGTGATGCAAGAACTAGTGGACCTATGGCCATAAGGAGGACTAGTGTTGTGAGGGCTGATAGGTTAATGCCTCAAACCTTGGAGGGTTGTGAGGATGAGTGGACCTAGCCTCATTTGCATGCATTGGCATACATAAACATGATTATACTCATATTTACATGCATTGCACCCTTACTGAGTCTTTATGACTCATGAGGTTTTTACCTCATGTGTAGATATTACAAATCCAGAGGAAAGCAGAGATGGCGCCGGGAGGCTGTTGTGGCAATTAAATTTGTTGCCTGAGATGTGTGGTGGTGTATTCCCTTGTAAATTTTTATACGTATTCATGTAATTGAGTGTAAGCGATATTGAGCATTCGATGTATTTAATTGTTATAATCATCATAGTGTGATAAATGATTGTGAGATGGTTCTTTGGATATGGCTTAGCTGGCCAAGATGAGTTTTGGGCCAAGTAAAGATCAGCAAGGTACGTTCTCATAAATCCCCAATACTCAGCGAAGTGTTTGTATGCTAGCTTTGTGCCTGGGTCACCTCTGGCTTGCTATGGGGCGAGCTGAAGAGAGGTGAAACTCACTCGGGTTTCAGGTCTCAGTCCGCTGTGTTTTCTTGATTGAGTTGGGACCTATTCCTGAGTGGAACGAAGGGAAGGACAAAACCTAGTTCCCACCTAGGGCGTTTCCTGTTGAAACATAATCCAACCCTTCAGTCGTGGTTTATCGGGTGAGTAATCCGGTCGATTATTTACCGGTGACGCCCGTAAGTGGGAGCGGGTCGTTACAGTTGGTATCAGAGCATGGCTAGCTATATGAGTGAGGAAGGCTAGCGTGCTTAAGTGTCAAGTATGGTCGGTTAAGTGATTAATGTGAGTAAATGCCAAAGTTTGGAATAGAGGATGTCTGGCATGGTTGAGTGTAAGTCGAAATGTCTTAACTGCTGAGTTGGGGTCGAGAACAATTGATTTGAAATTTTGAGATTTCAATGTAAGGTTGGTCCGGTAACCTCGAATGTTGGACAGGTGGACTAAGGACCCTAAAGGATTGGGTCAAGTCATTGAGGCCTGCAATGGCATGTATGGATATTCCTGTTCTTGGGATGAGAAAATACCCTGGATTGAAGAACCGAAAACCCGAGTGTGGGTGTTGGTGTTAAGAAAACTCGAATGTGGCATTTCGAGGATATGAAGTGTTTAAACAATGGGAACTCCTTAAGATTGAAGTGTTGAGGCTCGTGTGGGGACACGAAGCCGAAGCGTGACTAGTCCAGGAGGGGATTAGTGGAGCGTCCCTATGCTAGGGATTTGCCGAGCATGTTCGAGGGAATAGAGTTATCCCTTGGAGGTGGTGCTGTAAGGCCTTTGCGTTGAAATAGAGTGAGCTGTAGTGGGAGTTGGCTCAAGACTCGAGGAGATGAGACGTCAGAAAGGCTCTATGGAGAGTGTGCCTGTAAAGCATCTGTATGTCATGGCCAATGATGGCATGAAGTAAGTAGCATCCGGAAGGACTCCGAGGGGAGTCAGGATGCTAAATGTATGTGATGCGATGTGATCGTATTGTTATGATGGTCCCAGCGGGGATGTGCCTAGGGCATGAGTGGACCATAATTGGTTTCATGATGAGACGAGGTCTATCCTTGGGAATGATAGGTGTGTGGCAAGTGGACCCTAGCGGGTGTTTGCACGAGATGGAAGTCCCAAGTGAGTCGAGCTGGAATCTAGGGGAATCCAGATTGGGTATTAAAGAGTTGGACATGCGTTGATATGCGTGTGAGGGCCTTTGGGTTAGAAGTCTTAGTTGTGAAAGGCCAAAAGACCGTTCATGTGATTGATGGATGAGGGGCCAATCAAAACTCTCATTATGACGCTTGGGGTCTGGTAGGACGCCTAAGGTCGGGAGATGAGAGGTGAATAGACCCTCATTGTGATACCTAGGGTTGCGATGGCACCTAAGGTCACGAGACCCTTGATGGGAGGCGCGGAGGTCACCCAATGAAGGGTATGAGCGGTGTGTGGCCCGAGGGCAATGAGTTTGTGGCAACAGGACATCCATAGGCTATGCGCGCAATGGAAATGCCAACTTCGGATGCCAAGTGGGCAGGGGCATGGCAAGCAATGTGAAGGCCCCGAATTTTATATTCCAAGTCATGGGCACCTGAGAGAGGTCTGTTGGAAAGCCAAGCTGGGCGTCGTGACTGAATGCACTATGGGTGTGCAAGGAGAGACGAGAGATCTCAATTTACCTGGAGGGTAATGGTAGGTGCTCGATGGTTATGGGTACCGGAGCTTGAGATAGGCTCAGCATGTTGGTTGTGGTTTGAGAGTCTCTTAAGCAGTAAGAGATGCAGAGTCTTGAGAAGCGAGGCTCATGGTATGAGCTTGAGGTTATCAAGGCAAGGATAACCAAGCAAGATGGCTTTGGTAAGATGGTGGTGGAACCATCGTAGCTCGGGAGGGCTTTAAGTAGCCTTGATGCTAAGGGTGCAAGGCTCGATGTGACGGATCTGATGCTATGGACCGTGTGGCAGAGGACTAATGAGTTGGCTCGCGTTGAGGGCAAGTGGCCCATGGGCCTGAGCAATTTAGTGAACTGCAGGTGACGGTCAAATGCCGAAGATTTGGAGCAGCACCCTAGGAAATTTGGTCAGATGAGTCTAAGAATCTCCTGCTAAGGATAGGACATCTAGAGTAGTCCTAAGGAGAAAACGTGGAACGTGGTAGTGATCCGATAGATTTGTTGTCGAGTAGGACGCCTGGTAAGAATAGTGGCTGCGAGCGTAACGAGGTAGTCATGTCAAGTTCGATGTCAGAGGTGTGACTGAAAGGATGAAAGTCACATTACGGGGTGCGAAACAGATCAGAGTGGGACCTGAGCCATGCTATTGGAAACTGTTGTTGGACCAGTGTATGGGAGCAACACGGTAATGATGATTAGGTGTTGGCTCTCCGAAGCACAGGGCAACACGATGGGGAACCAGTGTTGGGCCAGTATATGAGAGTGACACGGTAATGATGACCAGGTGTTGGCTCTCCTAAAACACAGGGCAACACAGTGATTTTGTAGATGGTCAGGGTTTAAAGATCTGTGAGAGGCATGATAGGGGAGCGAAAGCTGTGATCAGTTTTGCAACTCAGTTGCTAGTAATAAGAGTTGTCAGGGTGTTGCACCCAAGTGGGGTTTAAGCCCTTTATCTCGTTAAAGTAGTGTCAATGCGATTTAGCGAAGTGGTTTGGCTAATGTTTGGGTGTTGTAGCGCTTCGAGATGTTTGAGAAAGAAACCCGGGGAAAAGAAATGGGTCTAGCGTGGGAATAACGCTACAGTTGATGCCTACGGTTGACGGGTCTAATGCTAAGGGCCACTGGATTTAGATAGTTAGTTCACGGGAGGGACTGCAGCCCTCTATGTGGAGTAACCTGTCTGCGGTGGAGACGATTAGACGTGAGGACCTGGGGTATGCTGTAGGTTATGTTTGGGCTAGACCTAAATTCCGTAAGGGTTGAGAAATCATGGTAGTGCCTTTTGTTGTTTTGGCAGCAAGAAGGTTTGTGAAACGAGTGAATGATATCTTGTGATGTGAAAACAAGATGTGTGGCGATGCTCCTCGTTAAAGGATGCTAATGTGGTTGTGATTTAATTTGATCGAAGTTGATCGAATAAATTGAGATGATGGACCCTGTGACCTTGCGGTGATGCAAAAAGATGGGTCAATTGGTGGAGTCGGTAAAGGGCTCTATCTAGGATGTTACGTAAGTGCCGTGAAGGGCGAGACTTACGAGTTGGAAGCCAACCATGAGATGGGATTATTGAAGCGCATGAAGGCTTCAACTAAAGGGATCTCTAATCCTATGATGTGAGGTGTGGCAAGCTGAACGTGTGGCTGAGGCACGGTTTGAAATTCGTGAAGGCTTGCAATTGCACGGTCTAGTATTAGTCCTGATGTGTCGATGCGAAAATGGGGAAGTATCCTCATGTAGCACTGGATGGATTTCCGGTTGATGACACAAGATCAGTTGCCAGGTGGTAGCACCTGATGGCAATGGGGAGAGCGTGAGGCCTGAAGACTGTGAAGTAAAGCCTTGTTGGGTGCCGTGTATGCCTCTAGTATAAAGGTTCAGCGGGTCTTAGTGGTTAGACCAGGCAAATTTTGAGAAAGAGATCCAAGGGGATAAAAGATGGTTGGTCAAGGCAAAGTTGTGCCGCTTGAAGGAGTGCTACTCTGTAACGAGAGTTATAAATGGTGGAGTTAAAATGTGTCCTGAGTAGAACGTGAGAGGTTCTCCCGAGAAAGGTCGAGCATAAGGCAACAACATTAAATGGACCTCCTAAGGCACTACCACTCTAACAGGATGCATCACCCGGGGAAAGCCAGTGTGATGGCAAGTGCCTGAGTAGGAATGTGAGTCCTACGGCATCTAGTGGAAGTGTGAGTCCCATAGGAGTAGCAGGGGTGATTTCCAGTGGGTGGACTTTAAATCGAAATCATACTTGATGATTGCAAGTGTAGTGCCTGGAGGAAGGTTGTGTTTGGTTATGAGCCGGGCGATCCGATTAAAGCTAATCGAGTTGATTAGATGGAAGGTGAAGGCGAATTTAAGATGTCACCAATGGGTGGCTAGAGCTCAAAGGAAGAGCTTGTGGGACGAGATTGGTTCCCAGGAATCGTGTAAAAGTGATGAAATCACCTGGAAGCTGTGAGTAATACAGCTAGAGGGTTGCCTTGGAGTTTGGGCAATTAATGAGATTTAACCTCGTGGCTAAAGGTTAACGATTGTGAAAGGAAATCAGCTAGTGGAGCCGATTGGTGACTAGCTGAGGGTAGTTGATGGTGACCAAAGGCGCCAATTGGTGATAGCAGCAGCGGCGAGCGGTGGCTAGCCATGGTCGTGTTGCGTCGTGAGAGTAGTTGGTCAGTGGCGTTGGTGGATCTGGAGTCGCGGTTGCGGCTGGATGTGGCGCTAAGCGATGGCAAGAGATCGTCTTAGCTGATGATGATGGCGTTAAGGCTAATGTGGACGCTCACTGAGCGATGTGAGCTGGTTGTAGCAAAAGTTATAAGAAACCTGGGAGAAGCCAAAGTTTCTCAGGGAATAAGCTAGCTACTATAAGTATAGCAAAGTGATTTGTGGAAAATGGCTTAAGGGTGGGGTCGTATTTGTTGTGATGACCAGTAAGATTCAAGGAGCAACGAGTCTTTTGAGATGACGTGGTGGTGTCATCGTCGCTGTCAGAGAATTCATTGTTGTCATGGTGTTGTCCCTGCCGAGTAGGACAAAGGGAACCATTATCCATGGTTTAAATCAGGTGTTTATTGCAAATTAAAAAAAAAAAAAAAAAAAACCTGATTTTGGGATTGCCGAAAAGTTCCATGCTTTAAGAGTAAGAGGCTTTGTTGAGAAATGTGAGATTTAAAAAGTCCTAACGAAATCGAAGCTGGGCGAGTAAAATTTAGCTAGAAGACTGCTACAAGAGTGAGGGATGTAACCATGTTAGCTTAGTGTGGTGCGGACCAAAGGCACGAGTCATCCTACGGGTGCGTTGCAATAAGAGGTTGTGCAGATGGTAATAAATCAATCACTTGTGCCACGCACCGTCGGTGATGACGAGGGTCGATTAATGGTTCAGCGACCTTAAGCAAAGTGGTAGGATCCTTGACTCGCGGTAGGGTTTAACAGCCAAGGTAAGGCCCAGCATGGGGCATGATTGTGAAGGCCAAAATGAAGTGAAGATGTGTAAGGGGTTGCTCAGTGAAAAGTTTCCTGTTATGGGTATGAGACCTCTACTAGCGTGTGATATCGGCTAATAAGAAGGCCTAAGTGCCTCTGTGTGCTTATGTGAAGAACTCCTGGTTGGGAGAAGGTTGTGGCCCGAGCATGATTAAGCTCGAGGTGAGATTGTAATAGTGCGTGCATCGCCAAGCTCGAGTTGGACTCGGGTAATGCACGTATGGTTGAAATGTGAAATTACCTGACATGGTGTTAGGTATATCGATTTTGAGTAATCGTATCGATAAATGAGGGTCAGCTGGTCAAGGTAATAGACCATGTATGAAATGGTCGAAATTGGATGGGTGAGCCAAACGGTTGCTTCCCATGTAGTGTTAGCATGGTTAGTTGATCGGTAATGAGAAGTTTCCATGAGGATCAACTCAAGCTGTGCATGCTTATGATTAATGGCGGTATGCCATGGTGACATAGGTGCTAGAGTGTCTTATTGGCACTAGAAGTGACATTGCGGCTGATGGTCGGTGCTAAAACGTTGCTGGTTGGACCAGCGTAAAAATCATGGCCATGTGCGATTGGCAATGGGAAACGTTGCCGCGTGGGATCGGCGTAAAATCGTTGTAGACTGATTGGCGATGCAATGTTCGCGAGTGTTTATTTTTTATTGATGGGAAAATGGGAAGTAGACAGCAAAGTGATGCTTCGAGGTAGAGAAAATTTGTCCAGAGATGGACATCGTTGCAGTAAGCATGACCAGCGACTAGTGGTGCAGTTTGGCGAGAAGCCAAGGCGGTAATCGGTTGGTGAATGTCCTCGAGAGGTGGATGACCAAATGCCTAAGTGAAGCCTTGAGGTGGGAATAACCCGAGGTAAAGGCTAAGAAGTGGTTCGGCTACGAGATTCTCGAGCAGGGGATTCGGAGAGTAGCCGGAGAATGTGATTATCTTGGGTAAGAGATTTAGGCAAAGTGAATTTCGAGGACGAAATTCTTTAAGGAGGGTGGAATGTAATACCCGGTATTACATAGTATTGTAAATAAACGAGTTTTGACTATTTCGGCAGGGCCTCGGGTGGTCTGGGAAGGCCAAAAGTCAATTTCGGGTAATTTATCAACAAATTTGCCGAATTGGCGGCCGGAAGTGCCTCGGGACTTGGATGTCCAGGCAAGAGGGCAAGAGATTGACGAGCGTCTCAAGATGAGATTAATGACGCTGGAAGCAGTCCGATTGGGAATAATTTTCAGAATAAATTCCGTATAAGCCCGAGTGGGTGTCAATACCGAATAGGTGGAGAGGACCTCCTAGAAGCTAAGGGAACCCTAGGGGTGGTTCGGTTTTCTGAGTAAGGCAACTCTTTAGTGCTTCGGGATCGAATAAACGTCCCGTGCAGGCGTAGGGACAAGGTCGGTATTCCCGAGTAGCGGTCGATTATTAATTTCGAATAAACCAAGATTTTAAGTGGCTTAATTATAATTAATTTAGGCATTGGGAGGGCCCAAGTGTAATTGGTAAATTCCTAAAATGCAATTAGTATGTTGCTTAAGTGGAGTTAAGTGTGATTAAGGGGTTAAATGTATAAAATTATAAATATATATATATGTGTATGTAGGCGCGTCTGTGAGGAAGCTTCAAGGAAGCTTCCTAGCCTCTGATATTTGAAATGGCCGATTGGAGCAGAGAAGAAATGAGAACAGATCAGAGGCATCGCGAGATCGGCTGAGAGAAAGATCGAGCGATTGAGAGAGAGATCGCTAGAGTGAGATCGAGAGAGAGCATGCGAGATCGAGAGAGAGGCGATGGTGGCCGATCGTGGGCGGCCATGGCTGAAGCGATTGAAGCAGCCGCGACCAACAGCAATGGGGTAGCAGCAGCGGTGGCATGCGACGGAGCCCGCGGAGGCAGCTGGCGAGGTCACATTGGGTTGAGGCGGCTGCATCGACGGCCGGAGGCGCTGGAGCAGCCGGTTGCAGCAACCATGGAGGTTGTTGCCATGGCAGTGAGCGCGGAGGAGTAGGCCAGCCGCGGTGGAGGCAGGGCAGGCCAGTGGTGGCGCGGCTTAGGCCGGTGGTGGCGCAACCGTGGGGTGCAGTCAGCGATGGCAGCAGGCAAGCGGTGGCTGCCGGCGGTTAGTGTGCGCGCAGGTCGGCCGCTTGAAGAAGATGAAGGAACAGTGGCTGCGCGAAGAAGAAACAGGAGGAAGAAAGAAAAATAAAGAAAAAATAAATAAATAAATAAAAATAAAGGAAATTCTGGAAAATAGGGGAAAATCCCGAAAAATTCCAGAAAGATTGGGAAAAGTTCTGGAAATTAATTTGGGGCCCGAGGAGCGTGCTGGGAGCTCGAGAATGGGATTTTGAGCGCAAGTGGCAGCTCGAGGGGCGTTGCCGGTGTGGGCGGTTGGCCGATTTTCGTTTCCAAATTGTCCGAGGTAAATTAATATTTCTTCCCAAATTATTTACATTAAGTGAGTTAATGTAGAATAATTAATCATTGGATTAAACCCTGTGTTGGGGTTATTTGAAATCTTGTTGATGGATGATTTTGGCGATGTGCGGCGTAGTTGAGGGCATTAGTTAAATGCCGGATGTTAATGGAGTTGGGGTTTTGTGTGTTTTGCATCTAGGTTTGACCGAGGAGGCGGTGATTCTAGAGGAACTAGCGGTTCAAGCTGGAGTTCGTGCCGAGGCAGAAAAGAGGCTTCGAGCCAAGTAAGGGACGGCCCCATGTGGAGGTGGCTTTGCAAGTCGGTAAATATGCTTGATAATATTTTTATGTTGCATTGGCATGTAGTGGTTATATCTTGTGTGATGCAAGAACTAGCGGACCTATGGCCATAAGGAGGACTAGTGTTGTGAGGGCTGATAGGTTAATGCCTCAAACCTTGGAGGGTTGTGAGGATGAGTGGACCTAGCCTCATTTGCATGCATTGGCATACATAAACATGATTATACTCATATTTACATGCATTGCACCCTTACTGAGTCTTTATGACTCATGAGGTTTTTACCTCATGTGTAGATATTACAAATCCAGAGGAAAGCAGAGATGGCGCCGGGAGGCTGTTGTGGCAATTAAATTTGTTGCCTGAGATGTGTGGTGGTGTATTCCCTTGTAAATTTTTATACGTATTCATGTAATTGAGTGTAAGCGATATTGAGCATTCGATGTATTTAATTGTTATAATCATCATAGTGTGATAAATGATTGTGAGATGGTTCTTTGGATATGGCTTAGCTGGCCAAGATGAGTTTCGGGCCAAGTAAAGATCAGCAAGGTACGTTCTCATAAATCCCCAATACTCAGCGAAGTGTTTGTATGCTAGCTTTGTGCCTGGGTCACCTCTGGCTTGCTATGGGGCGAGCTGAAGAGAGGTGAAACTCACTCGGGTTTCGGGTCTCAGTCCGCTGTGTTTTCTTGATTGAGTTGGGACCGATTCCTGAGTGGAACGAAGGGAAGGACAAAACCTAGTTCCCACCTAGGGCGTTTCCTGTTGAAACATAGTCCAACCCTTCAGTCGTGGTTTATCGGGTGAGTAATCCAGTCGATTATTTACCGGTGACGCCCGTAAGTGGGAGCGGGTCGTTACAGGTAACGTTTCTTTTCTTTTTCTTAAAAAGTTTTATTCTAGGGTTAACATTTAGGTGATAGGAGATCGCCGTAAGGTTTATTCCAGGGATGTTCTGATGTCCATGCGAACATGTCACCATTTTCATGTAAACATTCTGTGATTTCCTACTAGACCCCCTCTTGTAACTAGCTCCCCATGCACACCATTTTTCCCATGTCTTCATCTTTTAATTGGATGGCTTCTAATTTTTCTATTAGTTTTGGCTTGTTTATAGATTACTCTATTATGGTAAGAGTTTCTTCCTTTTATTTCCCCTTTATGGAAGAATGTAAAAATTTCTTGCCTTCCTTTGATCTCCTTGGATTTTCCCCACTCCATGTGGTGTTGGGAATTTCATCAGGAGATATCCTAAAGAAGATAATGCTTTCATGTCATTCAAGAGTGGGTGTCCCAATATAACATTGTATTCTAATGAGGATATTTTGACTATCATAAAGTTGACTTGTCTCGTTATACTCTAGGGTTCAGTTCCCAACGTCACTACTAATTGTACTATCTTAGTTATTGGTATTACTTCCCCAGTAAAAAAAATAGGGGAGAAAGTACATGTTTTACTCCATTAAGGGAGGTATTCATCTTCTGAAAACAATTATAGTAAATTAGATTTACAGAGCTACTGATGTCCATCAGTATCCTTCCAACAAGGTGTTTTTCCATCACAACAAAGATGACCATCGGATTGTCATGAGGCATAATAAAATCCCCTTTATATGTTGGAGTAAACATAATGACTTGCTCATCTTCTTACAGTGGCATCATAGAGTTTACTTGAAAGACTTACCTTACATAAGCCTTTATTGGAGATGATGTGCTCATTGCCATAGTTTCTCCCCTAGAGATGATATTAATAGCTTGATGAGTAGGTTTATTATCTAATGTGTGTGTGTGTGGGGGGGGGGGGGGGGTTGTTTTTCATCCCTCATTCTCTCATCATGTTCTCTATCCTATCTTTCATATCCTTTCATTCTTTCTTGTTGTCTTCGATCATACCTCTTTTCTCTAGCTTCAACTTGGACATACCTTTTGATTCTTCATTCTCTTATCAAAGTTTCAATTTGATTCATTAACTCACAACATCTATCAATTGAGTGATAGTGAGTTCCATGAAACCTGGAAAAGGCATCCTTATCTTTACCCATAGGTCAGTCTGCTTTCTTCGGGAATTTTATGAGGCCTGATCCCTTAACTATTTCCAGAATACCTAAACGTGGTTTTGTAAGCAGGGTATGGTTTTGAAGTGTAATCTTGGAAGGCCATCTTTTCTTTTGAATTTATCCTCTCTATTACCCATATTTTCATCAGAATCTTTTTCTTTTCTTTTCCTTTCTTTTTCCTCGTTCCCACCAACTACTAATATTACCTTAACCTATATTATATACTTGTTAGGTCAAACAAATAAATCAACTAAGGATGCAGGTCATTCCAAAGCTAGGGATTCTTGTAGTGTTACTGATTTTGTTCCTTGAAGCATAACAACGACTATCACACCAACTTACAAGTCTTGTATTTCCAGAATGGCATTCCTAAAACGATCTATATATTACCTAAGTGTTTTTTTATTTCCTTGGTGAACACTAAGCAAATATTAGCATCGTTCTTTCATTAATAATTAATAATAAATGTCTTAATGAATTCCCTCCTTAATTGATCAAAGAATTCAAATCCTTCAACTAAGTTATTAAACCAAGTTCGAGCATAGTCCAATAGAGTTAAAGAGAATGCCCAATACATAATGGCATCTTCCCAATCATGAAACATCATAATTGACTCATAATTTTGGATATGGCCATGGGTTTCTTAAGTAAGAACTGATTGGTGGTATCTTGAATTTAGGAGGGAGAGACTTCTCTACGATCTCAGTGGTAAAGGGGATCTTCATTCTATGTTGGTTTTCTTCAACCATCACCAATTTATTTTGCTCCAGCTCTTGTTTGATCATCTTTTCCATGTCCTTACCACTAAGATAGTGGCCGGCTGTCGAACCACTCCAGAATTAGAGATCTATGTATGTATCTCTTCTCTAGTTTGCAGCAAAGTGCACCCTAGGTCATCTCTCACAAGGAGCCTCACTTTCCTCTACGAACAAGGAGAACCAATTATAAAGAACAGTTTGTTTAGGGGGGGATTTCGATAGAAAACTAATTAACAAAACAGAAAGACAAGGATGGATGAAAAATCAGTAAAAGAAATGCAACCGGCTGTGTATTTGTCCCCTCTATGAAATCTTCCTCGTCCACTCTATAAATCTTAGCTTGTTAGATGTTTTAATCTCTGGATATCAAACTTAAAGCATCCCCAACAACCGTCCAAGGATTAGAATGATTGGAATAACAAAATGAATATAGAAACCTCTTATAAACAAAATGCAACCATCCACTCTCTATTCAACCTATCCGGACCTATGCAAGAACAACCGTTCAAGCACATAATATTCATTTCCGAGATGTTATACCAATCGGCTATAACATTCTGTTCTCTTAAGTATTTAACAGAAAATGAAACCAAGCAAATTCACACAAACCTGCCATGAACTCCATGCATTCACAAATCTGCTCAAACTAAACCAAATGGAAATGAATAAGAAACAAACAACAAACCAGGTTTTTGTAGCTCATCCGGGACTCAGATTCCACATGGATTCAAGATACACAACCGGTTACAAATGCTCTAGCCTATCATTACAGCAAGGAAGACAAAATGGAACAAAATGAAGAAAACAGAAAAAATGCTAGAACAACAAAAACCGCCAGAGAATCCTCTCTCTTTTCTCTTCCTCTCCTCCTTGAAATAATTGCTAAGAGGTCTTAAATACATGGCTAAGAAATGAAGAGCTAGGAAGGCTAGGGTTGGGCCTAGCCCAACAGAAAATAAGTGAGCCCAAAAATAGCAAAATTGAGCAGCCTAAGTCTGCTCCTTGAAAGTGAGCCCAAGTCTTTTAGTTGAGCCACTTCTCTAGCCCATCCAATATTCCCTAAAGCCTGGATCCATAGAAGTAAGATAGAAAATAGTGTAAGGATGGTTTGAAGTATAATAAAATAGAAACAATGAAAGATTAGCAAAAATTACTTCAAATGGCGTAATAAGATTGAGGTGAAATGCCAAAATATAGTGTAAATATGCATGCTATCAATTCCCCCATACTTAGACTTTTGCTCTCCTGGGCAAAACACTAGACTCTATGACTCAAGAATAGAAATGTGGAAAAACACAAATCAGATGCAAGGTAAGTCTTCGAGAATTCATCATTCAAAGATCATCTTTCCTCTACTTCCAAGAAAACAAGTGACATGGCAATTCATTCAATAAGACAAATCAAAAGTAGAAGCCTCTCACAGGACAAGTGTATGCTCAAAAATCTCTCAAGAGGTGGTGGTGACTGTTTCGCTCAAATTCACCCAATCACAATTCCACTACCATAAGCTTGTTTATCTTCTCAATCTCCACTATCCATGTCACATGCATGCCACAAATCAAAAGGACTTATTCAGGGTTGTAATGTGGGGAAGAAAGAAATGGAAAGACAACAATGAAGGAAAACATGCCTTAGGTCGAGAAAACAATTCATGCAATTGCAATTCTAAGATCAAGAGATAGAATTTCCAAGCATTATGAAAAACATTGCATCTTTAGTTTGATTTGCTTTCTTCTTTTTCTCATCAATTTTTTTTTTTTTTTTTTTGAAGGAGGTGAGTGCGTTTTACGCTCCTTCTCACCATTTTATCCTCTGCTTGCTTTTCTTTTTCTTTTTCATGGATGCAAATGGCCTTTGGCCTTATGACTTGCTTGATGAATTCAATCTCTCTCTCTAAAATGCACTTAATATTCCTCTTCCTAAGGTTGGAAGGTCCAAAAAGGTGTATGAAAATGAAGGGTAAGAATGATGGCTCTAAGTGGCAAGCGAAAGGGATTGATTGATTTTTTTTTTTTTTTTTTTTGGCTAAATAGGGACAAGAAAGAATGCCTTAATCATGTTTGAGTCATGCATGAACAAATATAGCCTCAACTAAGAATCAAAACAAGTTCTAGAGTGGAGATCATGATAGGTGAATGCACACACAAGAAAGACAATAGGCTCAAAATCCTCACGGCTGTAGACTACCCAATCAATCTATCAAATCAAACTCATTGCCAAGTCACTTGAAATCAAGGAAGATAAGATTGAAGTTCTAATCATGCTGGGTCCTTTTAGACTTAATTGCTTAACTTGCATTTCCATGCAAAACAGACTCAACTAGACCCAAGGAAAAAGAAATATGAAAGGATAAAGAAAATGCTGCTAAAATAAGAATGTTGCCCCCCCCCCCCCCATACTTAGACTTTACATTGCCCTCAATGTAAACATGCAATTCCAATCAAAAATAGGACAAGTAAATGTAAAATATTAGGGAGAGAGAAACAGCCTGATGTATCAAATGGAGGTGGGATTGAGGAGATACAGCTCCTCCACAATATGCTCCTGAAAGCTCTCGTAGAACGGCTTAAGCCGCTGCCCGTTCATTGTGAATTGCTTTGCATTGGACTCGTCCTTGATTGCAACTACACCAAAGGGAAAAACATGAATAACTATGAAAGGACCAGTCCAACGAGAACGTAACTTACCGGGCATCAACTTGAGACGGGAATTGTATAGCAAAACTTTCTGGCCAACTTCGAATGTCTTCCTCACAATAAGCTTGTCATGCACAGCCTTGGTCTTCTCCTTGTAGATGCGTGAGTTCTCATATGCGTCCATCCGAATCTCCTGAAGCTCTTGAAGTTGGAGCTTTCTTCGGGACCCCGCTTGACTGATGTCCATATTGCATTGCTTCACCGCCCAATACGCCTTATGCTCCACTTCCACCGGCAAGTGACACGTTTTTCCAAAAACCAACCTATAGGGGGACATGCCGATGGGGGTTTTGTAGGCAGTGCGATAGGCCCATAGCGCATCTTCTAATCTCTGGCTCCAGTCTTTCCTATTGGGCTGGACAGTCTTCTCCAAAATCTGCTTGATCTCCCTATTTGAGACTTCAGCTTGCCCATTAGTCTGTGGATGATAAGGAGTCGCCACTTTGTGTATTACCCCATACTTACAAAGTAGGGTGTCCATCTTTCTATTGCAAAAGTGGGATCCTTGGTCGTTGATGATGGCCCTAGGCATGCTAAACCTGCAAAAGATGTGAGAACGAACAAAATCTGCAACCACAAAAGCATCATCAGTCCTGGTGGCTCTAGCTTCCACCCACTTAGAAACATAATCCACAGCTAACAGAATGTACACATAACCAAATGACACAGGAAATGGACCCATGAAGTCAATGCCCCAAACATCAAAGATTTCACAAAATAATAAGGGTTGTTGAGGCATTTCATTCCTACGTGATATAGTGCCTGTGTGTTGGCAACGTGTGCAATTCTTACAGAACTCATATGAATCCTTAAAGAGTGAAGGCCAATATAATCCAGAATCTAAGACTTTCCTAGCTGTACGTTGGGGACCAAAGTGACCACCACATGCAAGTGTGTGACAAAAATTTAAGACAGATGCAAACTCATGGTTAGGCACACATCTCCTAATGACCTGGTCACTACACATGCGCCACAGATAGGGATCATCCCACACATAATACCGAGCCTGACTCTTAAATTTATTGAGCTGTTCCTTTTTAAAATATGCAGGTAATTCAGAAGCAACTAAATAATTTACCAAATCAGCATACCAGGGCTCAACACCATGAATGTGGTATAATAACTCATCTGGGAAATCATCCCTGATAGGCTGGGAGTCCATGACTGTGGAATCTGAAGAAGAAGGGACCCTGCTCAAATGATCAGCTACTAGGTTCTCGGCCCCACTCTTATCTTTTATCTCCACATTGAACTCCTGAAGTAGGAGCATCCACCGTATCAACCTGGGCTTAGCATCGGGCTTCTTCAAAAGGTATTTCAAGGCTGCATGGTCAGAAAACACGACAACATTAGAACCCAGAAGATAGGAGCAAAATTTATCTAAAGCAAACACAATAGCTAAAAGCTCCTTCTCATTCGTGGTGTAGTTTGCTTGAGCAGCATCCAAGGTGCGCGAGGCATAGGCAATGACATGTGACTTCTTCTCCACACGCTGGGAAAGGACGGCACCCACTGCAAAGTTAGAGGCGTCGCACATCAACTCGAAGGGCAACTCCCAGTCGGGTGGCTGTATGATGGGTGGAGAAATCAATCGACTCTTCAGTTCCTCAAATGCCCGCTTGCACTGCTCATCAAAGTGGAAGGTCACTTCTTTCTGGAGAAGGTGGGAAAGTGGAAGTGCAATCTTGCTGAAATCCTTGATGAACCTCCTGTAAAATCCTGCATGGCCAAGGAAAGAACGCACCTCCCTCACAGAGGTGGGGTAAGGCAATGAAGCAATAACATCAACCTTAGACCGATCCACTTCTATACCCTTCTTAGACAGAACATGCCCTAAAACAATTCCTTGTTCTACCATGAAATGACATTTTTCAAAATTTAAAACAAGGTTCTTTTCAATGCATCTCTCTAGGACTCTACCCAAGCTAACCAAGCAATCATCAAAAGAAGTGCCATAAACTGAAAAATCATCCATGAACACTTCCATGCAATGCTCTAGAAAATCTGAAAATATACTTACCATGCATCGCTGAAAGGTACCTGGAGCATTACATAGACCGAAAGGCATTCTCCTATAAGCGAATGTGCCAAAGGGGCAGGTGAAGGTGGTCTTCTCTTGATCCTCTGGGGCTATGCAAATCTGAAAGTATCCAGAAAAACCGTCAAGGAAACAATAGTGTGACTTACCAGCCAACCTCTCCAACATCTGATCAATGAATGGGAGGGGGAAATGATCCTTTCTGGTTGCTTGGTTCAGCTTTCTATAATCAATGCAGACTCTCCAGCTGTTCTGCACTCTCATGGGGATAAGCTCATTCTGTTCATTTGGGACCACCGTGATGCCCGTCTTTTTTGGAACAACCTGCACGGGACTCACCCACTTACTGTCAGAAATGGGGTAAATAATGCCGGCTGCAAGTAATCTACTTACCTCCTATTTTACCACATCAAGAATGGTTGGGTTAAGTCTTCTTTGAGGCTGCCTTGCTGGTTTTGCTCCTTCCTCCAACAAGATATGGTGCATGCAAATAGACGGGCTGATTCTAGTTATGTCCGCTAAAGTCCACCCAATTGCTTTCTTATTCTTTTTCAGCACGTCCAGCAACTTTCTCTCTTGGTCAGGCTGCAAGTTATTTGCAATGATGACTGGCAGCTTCTCATCTTTCTCCAAGAATGCATACTTCAGGTGCTGAGGCAAGGGCTTGCACTGAATGGTGGGTGGCTGTTGCAAAGAGGGGGCTGACCTGCTTTGCTCTAACTCAATGGCAGCAAGGTTAGTAGAAACAAAATCCTCTATAGGGAAACCATGAAGATCAGGATGTGCATGCTCATTTTCAACTTCAGAATGATGGTTATCTAGAAATGCAGCAATCTCATAACATGCATCACATGGATCACTCTCATTACTACAATCAGGACAGATGAAGGAATCTGGAAGGTCATGAATAGTGGGGAATGCATCAATCAAATCACAAGACTTAGTGCATGCTTCATCAACCAACAATTGAATCAAGTTAACTTGCAAAATTGAATGATCTTCAGAGGGACATTTCATGGCATCAAGTATGTTAAAATGAATGGTGCTACCAGCAAATTCCATGGAAAGTGTACCCTCATGCACATTGATGATAGTCCTTGCAGTTTTTAAAAATGGTCTACCTAGGATGAGAGGTGCATGCTCATGTGTGTTATCATCTTCCATATTTAAAACATAAAAATCAGCAGGGAAGATGCAATCCTTAACCTTAACCAGGACATCCTCCAAGACTCCAGATGGGTAGGCTGTGCTTCTATTGGCTAGTTGGACAACCACTCCTGTTGGCTTCAAAGGACCACACTGCAATGAAGCATATATAGAGTTAGGCATGACATTAATGGATGCACCTAAATCTAGTAAAGCATTGCTAAATTGCATGTCTCCATAGTACAAGGAATGGAAAACATCCCTGGATCTTTGCACTTCCTTGGCATGGCAGGTTGTATGAGAGCTGAAACATTCCTCCCAAGGTTGACCTTCTCATTCCCCTTAAGCTTCCTTTTGTGAGTACACAAATCTTTAAGAAATTTTGCATACTTGGGGATCTGTCTGATGGCTTCAAGGAGGGGGATGTTGACTTCAACTTTTTAGAATGTTTCCAGAATCTCTTTATCCAATTCGGCCTCTGCTCTTTTCTTATTTTGTGTTGCTCGATGTGGGAATGGCAGGGGCTGGATGTTGGAAGACTCTCCTTGTTCTTGATAGCTGGAGTTTGGCTGCTTGGCTTCTTGGACTGAGGAGGGTTGCTGCTCTTTGCTACCCTCTACATTCTGCTCCTCTACATTCTGCTCCATGTTTGATGATGGTGGAGGGGTTGGGATGATCACTTCTTTCCCACTTCGAAGCATGATGGCACTAACATTACCCCTTGGATTGGCAACTGGTTGTGAAGGAAGCTGCCCCGAACCTTGACTCCTTAACTCATTGATGTTTGTGGCTAGCTGGCCTATTTGGGTCTCCAAATTTTGAATGGTGGTTTCTGTTCTCTGTTGGAATTGGAGTGTGTTGGCTGCTAATTGCTTGACAAGATCATCCAAGCTAGGTTCTGACTTGGGTAATGGTGGTGCTTGTTGCATGGCTTGGTTTGGCCTTGGTGGTGGAGCATGGTTGCTTGAAATTGAAGGATGGAACCTCTACTGAAATGGTTGATTCTGGTATGGCTGCTGCTGGTGCACATGTTGATTGGAAGGGCTGCTATATCTGAGGTTCGGATGGTCTCTCCAACCTGGATTATAGGTGGCTGAGTATGGATCATACTTGTGTTGTGGCTACTGCTGGAAAGGTGGATTGTGCTGCTGGAATGGTCTACCAGGGAAGATGCCAGCAACAGATTCATTATTTTCTTGCAACTGTGGGCATTGGTCTGTTGTATGGGATGGCAAGGAGCAAATGCCACAAAGCTGCTGCTGGGGTTGCTTTCTCTCTAATGCCAACTGCCTGACCATAGAAGCTAATTCCTCAAGCTTGTTTTCCATCCTCTGCTGGTCCATAGTGGCAGCCACATTGACTTCATTGATGGCTTTTGTAGAAATGTTAATTCTGGTGCCAAACTGCTGGGCATTTTGTGCCATCTTTGATATCAGCTCTTGTGCAGCTGCTGGGGTCTTCTCTGCCAAGGCTCCTCCACTTGCAGCATCTACCAAGTACCTGTCCATGGGGATTAGACCTTCATAGAAATATTGAACTAGGAGTTGGTCACTTATCTGATGGTGAGGCCAGCTGGAACACAACTTCTTGAATCTCTCCCAATACTCATGTAGAGTCTCACCACTCATCTGCCTTATACCACAAATTTCCTTCCTTATGGATGCTGTTCTGGAGGCTGGGAAGAATTTTCCAGGAAGATCCTTTTCAATCCATCCCAGCTGGTAATGGCAGCTGGTGGCAGGTAGTAGAGCCAATCCTTGGCGGATCCATCAAGTGAGAATGGGAAGGCTCTCAGCTTGATTTGCTCTTCATCTACTCCTTGTGGCCGCATGGTTAAGCAAACAACATGAAACTCTTTAAGATGCTTGTGTGGATCCTCTCCTGCAAGACCATGAAACTTGGGCAACAAATGGATCAGTCCAGATTTGAGTTCAAAGTTAGCATCCAACTGTGGGTATTGAATACATAGGGGCAGATAATGCACATCAGGTGCAGCCAGCTCTCTAATGGTTCTACCATCCAAATGACCATGATTACCATTATTTCCATTACCATTATTGCCATTATTGCCAATGCCATTACCATTACCATTACCATTATTGCCATTACCATTATCTGCCATATTGATGAATTTTGGAATAGGTTCGGATGAAGTATTAGACACACTATTAGGGTCAATCCTATCCCGAGACTTAAGCTCTCTAGCTTGCCTTCTAAGAGTGTTCTCTAATTCAAGATCCAAGTCAAGTAATGTTTTCTTAGATGACCTGGTCATGCACTAGAGATCAGCACAAAAACAGCACACAAAATGGCCTATGCATACCAAGAACTCAAAAAGTCAAAAACACACAAACACACAAACACAAAAACAGGTCAAACAAGAGGCCCTTAGATGATTTTTTTATGCAATGTTTCACAAAATTTCAACACAAAAACACTGAGGGACCTAAAAACACTAAAAACCACACCAAATTAGCCACTGAGAAACACAAAATGGCCCAAAAAGTGGTCTAAATGTTGGAATTTATCCCCACACCCCCATTTCTTTGGACACCAAAAATAAGCTCAATCAGAGCAAGTGGAAAGCTATGAACAATAACCGGGAAATTGATTTTTTCCCTCAAAACCTGCTCCTATTTTGCCTCAGAAACCATTCTATATGCAAGAAAACATATAGAATGGTTTTGATTCTTGGTTGAGGCTATATTTGTTCGTGCATGACTCAAACATGATTAAGGCTTGGGCTGCTCAATTTTGCTCCTTGAAAGTGAGCCCAAGTCTTTTAGTTGAGCCACTTCTCTAGCCCATCCAATATTCCCTAAAGCCTGGATCCATAGAAGTAAGATAGAAAATAGTGTAAGGATGGTTTGAAGTATAATAAAATAGAAACAATGAAAGATTAGCAAAAATTACTTCAAATGGCGTAATAAGATTGAGGTGAAATGCCAAAATATAGTGTAAATATGCATGTTATCAGATAGACTGATTATCATTGTGTTGATCCATTCTTAATTGAGTATGGGGTATGATTCTTGCTTCCTCTACTATAGTAGTTTCAATGATTTCCTGATTTTTTCCCTTTGGGGTTGAGCAAGCTTTACCTCTTTTTTTATAAAGGCTACGCCTAGTCATCCTTGTTGTCTTAGGAGGGTCACTCATAGTTCTATCTCTCTTGGTGGGTCTCTGGGGGAGGTAAGTGTTCTTACATAGTTTTGAGTGCATTCGGAGTGGAGATGACTTCGTTTGTAATTTTGTAACATAGGGGAAAGTGGTGTGTTTTCTAGAGGACATTCTATAGGAAGGTTGTCATCTCTCGGAAAGCCTTGGTGCTCTCATCATGTTGTTGTTTCAATGCTTCATACTCGCCGAGAGGAATAGTTTTTGAATTATTCTTAAGGCTCTAAGAGTCTCTCCCAGGAGGGTCTCTTAGGATCTTAGATAAGAAAGCTATCAACGTCATAACCCTCCTTGCTATGTTTGTTTCTGATGGCTTGAGATCTTATGTAAACCATGGTAAACTTTTTTAGCTTTTCGGTCAAATTCCCACAAACTGCACCAATTGTTATTGCTCAAACACAACAATAGAATTTCTAGTTGAGAAATTTCTCTTGAAGTCGTCATAATTTTACAAGACAACAATCGATTAGATGGCACAGGGCATTCCTAGGGAAAACACTCCGATAGTTAAGTCAAACATTTGAGATCACAAAGTAATGTTATATAGGTCTTAAATTAATGTTAGAGATGTACCTTTTTGGAATATGGGCTCACTTATTTATAGGGGAGTTTAGAGGGTTTGTGATAAACATCCTTGTTATTCCTATATCAAATAGGATTTGGATTCTTATGGATAAGTCTTATCCCTTATGAGATTCCTAGAGGGATTTGGACTCCTAGATATCTCCAAGTCTCCCTTTTCTTCTTTCCTATTCCTGTTACAAGACTACTCTAGGAGAATCTCCTGAAAACCTCTCAGTTAGGAAGGTCTCTTGAGCCTAGTTGCAACGGTCTTCTTTGGTCCTTTGGGTCTTCATTTCCTTGGGCTTGGGCTTTTGTTCTTAGGTTGTGACCCATGACACATCAAAGAAAAATAGAGGCAGAAGTAAGGCATACTATTATCTCTCATCTCTACCTTTTGGTCCATATCTATATATCTAAAATTTTAACTCAAAATAAAAAATCAACAAGTTTTTGTTGTGTTTCCTCCAAATCATCTTAAGCACCAAGCAACTGTAACAAAATTCTAATGGGTTGATTTGTAAATATGGATATTATTTATTTTATCTTTTTTATGATGTTAGGGAAGATCACTAAGTATTCTAATGTCAAATTCCTATGAGGGGGGGTTTTTGTCTCTCGATATAGTCTTCAATGACCAAGTTAATACATAAAGAGTAAAAGATAAATAGCAACAAGTTTTTGAAGTCAAATGTCTTTAGTTATTAAGGCCTTATTCGTTATATAGATTGAGTTTGCAATGACTAAATGAGAATCATCTCAGCGAAAGCCCCTAGTTGAGATTTTCAAACTCTTGGTAGGATCTTTTAAGCATAAACCATTAATTTCATTTGGTACCAAAGAAACTAATAGGTCATATGCCACACTCTAACTAGCATGACAGGTGACACACTTTCACTAGTAGAACACATAGCATTCTAGGTTATTCCTAGGATAGGGTATTGTGGATAGATGTATAAATTAGTATAATTCCCCACATGCTTGCATTTATTTAGGCTTTCAAACTAATCGATCCATTATAAGTACAATTTGATATAAAGTAATAATTATGACCTTTCCATGGCTCTACGAGGAAACGTACCCTGAGCAACACTAAGCTAGTAGGCCATGGGTATTATTATTAATTTATTCATAAGGTAAGTGCCAGAATGTTGTAGTTTCAATTTGTTGAATTAAATTAATGTTGTTATTACCTAGATACAACAATAAATTTATTTGACTGAAAACATCATCGTCAAGCCGCCTAAGCCTACAAGAAAGAAATAGTCATAGGGCGCGAGGAGGTCCCCGCTAACTCTAATACTTAAATCAGACACTGGAGATTTATGAAGGATGGATTGAAATTAGTATTAGAGCCTTTTCAGGAATAAGTGTTTTAGAAATGCCATTTGAAGAAAGCTGGGGCCAAAGTGCAAAAAAATAAAATCTGGCAGTGTGAACGCGTAAGGCAAAAATCGACCGCCACAATCCACTGCACGTGGAGGCCGTTTTAGGCGATGGGATGGCCGAGGCTGGCTTAGGGGAGGTCGTATACAGTCGTAGGAGTCTTAGGGAGCAAGGATTGGCCGGTGATTGGTCGAATTTTGGCTGGTTTTTGGGTATAAATAGAGGCCGAGGGTTTCAACTTTTGGAGCACAAATCGACCGTGTTTTTGGATGTTTTTGAGAGAATGAATAAGGGGCTTTTGATCCTTGCATCAAGGAGAAAAGAATGGGAGTATTTTGAAGCATTTTGGTGTGAGTTTAAGGGCTGTTTGAAGTTGGCCGAGAGTTGGAGGCGGTCCGCCTTGCCGAACCTCCAACTGGCCATTTGGTGGCCTTTCCGGTGTTGGTTCGGCCTGAAAGTTGCACCATTGAGATCGATTCTTCAAGGGCTTTAAGGGGGTACCACTTTCGTGGCCATCAGAGTAACTGCCGGTGACCGGATTTTTGGGGAAGACGGTGGCGTGTGCAGCCATGCACCAGCCTTCACTTTCACATATGCGCCAAGCACGTGGGGGCGCGTGAGCAAGGGCTTTTTGGTAATTTTAATTCTAGAATTTTTATTTAATTATTTGAGGATTTATTGTGTTGAAATATTTGGAAAAATAGTTGATGAAATAATTATTGTGGAATTATCGAGGTGAAAATTGGGAGAAAATAGAGGAAATTATGAAAAAAATTGAGGAAAATGGATTTTAATGCTTCCTTAATTAAATATGGTGTTTAGGAAGTGTCATGGCTCGAGGTTGAGTATAAATTCAAAGGTTTGTGATTTGGCACACAAATCAAGGTCATGCACGAGGATCGAGGCGCTTTGAATATGTTCGAGGCGAGTGGTCTGACTCTAGTTTTACCCTTGTTTTGGAGATGTCTTGGTATGAGTGTAATGAGTTCAGGTGAGCGGTCTCACCAGAACTCGGGATGCTATGCTTATGCGTTTTATTTATGTATTCATGGCATCGTTAGCATATTGATCATGTGGTATATTGCATCAATTGTTTTTATTTGCAAAAGAGTTGGTGCATGGTGTGTGATTTTCATATCATCGGGGTATTGGTTTTTGTGTTTTTGTTGGGTCTGTCTGGGACGAGATGGGGTCTTCTTAAGAATGGGACAAGGTTAATCCTGGTGAACGAGTGACACGATAGGGCACTTGAGAGATTATGTATGTTGCGGCAAGGTCAACCCCAACGGTGTGTGGAATGGTTTTTCCACGGGAGGTTGAGTATGTCAGGGAGATTTCTCAAGTTAGACGTGTTGCGTGTCGTTTTGTCTGTATATGCCATGTTCGTATGTTTTTTTTATGTATTTTGTAAACTGTTTCATGCCGTCACTTAGATGTTTTATCATCTAACTTGGGTTATGCCCCTAGAACATTTAACGTTCCAGCCAGGGACTGCTGCGAGACTGAGGATGTGGCCAGTTGAGGGCCAAAGATGTTTAGTTTGATAGCTGTTGTGTATTTTGGAGGCATTAGTAATTATATCACTAATTGTACAAACGATTCTATGACAACGTTGTATCGTTTGGTGGTTTTGTAATACGAATTTCGATGTGGAAACATCTTGTATGAGACTCGTGGTAGGCCACGATCTTTTAATGTTAAAGTATCCATTGTGTTATAATATGTCTCGTTTAGTTGTTAAGATTATTGATCTTGTTAGTTAAACGAGCATGATTAGGGTTTTCGGGATCCGAAGTGTGTATGTGAAGGATGTTCATGAAGCACCGCGCGTGGTGAACTTTAAAAATAAAAAGATTCCCGAAAATACCCTTAGTAACACGCCTGACAAGGTGGGGTGTTACAATATCAGGCCTAGTATAATTCATAGCGTACATCAAGCTACCAATTATTTTAGCATATTCTTCTTAATTTATAGGATCACCATCATTTGGTATCAAGTTACTATGAGGATCAATAGGAGTTTTACTTGGCTTGAAATCAAAAATAATGAAACTTCCTAAGCATTTTCTCAATATAATATGATTGAGTAAGAATATACTCATTTTCTCTTCTAATCACTTTTATTCCTAATATCACATCAACATGACCTAGATCTTTGATGTCAAATATTTGCATAAGAAAATGCTTTGTTTCATTAACACAATCTATACTAGATCCAAAGATTAACAAATCATCAACATATAAAGTTACCAAGACTTTATAATCATTTGTGCATTTAAAGAAAACACAACTTTCTACTTTGCTACATTCAAAACCAATAGACTTAATCGTTTTCTTAAACTTTCTATACCATTGTCTAGGTGCTTGTTTAAGACCATATAGAGATTTATTGAGTTTGCAAACCTTATGTTCTTCTCCCTTTACCACATAGCCTTCAGGTTGTTGGATATAGATCTCCTCATCCAACTCACTATTGAGAAAGGTTATTTTGACATCCATTTGATAAACTTCTAAATTATAACCAAAAGCAATAGAAAACATAATTCTAATAGTAGTAATTTTAGTAACAGGGGAAAAAGTTTCAAAATAATCAACACCTTTTTTTTTTTACTATACCCTTTAGCTACTAATCTTGCTTTATACTTGTCTATACTACCATCAAGTTTAAGTTTTTTCTTTAAGACTCATTTACAACCAATAGTTTTAGTATTAAAAGAAAGATATGTCAAAGTCCAAGTATTATTATCATGAATTGATTTAATTTCATCATCCAATGCCATTTTCCAAAGATGAGCATCAGGTAGAGACATAGCTTCTTCATAAGTTCTATGGTCCTCTTTTGTAGAATATGTAAACATACCAAGACCTAGATCTTTTTCAATCCTATGTCTCTTACTTCTCCTTAACTCAATAGTCTCTTCGACATTTGTACCATAGAAGTACTAGGAGAAGAATCAATCACACGTTTGGACAGGCATTAGAAGATTCTAACTCATTTGATAAATCTTTCTCTAACTCTAAACTATCAATATCTTTAATAGTTAAATGCTCAAAATAAATAGCATGCATAGCTTCAAATACACTATTAGTATGTAAATTTAGAAATCTGGATGTTGTACTATGCATAGAATAACCCAAAAAGATAGATTTAATGGCTTTACTTGCTAACTTAGATATTTTTTGTGTAGCATCTAGTACATAAGCAATGCAACCCCAAACTTTGAAGTAACTAATGTTTGGTTTCCTATTGTTCAATAATTCATAAAGTGTTTTATCTTTTCCTTTGTGTAAAACCCTATTATTAATATAATATGTCATATATAGTGCTTCACACCATAGGTTATTAGGTAACTTAGAATGTAAAAGCATAACACTTACCATTTCTAATAAGGTTCTATTTTTTCTTTCAGTTATTCCATTTTGTGGAGGAGAATTAGGTGCAAAAAATTCTCTTATTATACCTATTGTTCACAAAAAGAAATAAATTCAGAAGTTTGAAATTCACTACCTCTATCTAATCTAATTCTTTTAATCTTCTTACCAGTTTTGTTTTTTATTTCTTCTTTGAAAATTTGAATTTTCCAAAGGTCTCATCTTTTGTTCTAAGTAAATACACATAAGTATATTTGGAAAAGTCATCTATAAATGTCACAAAATAATGTTTACATCCTCTAGTCAAATAATCTTTATTATCACATAAATTAGTATGTATAAGTTCTAAAAGAGATGTGGTTTTGAAAATGGATTTAAAAGATGATTTAGTGGTTTTAGCTTATGCACAACATTCTCAATTATTTGTAATATAAACACGAGAAGACTTAGGAATATAGTCATCTGAAATCACACGATGCAAAGCATTACTACCTATATGACCTAATCTATAATGCCAATATATATTTAGATCATCAATAATATAAGCAAAAGCACTTGTATCTTTATATTGAGACTTAGAACATACATATTGTCTTTGGCATATCCCTTTCCAACAAATAATCCTTTCTTTGAAATGCTTACTTTTTGGGAATTAAACACAATTTTAAATCCATGATCATCAAGCTTCTTAATAGAAACAAAGCTTTTCCTAAGTCCAAGAATATGATACACTTCCTTGAGTGTAAGCACTTTTCCAAAAAAGAGAGGAAGTTGCACGATGCTAGTTCCCAAGACAACATAAGTGGAGGAATTACCCATGTAGACCATCTTCTCTTCATTCATTGCCTCATAGGCATTCTTGTAGGGAGTGACACGACATGTTGCTCCAGACTCTAGCCACCATTCTTCATTCTTGTCCACCATAAGAGTTTTAGTAAGCATGGTTATCATCTCTTCTTCTTCCACAACATTGGCTTCTTCTTTCTTACCTTTACGAAATCTGCACATTCTAACCAAATGCCTCATCTTGCCACATACAAAGCAAGGTTCTCTCTTCTTCTTATTAATTCCTTCCTTGGACTCAAAACTCTTCTTCTTGTTTGAAAAACCTTTCTATCCATTGTGAAACTTGTTAAACTTGGATTTAAAAGGTTTGGATGTGCAACTCTCAACATTATGCAAACTATCCTTATTAACAATCATTTCTCTCATTCTAGCCTCATTCTCAATTTGAATATGTTGAAGTAGTTGATCCAAATTTAGAGACTTTATCTTATGCTTTAATTTCTTTTGGTAATCACCCTATGAAGGTGGAAGTTTACCAATAATAGTAGACACTTGAAAAGTCTCAAAAATGGGTTCACCAACATCAGCACATTATGAGGCAATATCATTAAGTTCATTGACTTGATTTATAACAAGCTTCGAATTATTCATTTTAAAGTCAATGTACTTGTTAATTAAAAAAGATTTGTTACCAGTATCCTCATTGATATACCTGCACTCAATTGCATCCCATAACTCATAGGCAAGGAAGCATTTGTGGAAGACGTTGAAGAGTGCATTGCTCATTGCATTGAGGATCATAGAACAACATACAAAATCATATGCCATTGAATTTCTTTAGTCTTTCCACTTCTTGAACTTGTGGCTTGCAAAAAGACTCCATGGGAATTTTTACTATCCTAAACTTGTTGTGGTAATTAAAGAAAAATGATATAATATAATTGAGAAAAGAGAAAATAAGAATTTGGAATGTGTTAGATAAGGCATTTCTAGGAAACTATCTTTAGGATAGTAATTTCCCCACTAGGTGCAAATGGTTTATGAAAATTCTAACCCCAAGATACAATGCCTAACTTTAAGAAATCAAAATTACACTTTTTGATTTCTTCTACCACTAAAAACTCAACCCAACAATGAGAGAAAATAGAGAGATAGATAATAGCAATTGAATGAAGAAGTATAGATGGCTTGTGGTATACATTTGCACCCCAAATATCCACACTATTTATAGACATTGAATGGGTACTACTAGACACCAAAATATTAAAAATCACAACTTATTGAAAGATCATATCTGCTAGAAATAGACTCATCTATTGGAGAAATCACAACCCTCCAATTTAAAGACATACCTCTTAAATTAAAAGTCACATTGATTCATTTTCTAGTCGTTTTCCTATGTTCAGATCAGAAGTCGACTTTCTTGGAACAAAAGTTGACTTCTTCGGAGAAGGAAGCCGACTTCCAGGAGTAGAAGTTAAGTTCCAATGTCAGAAGTCAACTTTCTCAAGCCTTTAGTTGACCCAATCGAGAATCATTTTTTTACAGAGAGTTGATCCAACTAAGAACCATCATCGGACAATTGACCCTTATTTGAAGAAGAGTTGACTTCCACTCCATGAAAGTCGACTTTCACTATAAATACTTCAAAAAAACATAAAACTAACAAGAATATTATTATTTGTTAATACTAATATACACACTTATATACAACAACAATCTCAAATTTAACACACTAAAACATTGTTCAATCACATTATGCAATGATGAGTGACTATTGTAATGAACTGTAATTTTATTTTTCATTTAAAGAAATTTTAAAAATATTTGACTTGAAAGAAAATAATGAAAATAGTTTAAGACTAGAAAGTTCATTAAAATAGGCTTATGACGGGAAAAAATGCATTGTAGCCCTAAAAATTTCGTATTTTGAAGATGGTCTTAAAATTTCTCCTTATTGCATTGAAACTCATATTTTTAATGGCACGTGAATATATAATAATATCATTACCTTCGTGACTGGATAAATAAAATGAAGGGAGATATTGCCCCAAACCAAATGTCGTGGGTTCAAATGATAGATAAGAAACGATTATTACTTGATTTTGTCATATAAGGCTATAGCAAGTTATCATATCCATATGCTTGACCATACCTTGCATGAAAATTGTTTTGGGAGTTTTAATAGGTGACTTATCACTTACACTTGGCATGTTAAAACGTGTATGTTGATTTAAGCATTTAGAAGAGGAAGAAGAATATGGCCGATTAGAAGATAATATTTTTATTTATAATTCTATACTTAGAATAATTTTTTTAGTTTCCTTAAATTGTTTGAACCAGGTACTTAGAATAGTATTTTTATGTTTTAATTCCAATATTACATCTCGATTAGCTGAATTCAACTAGACTACATTCTATGCTACACTCTAAATTCATCGTTTGAATCTAGCTAGGATCATGTTTAACTGACTAGATTAAAAGCGATAACGGGATTTTTGGAAACAAAAAATATAGTTTTTGGCATTATGTTGTTTTCAAAAAAAATAAATCCCTTATTTTTTATTATGAAATTAATTTTTTATATTTTTTCTAAATGACTAACCCCCTCCTGGCTTATTAATGGGGCAGCAACTTTACTTTATGTGTTGGTGGTCTAGTTGTTGGTGCAGACCAATGATCCTTGGGTTTGGTATGGTTTGTTTGTTTTGGCTATTTTTTGTTTTCTTACGCATTTGTCCCCTTTGTGGGTTTGGCTTCTTAGCAAAAATAATAAAAAACAAAAAAAAATATCATGAATGAATGATGTACAGAACAAAATTATTTTAGCTATAGGTGGACCATTCCAAAATTCTGAATAAAAACAACATTGCACCAATGTTTATTCATTCATTGCAACAATAAATTAACAAATACGTACATTTGGTCATCACTTACATAAATTGAACATATGCAAAAATAATAAATTGAATAAAATCCTTCGCATGAACAAAGGAGTGAATCTAATATAATTAATGACAATAAAGGTGATGTAGACTTCAAGTGATTGTTCTATAGGTTGAACCTTTGTTTGTACGTGGGGATCTTAACAGTCGAAGTTTCCTTTCATCTGAAAGCAGTTTGGCAAACCTGTTGGGTTTATGAAAAACATGATCAGTGAAATTACTATCAAAATATATAAATTATTGACTAGCAACAACCAACAGTAGTGTAAAAATTATATATAGTTTTATACCTTTTCAAAGCTTCTTCATTGGTGCCTCCATTCGGCATTGGATCACATATGCCCATTTCTAAGTTTACCCTTGAAACTGGTTTCTTTAATAGTGTTTCACCAATTGTCACTAGTCTATTTAAGTTCTCTTCCGTGGAAACATCAACAGAAGATTCTGTCCCAATTAAGGTATCGTCCTGATGATAATAAACAATTAATATATTTTGATGAAAGGTGTGTCAATTATGAAAGCAAAGGAGTTATCTAGAAAATTCATTATTATATAACTTCTATTAATTAAGTTATATATAAATAATACAACCCCATCCTTTTAGTGAATCTTATAGTTTAAAAAAAGATTCGCCAAGCTTATTCATTATCACAAGATTAGGAATTTGAAGTGTATATAATTAGGGTTTGTTTCACTTACTTGAATACGAAGATATTTGTCTTCTGAATGGAAAGCTTGGAAAACTACAAAATTAAGAAGATCGACTATGTCTCCACTTGCTTGACTAAAAACATCCACTAATGGAGTGGAACCCCCATTAAGCAACCAACCAAGCACACCCCAGCTGGCTGCCATTTTAGCACTGTACTTCTTTTCCAGCTTTGCGGAGCCAGTGCCTATGGATATAACCAGCAACCGTTCAACTTCCATGGCCTTAATTGGGAAAAAATCCGGATGCTGGTTGAACATCTGCTTTGTCACTTGGTTTATTGCAAGTAAAGCCTGGAAATTAAGCATGCATGGTAACAATTAATTATTTGAATGCCACAATATATATACTAATATTATATTTAAGCACCACTTAATTAATATATATATATATATCCCAATCAAAATTATACCGGATTATTTGCAGCCACTCCACCATCGATGAGATGAAATTCCCGAACATTTCCTTGATCATCTTGGTTCTTGAAATGATAGGCTGGAAGGTAAGTTGGGGCTGCGGATGTGCTTATGCATATGTCAGACAGCCGAGCATCTAACAGTGGTGAGTCTTTCACCTGTATGTATCAATATCATCCACAATTATTACTACTCTCTACAAACTACAAGATGCTAGAGAGGAGGTGGAGAGCAATTAAGAGAGCCACCTCATAAGAGGAGAAAATGGTTGGCTGCATATTCTTGATATCGAATGTGGGAATAACAACGTTGGTCAAGGTCTGATGCAGCCGGGATTCTCCAAGCTTCTCCCTTATGATGTGGTGAAGGTAAGCTCCGTCGTATTTGGGCCCATTCAGTAACTTGAAGGTGTTTCTAATCGATGCAAATAGGCCCCTTCAATTAATTGGAAGCAAATTGAAGTAAGTTTTACCTTCATTATCAGTTAACAAACTACGTTAATAGTACCCAAGTAAATCAATTAAAAGTACCGATTTTGTGGGAAGATCTTAGGGGAGTGCTCCAGATAGAATTCCTTGATGTCTGTGGCAGCAAAAAGAGGACGGTTATGTTCATTCGGAGCAGTTAACATGGCCGTGACAAGACCACCTGTGCTTGTTCCAGCAATCACATCGAAGTAATCAGCAAGTCTTGCATCCTTCCCGTCCAGCTCCTATAATAAGTCCAACCTTGCATTACTTGGATTGCTATTATGTTTTCGAGTCCCAAAAGAAGAACGTTAATTAATTGTATAGGAAACAAAGTAATTAGTGTTGCTCTCGCTCTCAACAAGATTGCTTTTATTCTGCATAACAAGAAGATTTTTAACTCTTGAAAATCAAGTATAGCTTTAGGTGACATTCTACATACAAAATGAAAACAAAGACAGAAGTCAAACCTGCAGCTGGGATTCAAGATAAGCAAGGATGGTGGCAGGAATGATTCCTCGAACGCCGCCTCCATCAATGCTGAGAATGGTTACCAAATTCCCATAAGTTGGGGGCTGGATTTGCAAAGAAGACGATGCTGCTCTCTTCGTCAACATCATTAATTCAAACTGATTACGTACGCCCAAGAATTGAACTTAATTTTGATCAGTTGAATGATAGAACAAATTAAATGGATTATCTATAAGAACGAATGGATAGTTAAGAGGCTAAGTTTGGTATAGGACAAATGGATTATATGAGAACGAATGGATAAAAATATTGAACTTCTAAGGTTTGGGATCGATGTTTGATATTTCCCGCTGAGTATGTGTATTTATAAGCCTCGGTAGCTGCTTGTATATACGACTTGGTCCATGTTTATTCATTGGCTGCATACGGCAGTCATGGAGGCCGCAAGGGGAACAATATATGAATATAATCACGACCCAATCAATCCACAACTTCACCTTGAAATGGTCCAAACAAGTGCTTGCGCACACTTGAACTTGAAGTTAAATTAGTGCTCAAACTAAGTTATTACAACTTGTGCACATAACTTGATGTTAATTTATTCTCCAATCATTAATTATTGAAACTTGTGCACATGAGATATGACTAATATAGAGTAAGTCCTCCTCCATACATTAAGTTTGGGTGGTCATGGAATAACTCCTCTCCCATATCCATTTCTTAGGAGTTCTATTCAGAAACACAAACCATATTTCTCATTTGGACTCCATATAATTAAAATCCATTACGTGGTACAATACATTAATTAATTAATTAATTAGTCATTATAAAGATTAGTTCATGCCGTTGAATGGTTGCAATTTAGAAACTGATCATACAATTTAAAATGAAAATGGAAACGTGAACATTAATTAAGATGTGAACTCGGGTTTTACAAATACATATAAGCTTAATATAATTATTAAGTAAATAAAGTTTAAGGTAAATCAACTTCATTTGAATATCATATTATATATGTCCCTATTCCCGCCAAAAAAAAAAAAAAATTATTTAGGTTATCCTTCTATTGGGAAAAGCGAAGGCTTGACCCATTCTACTGGGAAAGATTTGGCATTCTTATTTCAACTATTCAAGCCAATAAGATTATAAAATTTAGGTTATCCCTAAATCTGCCGCAGTTGTATACCAAAATATTTAGAGATACTGGGTTTTAGTTAATTTTTAAATAATTTTTATTATTTTAATCTTTTAGTTATGTAAGTTCATAATGGTTTCCAATATTCCTATTCCCCCTTTGAGTTGTACGTAAGTACTATCATGTTGACTATTTATACACAAATTTAAGGTATAGAGAAGTTAAATACAGGATATATATCAACTTGACGAGGTATGAATTAATTAACCAGTTAAACGTTATTGTAATTGAACATGCATGTGACATCTATACAAATAATTTTTTACTTATTTAGATTAAGATTTATAAAAGTTAGGCAATCTTGTTCAAAACGTGACATTAAAAGTAAGAGATAATCTTATTTAGATTAAGATTCAAGGTAAAAAAGTTGTTTGTTTCCGGAGTAGCCATCTCTCCACGACGAACCAAAGGAAAAACATGGCCCTCTCTATTTAATTCTTTATTGGTTGTATGTGCCAGATTATAGTTTCAATACGTAGAACCTATATTAATATATAAATTCACAGCATTTAAGTGTTAAATATTGAGGCAAAGGCTTTCGTGTTTTATCTCATTTGATAGTGTCATCGACCACTAATTATGTTTCTGTGATCCCTTACTATTATCAATCAAGTTTAAGGATAAAGGGACTACCATTAAAGTTCAAGGAACGATATTAGAAGTGCCATAAATATTATCTAGGCGTAGCTGAATCTGGTAGGATTTGCATAAAGTGGCTAGAGGCTGCTTAGATTATCTTCATGAGTAGGCAGGTGGACGCTGAATTTGATCTCTGTGCAGAAAGATTTATTGATATTGAATTTTTTTTAGCGTGAAAATCCAAAAGTCCCCACTGCAACAGTCTTTGGTCAGGATGTCCCATTTTCCTTATATACCAGAGCCCCTTGCACCTTGGGCTACGCAGAACAAACAAGTGAGTCAGCAAGTTAAAATTTAGGTTTTGGCCTCATAAATATATGTAGATTATTAATAGTCACGTGGAGACAAATTCGATCTCTCGACTTTATAATAACTTAAACTCTAGAATGTGTGCAATAGACCATCTATGCTACCTCAAGAGATTTTGATATCAAATTTATAGATATATACAAATTATCAATAGTCGCACGGAGACAAATTCAATCCCTCGACCTTGCGGTAACCCAAATTCTCGAGTGTAATTAATAACAAATGACAAAACAATAAAACGTGAATTAATACACAAAAGACAGCTGGAAATAGAAATAGAACGGAGGACCAAAGACAAAGTCATAGTCATAGGAAAGAGCCATTCCTTGAGCGTGCAGCACGTGGTTTGCTTAAACAAGTGGGGGTGCTGAGCTGTCAGTTTTAACTTTGGCTTTATCGTTTCCATAACAACAGATTGGCCCTTTCTGAAGGATGCAACCAACGAGAGTCGATAGCTTGTTTGACAACGAAATTGTTTTCCTGATAACTGAACGTCTGCGTGCTGTTAAGATATCTATATTTGTTCCAGTCCACGATAACAGTGGGTTCATGCATTCAAGTTGGCCCTGCAGCACATATATAGAAATACTAGTCAAACTGGCTATCAAACCGAGAATTGGAAAAATATCTCAAATTCTCATTCATGAAAAATGTTGTGTTTCAGCTTTTAAATACATCTGCCCTATTTAGCCGAAATAACTGTACATTGCCCACTGCACCTAACTAATCCATATAAAATGAAAGATAACAACACAGCCAAAAAACATGCGAAGATAATACAAAATGTTTATTACTCCCCCTCAAGATGGATTCCGGACGTCAAGAACAACAATCTCGGATAACAAAGGAAACAACTTGGCCACTGGAATAGACTTAGGAAAAACATCAGCTAGTTGATGTTGACTCCGGATAGGAAGTAACTTGAGACTACCCTCGACAACTTTGTCCCGAACAAAGTGGCAATCAAGCTCAAGGTGTTTTGTGCATTCATGAAACACCGAATTAGTAGCTATATGTACAGTAATGTGTGATTTATACATAATTAATTCGGACAAGTGTACCCTAATCAAATATGCATATAGTGATAAAAGGAGTGTTGATCCCACCAGAACTAGATCACAATACCAAAACAATTTTAATTAGCCTGTGTTGAACTAATTAATTAATCGGATAAATAAAAAAGAAAAATAAATAGAAACCTGAATTCTTTATGAGAAAAATTAATTAATTAATGCACTAGGGTTTAGATTTCATTTAATCTGGGACATGTAATTATCTATTCAACTATATTCAAAATCACAAATACCCTTATTATATTTTATAATTATTTGCATGTGATGGTAGATTTCCCTCAATTAATTAATAAGATTTTTCAAGTCATATTAATTCTTTATTAATTCAATTTCACTGTCAGATTTCTGAATAGATATCAACGAAATAAATAAACATTAAGTTCTTTGGAAACCTCTAATCTTGAAAGGAGATTTGACTCACTAAACTTTCTCGATTCCCACACATGAGCTAATCATCTTTCGATCTCATAGTGAAGCATGTAATTTATATTGCCTATGAATTTAATTTATAACAATCTTTTTGTTAGTTATGTATAAATTATTAAATTATTAAAAGGTAGTCAATCTTTTAAAACATTAAAAACAATAATATAAATTTTTCATACAAATAATAATCAGGTTTTGAATCGAACTAATCAAATAATCACATAACCCTAATATTAAAATCCATCTAAACCCTAGTTGAAACAATTTAGTTAAGTATTATTAAAATAAAAAATAAAAATAAAAAATTAAATAAAAAAAAAAAGGTTGCTTCCTGCCTAGATCTGTTTCAGATCTAGGTCGCGTTGCTACGCGGGAGGCGTGCGTGAGCCGTCTCTTCAATTTCTCATTCCGTGTGCGCCGTCCCAACAGCCTCCAATCTCTCCTGACTGTGCGCCTAAGTGCTCGGCTGATGCTTCAATTTAATCTCTCTCACTGTGCGCCTCCCTCAGATCTTCAATTCCTTGCTCTCTGTCTCCAATTGCGCCGCCCCCAGCCAATTCCCTTCCTCTCTTGTTTTATTATATTAATATATATATATATATATCATTTGCTCGGCCGTTGCCCCCTCCTTTATATATTATAATAATATATGTATAATATAACCCTAAGCCTGAAGTTATAATAATTTAATAATATTATAACCAAAATACCATCCCCGCATCCACATTCACGTCACTTATAATATATAATAGAATATATATATTTAAATATTATAATATATAATATTTAATATATTATTAATTATATTAACTTTAATTATATAATAATATTAATTATATAAAATATTTATTTATTTTTATTTATATTATAATATAAATTTTGAAATTAACTTTATAATATATTTTTTTTCTTTTTATGCCAAAATCTTTAAAATAATATCATTTTTTGGGTTCCTACAAAAAGAGATTAAAATAATATAAAATTCATATAAACACACATTGTATGTAGAAAAAATAGCATAAGATTAAAATAAAAATTAGATAAAAATATATAAACAATTAAGCCCTATCATACGACAGCTTGATTATCACAAAACAGTAAGGTAGGAGAGACAGAATTAACTTGGAATTCCAAGAGCAGCTATGTGAGCCAAACAAGCTCGCTGGCAGTAGATGCAAGCGCCAGATACTAAGCTTTAGTAGAAAATCAAGAGACAGTGCTTTGTCCCTTTGCTTTCCAAGATACTAAGGAGTCACCAAGAAAAACACAAAAACCCGTAGTAGACTTTCTTGAATCTAAACAAAAATCCTAATTAGCATCAGAAAAGGCCCAAAGTTGAAGAGAGAAGGAAGCTGAGAAAAATAGACCCTGACCTGGGACAACTTTTAGGTATTATAAGAGATAGTGGGTTGAATCAAGATGTGGTTGTCAAGGTTGAGATATAAACTAGCTCAATTTATGAACAACAAATGAGATGTTAGGGCAAGAAATAGTCAAATAGGGAAGTCTACCAATAAGTCTTCGGTATAAAAAGGGATCTTCTAGTAAGTTTCCTTCAAAGGAGCTTAACTTGGAATTAGAAATCATAGGCACTGAGGCAGGCTTACAAGCCAAAAATCCATAACTTCAAGTAGTTGCAAAGTGTAGTGGCATTGAGAAATAAATATACCTGTAACGCCCGCCTTCTAGAAACTCATTACCAGGGAGAGTCAAGAAGGTGGAACATTAAACTAGATGATACGGATAAAATGGAATCAAATCAACCTTCATTATCGTTGTTCCAAAGGCAAGGCCACAAAATTTATTACAACTCCTACTCACAACATTGGCCTTCATGGCCTAGCTTCTCATACAACTCACAACACATAGGGCACAATAAAAAGGTAAAATACACCTAAAGTCTATCTTTACGCCCTCAACACGCCCATGAATCTTTCGATCTAGGTGTCACTGTATACAAGCTACCCAAGACTCATGCTCTACTACACTTAGCCCTTTCCTTGTAACAAAGAAGTGAGTCACAAGACTCGGTAAGTATAATCAAGGCATGCCATAAATAGCATACATTATAATGTGAATAAAGCAATGGAAGTTCAATAAGTCTAAACAGGTCATAACATCACACCACCCCTTCCCATACCGCGTCACGACATATGTCAACAGTATTAACATATCGAGCGAATATCAACAAAGTAATTGTATTGTTATGAGAATTAACGAGATAGCTACATCTTATGTCCACAACTCCGCCATAATGTCCTGAGGGCTAATATAACAATACTCTGCCACATCAACATTGGGATCAATGTCCTCCTATGCACTATTTGGTGTGTTAAGATGTTTTTTAGTCTCCTGTGGACACATTATCATACTAGATACCAAGATATGTGCTCGCACGGCCAACGGACAACGAACGGACCACCATAGAAGATATGTGAATTCATCGCCAATAGACAAACCACCATAGAAGATATGTCGATTCACTGCTAACAGAAAGACCGCCATGATATGCAGATTCATCGCCAACGAACAGACTGCCATAGATGATATACGGATTCACCGCTAATGGACAGATTGCCATAGATGATATGCGAATTTACTACCAATGGATAGACCGCCATAGAAGATATGATGATTCATCGCCAACGGACCCGCCACCATTATAAGAATGTGCGGGCATACCGCCTTGGAAATACGCAGGCAAATCGCCAACGGACTCACCGCCATGGTAGGAGTTCCCAGACTTGTCGCCAATGGACACACCGCCATTATAGGATGACAGGTGTTTATACACCTACTCACAACAACAGACACCAACATGCATGATTATGAATTTAATTCCATTATCTCCTTAGGAACATTTTATGAAGATATTACTCTCTTTCATGCTTCCCTACATCCACAACATCCAATGCTTACTCTCATAGAATATTTGTATAAGTGCATATCTGTAATTGAACAACCATTTCCCCTTTCATGTGATGGTTTGGGAGCATATTATAAGCATGTTAAGCACAGTTACATACTCTTTAAGGTTTTATTTATATTAGTATGCTATAACACCCTCCTATATAAGCCCCTTACGGCCATGTTCCCATTCTTGCCAACAATACCTAAACTAGAATATAGTAGGTGCCCAATTGTTTGGGCATTGTTTTCCCCCACTAGGAACACACATGTAGGCAACCACTAGCATATTTATGGGATTAAGCCATGGATATACAAGCATGAAGATTAGGGTGCAAACTTTCTTAACATTTCCATACACATGTACAAACGTTATGCATCCCAAACCATGCATTTGTTTGCTTATAAACACCATGCACAACACCACTTACCAACTTAATGCACAATGCCAAACATAATGTCATGTTCATGTTCAAAACGCGTAGAACATACCCTAAAGTGGAAAACATGATTTAAGTAGGTGGAGATGGGCATCAAAGCTTTAAGGAACTATTTGAGTAGGAAAACCCAGGTTTAGTCAACAGTTCCATAAGCATTGGTCGACAGATGCCCCCAGTCTATTAATCGAGGCAACATCTGTCTACAGACAGAAACCCATAACTCCCCGAAACTCAGCTTCTCAACCTCGAAATTGTGGCAAAATGAACCAAAACCTTGCCAACTCTTCACCCTACCAATCAAGCATCATTCCCAACAAAAGAAAGGAGAATAAATCCCTTTGGAAGCACTCACAAGGACATTAAATAAGAAAATGAAAATATTTTACAATCATGTAGCTATTTTTGTAATACCCGAGATTTTTGAACTCAAATGCTTGGAAAAAAATGACATTTCAAGGGATTATGAAAGTTTTGAGATAAAAGTACAATTTTGGAGTTGGTGGCAAAATCGTAATTTTTTAGCCTTGGTAAAAGTGTAGTTTCAGAAAAACTCAGAGCACATGTGTAATTTATCAAAATCTTAGGATATTAACGAAATAAACCTTTCTCCAGGGGCATAAAGGAAATTTTAGGACACCCCGAGGACCAAGTTGCAAGGGGTCTAAGTGCAATATTTGAAAGGTTCGGGCCAAAGAGAAATAACATAAAGGTTACGTGAAGTCTTATTCCAATCTTTGGACTCCAAATTTAGTTTTGAACTTCAAATCTTATTAAATTTAGTTTTGGATTCCAAATTACATTTCAATATAACTTTGGATTCCAAAGTTTATTCCAATATGCCTTTGAAAGGTTTGGATTTCAAATCACATTTAAATCTACCTTGAGGACTCCAAATAACATTCTGATTTAACTTTAGATTCCAAATCCTATTCAAATATAGTTTTGGACATGTGGCAAGATAAGGATTGGGGCAAGTGGCACCATCTCATTTGATGCACATGAATAGTAATAATTGTGCACAAAGATCAAAGCAACATGTGGCGCGATATGATTAGCCCAAAGAAAAAGACATTATGAGGCATGAGTTGGCATAATATTTAAAAGCCTTTGATTGGTTGCACATGGGAAGTCATGATGATGGTGCTTAGGTGTTATAAAATTATTGGCCATTAGAAAAGTAATGATGAAACCACATTAATAATAACCCCCAAGGTGGAAGAAAACTATTGGCTTATTTGAAAGTCATGATTAAACATCATTAATGACCTCGAAGTGGCGAAGCGTGATTGGCCACAACTTGGAAGGCGATTATGAGACATGAAGTTCAAGGCACAGGTGGCAAGAAACTATTGGCCATGCACAAATCTCAAGGCACAAGTGGCATGGACAAGTGGAATCTCATAATGAGATTAGAATCTCGAGGCGACATGTGGCGGAAGATAATTCGCTGAAGATATCTATAAATAAGGCTTTTGGGAATGGTTTTGGGGTATTCATTTGAGAAGGAAAGGTGAAGATTTATAGGCAAGATATTCCAAAGAAAAAAAGGGGGGAGATTCTGCAATAAGAATGAAAGAAATCAGTGAAATAAGGGAGAAACAAGCTTTGCCGGAAAGTTCGGAGTTCATACCAAAACTGCCAAAAAATAGCAAGGTAAGTCCGGTTTAAGCTTATATTCCTATAGAGGGGAAAGAAAGGAATCCATTCTTTAACTTGAAATTTCTAGAAATCTTGTTTAATTAAGTTAGAATAATCCTATGTAAAAATATTTAAAGTCTAGTTTATGAAAATACGTGTTTTCTACAGAAAATCCATTCTCGTAGACTATGAAAAGTACACTTGTAAGGTAAACAACCAAGGTGAGTGGTTTATGCATGCTTCTTACTTCTTCTTGTTCACCCTTGGTTTCATTTGTGAGTGGTTTATTGCTTACATTTCATGTTTTCTTGGTTTCAAGCATATCCTTTCTACTTTGTTGCATCGGATTTGACCATGACGGCTTTCGTGCGTGGCTTGTGGCTCACATATCATATTCCTTATGCTTTATCATACAACATGTCATGGTTGGTGGCTTACATATTATGTTTCCTTGCTTTGAGCATATCTTGCCATTTTATACACATCTAGGTGTTTGTATTTATGGCTAGTTGAGAACATGATGATTGGCAACTTGTTGGTGGAACATCATGATAATCAGGGGCGACAATCTCGTGCCTAGAGGAGAGGCATGAGGGGTTGGACCACGATCACATGCCCAGAGGTGGGGCTTAGCCTAGAAGTGAGGCTGAGATGTTCGACACGAATGCTGGCAGGGATGATGGTGACTCGAGAAGATTTTATATTGACATGATCTTGGGAGATTTGTACTTATTTCTGCATATTTCCTAGCATAACTATATATTGCTCTTGCATACATAGTTTCCTTTCTTGTACCACTCACTTAGATGTAACAATCTAACTCGAGTATTTCATACCCTTGGAATATTAGACATTCCAGGTATGTCAGATGTGATAGGTATCCCAAGTTCCAGTTTGAGTAAAGACAAGGAGGTGGTGGGCATTTAGTTTTAGTTTTCTTGATTTGTTCGTACAAACTTGTAATTCAAAGAGTTGTATTGTAAATATGATACTTAATAAGAGGATGTATGGATGTGGGTGTGCTGAAGTGTGTACGGCCTCGAGAAGTAGACTACATTCTGAGAAAGATCCACGAAGGGATATGTGGAAGCCATATTGGAGCCCGAACCCTTAGCTAGAAGGCTCTTCGGCAAGGGTATTATTAGCCAACGATAACGAGGGATTCGGAGCAGCTGGTCAGAGCCTGCAATAAATGCCAACAAACCTCCAACCTGGTCCATTTTCCAACCATCACTTTAACCCATCTAATCACACCCTGACCTTTTGCTCAGTGGGGCATTGACATCTTGGGTCCTTTTCCTCCAGCAGCTGGGCAAGTTAAATACATTATTGTTGTTATAGATTATTTCACAAAATGGGTCGAAGCAGAACCACTGGCCTCCATTACTGCTCCGCGAGTAAAGCAATTTCTATGAAAAAATGTGGTGTGTCGGTTCAGAATCCCTTGATTCTTAATTTCGGATAACAACACTCAGTTTACTAACCGATCGGTGCAGGAATGGTGCTAGGAGTTCGGAATAAGGCAGCATTTCACTTCGGTGGCTCATCCGCAAGCTAACAGCCAAATCAAGCTTGCTAATCGAACCCGATTGCATGGCCTAAAGGCCCACGTGGATAAAGCGAATGGAAGCTAGGTGGATGAATTATCTTATGGTCTTACTAAACCACGACGAGGGTATTTACGAGCGAGACATCATTCAACTTATGTTATGGTTCAAAATCTCTAATCCCGATGGAGATAGGGGTGCCAACCCTCAGGGTAGAACATTTTAGCCCAGAGTCCAATGAGCAAAGTCTAAGAAACAACTTAGACCTCCTAGATGAACTTCATGATCAGGCGAGGGTTCAATAGGCTACTTACAATTAACGTACTGAGATGTACTACAACCGAAGGGTTAAGGCTCATAATTTCCTTCCCGGAGATTGGGTGTTACGGAGAGCAAATGTTCGAAGCACTTGGGAGGCGAACAAGTTGACACCTAATTGGGAGGGCCTGTAGAGAGTGGTGGAAGCCCTCAATCCTAGCGCTTATAGACTCGAAACCGCGGAGGGTACACCTATCAAAAATACTTGGAATGTACAAAATTTGAGAAAGTTTTATCAATAATATTCCGTCTTGATGTGACCCTCGGGTGGTTAAACTTGTTTTCTCCCAACATTTCAGTTCCTCACAACAAAAATTCCAAGGGACCACGCCTAACAAAAAATAGGACAACTTGAAGGATAAGATATGATCCTTAGGGCTCCCGAGCCCCCGATAAAAAAAGGGGTCAGATATGATCCACGGCGGCCCCGAACCCTCGATAAAGAGAAAAAAGGATCAGATATGATCCTTGGGGGCTCTGAACCCCCGATAAGGAGGAAAAATAACCTCTAGCAAGAATCGAGAGTGAAGACACCTAACTTTCTCTCGAATAGTGGTTAATTAGTGCTAGTAACATTCAGTCTTCATGAAGAAATGCAGAAATTTTGTAAGATTTTGAAAAACAAGAAAACGAAGAAAAAAGAAAATGATAATGCTAAATTTTATTAAGATGTTGTGTTTACAAATACAAAGGCATCTATTCCAAAAGAAGATAAAGCAGCCGAGACATCAAAAGTAATGGAGTCCACGTCCAAGTTCAAAAAGCGCCCCTTCGCAAGTTTTCTCATATACTCAAATCCACCCCGAAGAATGCCTTCTAACTCCAAAGCGTAAGCCTTGAAATTTTGGAATTCCTCGTGACCATTTTGAAAAGTCATGTAGACATCTTTAAGGGCGGATTAAAGCTTTGTGTTAGCTACTTGGAGGTTTTCCTTGCACTGGGAGTAGGACTCCATGGTCTCATCTTGGCTCTTTTTTCTTTTCTTCATCTCTAAAGATAGCCTCTTTACATTATCCCTAAGCTTCTCATTCGCGGCCTTCACATCATCTAGCTCATCCCCGAGCCTAGAGTTGGCCTGATGAGCTTCCAACATCCCATTGTATGCCAGTTCCAGCTCCTGGCGAGCTTGAGCCTTGGCCTCGCTGGCAAGCTTCACCTCCTCTCAAGCCAGTTCAACAGATTTGTCTAGAACGCGCACATGGTGCTCGAGATTTGCTACCTTGGAAGAGAGGGCTTCGGACTCTTGAATCCTCTGGACTTTAGAGTCCAAAGTCTCAATGCAAGCCAGGTGGTCAGACTCTCATTGGGCTTCGAATTTCTTGAAGGCCGAGAGACACTACCAAAAAATACAAGAATGGTATTATTATCAAGCCTACTGGTATAACCAAGAAAAAGCCTAAAGAGGAAATCAAACGATTAATACTACCATCAAGGCCTCGGCATAGTAGTCTGTGTCGCCAGGGACAGGCGAAAGGTTATAAATGGTTGGGTACAAAGGGTCCACTCCAGGCTCAGAAGCAGAAGCTGGGGATGAAGTTGGAGCCATCAAGACGCTTGCAGAAGCTTCGCCCACCTTGGGGTCTTTACTCATCTCAGTCGAAGAAGAAGTGGAAGTATTTTCAACTTTTCTCCACTTTACTCTTCGGGCTAGAATTTCCTTAGGAGATAGGACCCAGGTCTCCTCAAATGAAGCTTTCCCTGTTAATTATGGGTGGTCCTCTAGTGATAGGGACATTAGTATGCCCCTAAAAATGGAGGGAATTGGAACAGTGCGGTGTACTAAGGTTGACCCCATACCTGAAGAATGTTGACTCCTCGGAGCCTCCGTTCCAACCACCTCAAGCGCCTGGGCGATTGTTTAATCATCATCGCCGGATAAACCTTGAGAAGAAACAGGCGATGTTGTCAATTGGTGGGAAGGTTGGGAGTCCCTCCTACTCTTTGGAGCTCGGGACCTGGAGGAAGGGCTCTTTGGGCAAACCCCGGCACTATCTTTCGAGGCCTCCTGAAAAGTCCTAAGTCTTCCTCGGCCGTCTTCTTCGACCTAGAAGGAGCAGGAAATCCTTTACCTTGGGAGGTCTTGGGAGCCTTCTCAGGGGGAACAGAGAGTTCTTTACCCTGAGAGAAGGTCTTGGAAGCCTTCTCGACTATTTTCTTCGATTTGGCTGGGGCAGAAGGTCCCTTGCTTTCAGGAAAGTCTAAAATCATCCTTTCAGTGGCGGGGTAGTAGGATATCTCCCAAGGATCTTTAACTGCGTAAGAAAAATAAGAGAATCAATACTCAAAAATAGTGAAAAGAATAAGGGAGTAGGGAAAGAGGATAAGAGTTAGCACTTACAGGTCCTACCATCCAGGCCAACTTCAGATTTGTAAGCCATTCCTCTTTCCAGACCCTGCTTATACCCAGGATCCTACTAGCCGATTCTTTAATAGCCTCGACGCTCGGACGCTTATGCTTGGTGTCCAAAGTCCACCCGTTGCACACAAACCAAATTCCTAGGGCAGGGTTGGAACCCCAAGGGCGAATGGAGATGTAACGCTCCTTCCAATCATCTAAATCTTTGGATCCCCTGGACAACATGAGAGACGTGGACGTGACCTCAAGATTGGAACCCTCATTGGACACAAGGAGGCAGCCTTCCTTCACAACCCTTGGCGAGATGGAAATCCAACTTTCAGGATCATGGTTGATGGTGAAAAAGTAATCGAATAGCTCCCCCAAGGGCTATATTCTGTCGAGACTGCAAATGACGACAAAACCCATCAAATATCTCCATCCAAATGGAGATAGGTGGGCTAGAATGATGGTGAGGTGTTGAAAGAGGAACATGACCCTTCCTCGCGGGGGGGGGCAGGTGAAAGCCCCTATCGCAGGCACATTTGTAGACGCAGAAGTGGCTGAAAATAGGATGACATGTCCTCAAATGGGTGTTGAACTCGACCTCCCAGTCTTCTGGAACATTATACTTCTCCCTAAAATGCCAGCATTCTGACTCACTCATCCATTGGCAAGGGATGGAGGAAGCAGGGTGAGTTTCCCACTTAACTAGCTCTGCACCTGCCGAGTTGAGTCTTCCAAATCCAATAATCGCCATGGAAAGAGAAGTTTGAAGAGAAGATGAAAAAGGAGCAAGAGGCGAAGGAAACTCTAAAAAGTAACAGTAGGTTAGCCAAAAACCGATTGAGGAGAAAGAATGAACAGAAGGGTGAAAGTTGCATATCGGAGCCTTATAGGTAGAGAATAAAAAGGCGGGTAATGATGAGCATTAATTGCCCTAGATTTGTGAGTCTCGAGAGAGAAAATTCAGACAACACCAAGACCAATGGTGGCCTTGAGGAAAATTATAGCAACTCTATGAAAAGACAAAACTCCTCGTTAAAATCTAGCCTTTGGGAAAAATGAGGCTCGAGCCCTCGGAGAAAACTTTAGGGATGGTGCGAAAGTCAAGTCCTTTCGAGATGATCGGCCTAGGTACCTCCCAAGCACAAGCTGACTCAACACTCCTTGAGCCATTGAAACCAAATGACTCGAGGAATGGGGGGGGGGGGAAATGATGAGGGAAATGTCTCCGGGCTAGTAATTACTGATCAGGCTTAATTGTATGCATATTTTTATCTAATTTTTATTTTAACCTTGTGTTATTTTTCCTAAAAAATGTATGTTTATATGAATTTTAAATTATTTTAATCTCTTTGTAGGAATCTAGCAAATGAAATAAATTCAAAAATTTGGGCATAAAATAAAAAAGAAAATAATAATAATAAATAAATATTAAAAACAATTAATATTATAATATTAATATAATTAATAGCATATTAAATATTATATTATATTATATATATTATATTACTTATATATATATTATAATTATGTTATTAAGTGAATGTCGTGAATGTGCAAGGGAGGGCTAAGCCCATGTGCATACATCTATATTATAATATGCGCACAGATGAAAGGAGGATTTTGGAGACTGGGACGGCGTAAGGGAATTGAAGGCTTCTTGGATGGTGCATAGTTAAGAAGAAATTAAGGAGAAGGCAGCGACAGAATTGCAATGCAACATGAAGAAATTGGACGGCCGCCCACAATAAAGCAAGAACACGTTGTTCCTCCGAAATAGCAAACGGATGCAAGCGGCAAAACTGTTGGATCCGTTTTGAATCAGATCTGGTTCTAGATCTGGACAAGGGCTTCTTTTATTCCTTCTTTTGCCTTTTCGTTTTCTATTTTTTTTAATTGTTTAGGATTTCAATTATGCAGCAACTCTTGATTGATTTTGAGAATATTTTATTTATTATGAGTAGCTAAATAATTGTCTAGGGTATTTAAAGGATCCTATGCATTGAAACTTTATTGGTTACTCAATTTTTGGTTGTGATTGTTACATTAACTATGTTTATTTTGTTCTAAACTTAATGCTTGTAATTGCTTGATCACTAATTATATAATTTGAGATTTCTTATGATGCTAGACATAGATAAATAAGAAATAGACTTTGGACAAAATAACATATGTTAATTGGGGAAGACATTTAGTTGATTACATGTGCAATTTGTGATTATATTTGTAATGAATATTTTCATATAATGAATACCTATGCTTAATGTATTCTCTAATTTTAATTCACATAGATACATAGTGAATTAGGTTAGTTGAATAAACTTGTTAGACCTAGACATAGGCTAACAAATAAATTAAAGTGCTCCATTGACATAGTTTGTAATTTAATCCACCAAAAATTGAGGTAATTTGATAAAGTGAATTTGCTGGGTGAATTTAGAAAACCCTAGGTCTTAACCAATTGATTTTTAATTCTTAGGCAATTGTTAGTTATATATTAATTAATTTCCTTAATTAATCAATTGTCCAAATATAGTTAATTGTGAATAATTTTAGTATTTAAAAGATTAGTAACCAATCTTCGTGGGAACGATATCTTATTCATCACTTTACTTGTCTTGATCGCGTATACTTGCGTGTTATTCGTGGGTTATATAAAATCACCCAATACCCCAGGAGAATAGCCAATGAGAGCGAAAACACGTGTCTGCCAGAGAACCAAGCTAAGGTCGCCATTTAGCCCAAGTCCGGAATACACACGTGGCAGATACGTCTCAACTAATCAATTAGGAATCTTAGCCTTTGCCCAACGAAGATTCCTCGAATTCCTTGGGCTGCAACCATCATTTCAAAGATCATGGAAGTAGGGATTATCTCGAGCCCCTGGAAAACCGATTACCATATCCATACCATCAAGATCATGGCTCCGCAAAAGATGGGATCTGGATCCCGGAAGTTCGAAAAGGGAATTCTTATCTTGACAGGAGGATAAAAAGAAGCGATCAAGACGAGTAAGGGGATCATTTTCTTTTTTCCTTAAGTTTTTCAACTACAGACTTTCACTTGTATAACCCGGTGAACTGACTTGAACATCGGAGTGATCACGGGGGAGTGAGTTCCCAACTCCGTTTTGTAGGTACCTGACCCGAGGCAGAGGATGATCGGCTCTGCATCATCAGGCATTAACCTCCCATATTACCCTTAGCATGCATTTGGTCTCTCCTATGGCCATAGGACTCTACTAGATCACCTATAGAACATACACAACACGCAATTGCACACAACATATATTTATCGATTTTACCAGACATTTGTAAGGCAGCCACTTTTGGGGTCGTCCCTTACCTGGCTCGAAGCCTTATCTTTGCGAAGGGCCAGAATACCTAGCTGAACTCCAAACTCTACTAGGATTACTGCCTCCTCAGTAGAACCTAGGCACAATCACACAAAAACCCCAAATATATCAAAAATTAAACTCGGGACTTTGCCTTTACCATACACTACAAAAATTCACCCATCAACAATTTCCAAATAACCTCAACCCAAGGTTTAATCTAACCAACTCTCATTCTACACTGTCTCTCATAATGCAAATAACTTGAAAATAATAAATTAACTTACCTCAATCAATCTGGAGGAGAAAATCGGCAAAATGCGCGCACTGGCATCACCTCCCTAACTACTACTTTGCTTTCAAAATCCCACTTTTGAGCCTTTAGCACGCTCATCGAGTCCCAAAATAATTTTTAGGATATTTCCCAATTTTTTCGACATTTTCCCCCATTTCTCATTTTTTTTCCAAATTTTTCATTTTCTTTTATTTTATTCTTTTTTCTTTTTTTTTTCTTCATCTTCTTCCTGCTGCTTCTCCTACGCGCGCACCAGCGCCGGCCATCGCTTGGCCTCCACCCACTAACTGCTATCGCGACCAGCCCTGCTGTTGCTAGTCGCCCCCAATGGTCGCGCCACCGTCAGCCTGCCATCGACGCCACAAACCACCACGACAAGTAGCACCACGCGCGGCTATAGCCGATCGTCGTTACTCGCATCTGATTTCAGATGTCGGCTGGCCACCGGCGCCCTTGGCACCACTGTCTTCCGCAAGCTTCATCGTCGGCCGACGCGGCTCAGCCCAACACCATCGTCGATCGACGATTCAGCCACCCACAACGCATGTACGCTGTTGCTTCGTCGCTGCTACCATGGTCACTTCACGCCGTGACCATACCACCAGCTCGACCAGCCATCGGCCAACCATCTTCGTCGAGTGCCATTTCCCTTTCTCTCACTCGATCTCCCTACTGTTTTCTCTCTCTGGCGATGCTCTCCTCTCTCTCACTCTAATTTAAATTTCAGAGAAAAGGGGCACTATTGCTCCCTTAGCCCAAGCCACTTACATATATATATATACATGAATATTACACATTTAACCCCTCTTACTCTCTTTAATTTTACCTAAGAATTCTGATAATTACACTTGGACCCTCCAAGTTTTAAATTAAATACCACTAGACCACACCATAACTTGATTTCTCAAAAATTAATAAATGACTTTTACTCGATAAAATCGATTTTATCCTTGTGTCTGCACGAGACCTTTTCTCCTCCCGAAAATACTTTAGGGTTACCTCACTGGCAAAATCGGACCACCACAAAGGTCCCATCGACTTCGCAGAAGTCCCTTACGACTATTCAATACCGTCAACAATTTGGGCTTATATAGAAATTATTCCAGAAACTATTCCTGGCCTGATTGCTTTCAGCGTCATTAGTCTCATCTCGAGATTCTCACAAATCTCATCCCCTCTTTTCTGGACTTCCAAGTCTTAAGGCATTCCCAGTCGTTGATTTGATAATTTTATTAATTAATTTTTAGAAATTCACTTTTTAAACTCTCCGAACCACCCAAGGTCCTTTAAAATAAATTATATATTTTTTAACACCATATAATACCTGGTATTACACCCATCCCACCAGCCCAACCCAAAATCTATTATCCTATATAGATATATTTCTTTTAAATAACTTGACATTTTGACCTTATTTTTAAGAAGACCTAAAAATACCAACTCCATCTGATAATAGCAAGCCACTGGGGCTTGGAATTTTTTTTTTTGACTACCTTTGCCCCTGCGGAGATTCATTGTCTATTTTGCAATGGTAGTATCATAAAAAGAAGTTTGAAAGCCTTCGAGATAAAAGAGAATTTAGGTTGTGTTTGATTGCATTACCTAAAATTAATATTGTCTAGAAAACAAAAACCACCCCACTCCATTGGAAAATGAATTCCATAGAAAAAAGATTTAAATGCTTGTACCATACACATTTTTTCATAGAAAAGTTAAGAGTGTTTGATTATTTTTATAAAAAATATGATAATAATTACACTTTTTTTATGATAAATGTGTGCAATCAAACACACTCTTAGTGGTGGTGATGTTCTTTCTAACACTCCAGTCTAGCCTAGGGCACCACAGAAAAGCCGCCTACCTCCTAAGCTCAAGAAAACACTTCACAAACTATTTAAACTAGAAGTATTAAGATCCAAAATGATTTGAGACATTTTCCCAACCCACCTGGGCTTACCATGGAAGCACATAGTATTTCACTTGATAAGACTTGTCTTATTATTAGATGAAAATGTTACAACCCTAATTTTCAAGAAAATCTTTCCCACGAGAAAATTATGCCACATAATTAAACTAGCATCCATACAACAACATGCATTGATAACCTAACCCATAATTGGAATGTCCCAAATGGGTTTTGGCCAACAAACCCATTGTGTATAAGTTGTGATAGAACCCACTCGAATGGGACCCGTTTTGGTTTCGTCCAACAAAACCCATGTGGGTTCTAATTGAGAGGGGAAAATGGGGTGGAAAGAAATGTGGGGGGGGGGGGGGGTGGGGTGGGGGAAGAAAAATACTCAATTTGTATAATAAAGGACAAGAGAGGCAAAAGACATCTTTAAAAATAACCACAATGATGATCGCTCTTATTTATCCTCTTATCAAGAGAACGAAAGATAGGTGAGTCTTGTCTTGCTATCAAAGAAATCGAGTTCGGAGCGGTGAGGGGAAACCAAAGGCAGATAAATGTCAGGGATGGAGAGATTGCAGAGAATGTTTGCCGGCGCTGGAGGGGCCTTGGGACACCCGCCGCCGGACTCGCCGACCCTCGATTCATCGGAGCAAGTTTACATCTCCTCGCTTGCTCTCCTTAAAATGCTCAAGCACGGTAAATTTTTCGGACTCTCGTTCTTTCAGTTCTAGGGCATTGTTGTTGGCATAGAGAGTGTATATGTTCAGATACTAAGGTCCGTATACATACACATGGTATGTGTGTTCCGGAGTCTAATTAGGGTTTTTTGTGTGTATTATGTTTTGATCAAAATTTGGGGGAATTGGGACAAACAGGTAGAGCGGGAGTTCCGATGGAAGTGATGGGGTTAATGCTGGGTGAATTTGTGGATGAGTACACGGTTCGCGTCGTTGATGTCTTTGCGATGCCGCAAAGTGGTACCGGCGTCAGCGTCGAAGCTGTCGATCATGTTTTCCAGACTAACATGCTTGATATGCTCAAACAAACTGGAAGGTATTCATTCTTTTCTTCTTTGTTAGTTTTTTTTGTCTCTATTAATAAAAGTTTGGTGCGAAGAACCTGCTGTTATGGAGCCTGATTACTAACAAAAGTGTTGCACTGGGAGTTAATATGATACACACCAAGAGGGGGTGAATTGGTTATTTTAAAAACTTGATAGAACTTGAAATCCTTTTGATGGAAAATTCAATGCAAGTGAGGATTATTGAAATGCTTAAAATAATAAATGAAACAAATTCGCAAGCAAGAGATGAACGCAAAGATTTATAGTGGTTCAACTTAACGCAAGTATAATCCACTACCTTAACTCCTCACAAAGGATTTTCCAAACAATCCACTAAAATTCCTACTTAAACCAAGTAGGTCCTCTAGTTCAAGATTAGGAATTTACAACTTCCTACTTATACAACTAGGCCCTTTAGCTACACAAGTTAGGAAAAACAAGAAAGGTAGAATATGAGAGAATCTAAGAGATGAATCTTTTAGTTACAATGTCTCTCAAAATACAAATAAGGCTTAAATGAATGCATACAAATTAATATCAAAGTCTTGAAGAGAGAAAAATAAAGCACAATCAATATAAATACAAATGTGTATAAGATGTAAGCTCAAATCATTTCCTTTCCATCCATTAACCTCTTCTTGATTTCCTTGATTTGTATTTATAAGCATCCCAAGAGCCTTGCCCAAAACTAGTCGTTTTGTGACCGTTGGAGTTGAAAAACTAGCCGTTATGCCTTTCTACGAAAAAAGTTAGTCGATAGAAGACAATAGATAGTCGACAGATCAAATTATTCTGTTGACAGAACCATGAGGATAATCGCCAGATCAAAAACATAGTTGACAGATGCAAGGCATAGTCGACAGATGCAACCCATAGTCGACAAATGCAAGGCACATAGTCGACTATACTCTTAGAAAAACTTAACACTTAGTCAATAGATGCTACAAAAATGCTTTTAACTTCATTTTTCAATATTTTAAGATTTAATGTGTTATTTTTCCAATCTCCTAAATCATAAACAACACATATATATTGGAAAATATTTTGACCACGAACATATGAGATTGCTTAAAACATCATTTAATTTGGAGCATTAATATAATAAACACAATGGTTTTTCATTATCAAAACTATATCAAAGACAAAACATCAAAAAGGAATTTATAAGCCCTAATGTTAGAAGAATAGTCCGGTTTCTAGATTTCAACTTTTGGTTTGGTCTACGCATTAAGTACTTGCCAAAATACATACGTCCATATGTACACATTGTACACTCTTAAATTTTGAGCACATCACAATAAAATCTGAGGTTAATCCATGCTATAATTGTTTTTTTTAGGCAAGTAATCCCTGCTATAATTGGCTCCTCTAGTATTGGGCAGAATTTTTACAAGTGATTGCCAATGTTGTACTTCCTCTGCCCCTTCTTCTAGATGAAAAAGGCACAAGTGATTGAAGATTTTGACACGAATACTCTCCTTTTGTCCAATAGTTTTACGAGTTTTTAATTGAATTATTTTTTGTATTTTACATAACCAGCATCGGGTTTAAGGTTTTTGCCAAAATACTATCTGATGTTAACCAAGCCTGGGCTGATTGGCACCTCTCTTGCTTCTCTTTGCCAACACTTTAGCAAAAGGTGCCAAGTGTTTGACATCAGAAAGGCAACCCACCAGTGCAATCGGCAGTCTTGCCTTTGCATAAGACAAAGCTAAAAGAATACATCCCAGTTAAGAATGATCCTGAAAAAGAAGAAAACTGATATATATATATATATACAAGCTTTCTGCACTCTGGAAGTGCTTCCACTAGGATATGAATAAGGAGATAACAAAAGGAAACAACATGCAGATAAAAAAATCTTTTAATCTTGAACCATGTATCCAAACAAAAATTGATGCAAAGGCAAACCTGCTATTGTGATTGGTGGCTTAGCTTTCCCTTGCTTCATAGACCCGCCAGTCTAACTGGAAGGTCTCTCTTAGCCCAGGTTCAAGAGTCATCCGATGCTACTTTGGTAAAAATCACAAAACTGATGCTAGTTATGTAAAACACAAAAACAGAAAAAAAGAGCTAATTTAATAAAAAATTCTGTTTAGAGTGATGACAAGATGCATCACATTTTCATTAGTTCTTGTAGCTGTCACAGTTAGCTTGCTCTTTTGCTTTTCTTGCAGACCAGAGATGGTGGTGGGATGGTATCATTCGCATCCTGGATTTGGCTGTTGGCTCTCTGGTGTGGACATTAATACACAACAGGTTAGTGTTATCATCATTTTCTGTTGTCTACAGTTGCAGCTTTATATGATCCATGGTTAACCGTAATTTGTGTATGGGGTTTAGATGGTATTTTATTCTTGTATTGTTTTTGCATTGAATGTGTGCAAGCACTACTGAAACTGGAAGATAGTTTGTATTCTTTGCTTTAATGTCCAACTTTTCATATGTTGTCACATCAGCATTTTGTGGTTGACCTCTTCCTGGGGGTATAAAATATGCATTCTCATTCATATTTGCCCATCTTTTAATTTATCTTTTCACACCGTATGAACACTTATTTTGGATTTCTGTATGCTTTTCATCCATTCTTTCATTCCTAAGCTGATTCCAAGAAATTCTTGGCATTTTCCTCTGTATTTTGTTTAATTTTCTGTTGATTAATGTATATTGAATGCTATGGAAAATGAACTGTGAAGAAACTTCCATACCCATCATTGTCTTAGGAAGGCAGGCCATATTTTGAGTCCTACTAATGGTGACTTTCACAACGGAAGTTCACATCTGATTGGGATGATGCACAGTCAGTACTTTTCTTTTGTCATGTGTAGTTATAACCATCTGGGTTTAACATAGCTCTACCAACCCTAATTTTATCCAACAGTAACATGTCACCTATAGTGTGGTGGAGGTCTTATATGCAAACTATATGGTTAGAATATGATGATGGTTGATGGTATCCAGCATAGAGGTAGAATGTTGAGCCATGACGGAGAAGCATTTATGTGACATAAATTTGTCACTTATATTATTTATGTGGTTAGGAAATGATGATGCTGATAATCTCCTGCAAAAAGTGAGAATATTGAGTCATGACTCAGATGAATTCCCCTTGGACATGCATGGCATGCATGCAAAATTGTTAGAGCTGATGTTTTAACATGAATGTGAGATGTCAAAAATAGGATTTGTGTGCTTATGCAAGTCCTTGTGTGTATATGTGCTTACAGGCACGTTATCTAATTGTTTGTCTTATGTGATTTGACTAGGGATTTAGGATGTGTTATCTCTGGAAGGTAGTGGTGTCCCTTTGCATTAGTTAGAATTACTTTAATGCTAGCAAAGCATGGTAATAAGTGATACAAGGACAAGGTAGCTTTTGGTGGGGTGCTAAATAGCCTAACCAAAGTCAAAGAAGGTTAGCTAGGCTTAAGAGGTTATTGCTAAGAGTAGAACACCCTTGAGGAGGTCTATCTGTATTAGGCAGCCATATTCTGGAGCTTATCCAGTGTAGAGGGAATACTTTTAGAAAAAAGGTTATAACTTGTTGTGTCCAAGAAAGTGGGCCAAGCCTAAGATAGGCCCAAGAGAAAAAAGCCCAAAAAGGGAAGCCCAAGAAGCCTTTCTAATAGAATTGTCCCAATAGACTTTCTCGGGGGCCTCTCTTGGGTACTCCGGGAGACCTTCCTAGAAGTCTCTCCTAGGTTCAAGAATGTTTCAAACCCACCTTTGATGTCTCTGGCTGGACATCCGGAACAGATGATTTGAAAGACGTAGATGCTCATTTTCCTATCAACTTTGACTTCTATAAATAAGAGGTTATTCCTCCGATCGAGGTAAGACAAAAACTCTATTCAAACTATAATCTTCTTGTTTTCCTATACTCTTCTAGAGACTAACTTAAGCATTGGAGGGCCTCCACAGGAGACACCCCGTGCCCCTAACTGCTTCCTCTTTTGTGGATCTCCCAAAGACTAGAAGCTCGAGACAGATACTCTTCTGCAATTACAAATTTATGGTTATATCAAGTGTAAAGGAAATACTTCTAGAAAAAGGTTATTATAACCAAATCAACTTTCTGCTAAGAATATGGGAAATTAGAACTGTAAGTATCATCAGGTTATTTTTCCCAGTGTTATAAAATGCGGCCAAGGCAACCACCTAGGCACTAGGCGGCCCTTGGCCGTCGCGATTAAGCCCTAATCGACACCCTAGGCGTCGGACCGATTAATTTGGCCCGATTGGCGCCTAGGTGGCCCAGGCGGCGCCTAGCCACCTGGGTCGGACACGGCATGGGCTGCCTACCTACTTGAGTTGCGCACGGCCTGGCCGCTGCGATTTGTAAAAGCCATGTAGGACGAAGGTGGATGAAGTGTCCTCGCCTCTGAAGCTTAAGAACGCGCCATAATTGTCGCTGCTCCGAGAAGCGGAAGAGGAGGAGGCGGGCTCTTCACCTTGTCTAGGAGCAGAGAAGAATGGAACTCGTCCGGGACTGGGAGACGAGAGATTTAGGGGGGAAGAATGGAACTCGTCCCCGCGGGGGGGGGGCGTCGGGGGGAGGAGAGAGAGAGAGACCAAACATAAGTCAAAGTAATGGTCAAAAAATGGGCAACAGCTAGGAAATTTGTGGGAAAAAAAGTCAAGAAAAATATATTTTATGGGTTAAATTATTGTTAATATATAATTTAATTTGTGTGTGATTTATTATTAGATGAAAGTGCAAAATAATGCAAGAAAGCAACAGATGTTACAACATAATACAAGTTTATGCGCTAAAAACAACAGTTTTTCTAGGCTCTGCCTAGGTGCTAGGCCCCGGTCTGGCGCCCGACTAGCGCCTAGCGCCTTTTAGAACACTGATTTTTCCAGGACCTTTGTTAGCTGTTAGGAGCATTTGGATGCAGCAGGTACCAATATCACATAGCTGCTGATTGTACTGAGAGAGGTTAGAAAATACAAGTCTCTTTTCCCCTTCTCTAATCTTCTTCTTGTAGCTGACTGCTGGCTAATATTTTGTGACCTAATCTGTTGTATCATTTGGTGCACTCTTAGAGAGGAGACATTGCTTTGTGCAGTAGATCTAAGTTGCTTGAGGTTGCCATTGAGAAGCAAATCAGAGGTGCTTACCCTTCTCTCTAACTTGCAGAACAACCAAAATTAAATAAGAAAAGAGGTTGATATGTTGGTGATTCCATTGTGGTGGCTGCAATTGGAGAGGATTGTTTTAGCTTGAGGCTAACAGAGGTTGAATTGCTTCACCTTCTATTTCTAAGTGCAAGATCAAAGGTAAGCTATAACTGAGTTTCTAGCCAAGGCCATTAAACTAATATTCCTGGATTTTCAAAATTCCATTCGCCTTAATGCAATCCATCTGAATTTCTTTGTGCGAGAATGGCTAGTTAAGGTTGAGCAGCACTTAAATTATCATTAAATGTAAGAAGAGCAGAAATTTCAACTGGCTGATTTCATTTTAATGATCTGATAACACCCTAGGGTTTTATTGGAAAAATTGAGGAAAATTGCAAAGATAATAGACTAAAGAAAAAGGGATTTTGATCATTTCAAGGGGATCAACCTCCAAATTAGCCAAGGCTTTGAATTGTATTCAATTGCTTGTAAAAAATAAGCCATATGCAATGTCACGACCTAGATGAATTAGGAAGTTATTTTTTATTTCTTTTATATCTTTATTTAGTTGTTATTTACAGTTATGTTGGGTATAATTTACAGTTATGGCGTAATGGCAATTATAGAATAATGGGTAGGTAGTGGAGGAGTGGTAATTGCTTGGTATAATCTGTTGGTTAGCTTTATATGTAAAGCCATAACCCATGGTGTCGAGTTTAGGAATGAATTGTCAAGAAGTTATTGAAGTCTCTCATTTCCCCCTATTGTTGTCTCAATTTCTCCCTACTTTCTGTTAGCTTCTCTCTCATTTCTGTCTAATTCTCCCTATTATTCTATCTGTTTCTCCCTCAATTCTTCCTATTTTCCCCTCAATTCCAATTCTATCTTCAAAGAAAACATTAGTAAGGAATAGGGTCCTGACATTTGGTATCAGAGCAATAGTTTCTCGTCCTTAGATCTAGCTTTTCTTTTTCGAATTTTCTCCATGGTTGAAGGTTTCCAAACGCTTGTGTTAGGATTAGAGATGGCAAACAGGCTGGCCTGGCCCGCCACCAAGTGGCCCGCGGGCCGGGCCAAATCGGCCAGCTTAAAAAACGGGCCAGCAGATTGCTAGCCCTAGCCCAGCCCTAGACGGGCCAAACGGGCCAGCCCAGCCCGCCCAGATTTTTTTTTTTTGTTTGATACCATTTTTGGTCATTTAGCCCACTTTGACTACGTGGCCCACTTCCGTTTACCTACTTCCTTCTTTAGTTGCAGGTCAATTCCCTTACACCTGCCATTCTCAAAGTTGTAATGTATTATATTAGAAGTTACAAAATAGACAAATAATTTTACAGATATTTAAAATAATTAAAATTAAATTAAATAAGAAAATGGCAGCCACCGCAACTAAAATGCTGCAAGGTTACACATTGTATCAAAGAAAGTGGTATGTGGCAGTAAACTGGTAAAGCAATCCAATCACAAAACATTCAACTATCTAACTAGAGAAGCAATTAAAATTACTACTACATGAGCATACAAATTCCAGATGAAGAAAAACAACATGCTCAAAGAGCCATTTCTGGAGGCCAAATTACAAATAAGAAGAAAAAAAACAATTAAAAATTATGCCTCTAATCTTCATCCTCTTCATCAACAACAACATTTGAGTCTTGTTTAGAAAGTCTTATATCATCAACGCTTGACTCCTCCTCATCATCTATAATAAAAAATTACATATGTTAATTATTTATCATATAAGAGAAATGTTTAATGTTATGTTAAATCTCAGATATTAGAAAGTTTAAAAAAAATTACCTCCAAAACCATGCAACCAACTCCGTGTGCACAAGAGAGCTTGAACTGTTTCATCATGCAAACGACTTCTATACTTGTTCAAAATACGAGATCCAATGCTAAAAGCAGACTCCGATGCTACGGTTGTTATCGGAATACTCAATATATCACAAGCCATATTTGCAATAATTTCCCCTCTATTAGCTCGCTCTGTCCAATATGCCAAGACATCAAATGCTCCCGATATTGGAATCCTTGGCTCTTCCAAATAAAGATCAAGTTGGGATTTTCCGGCATCGTTAGAAACTTGGCAATCAAATGCTTCAAAATCCTATCAAATAATCAAAAAAATAGTCAACCAAATATTTATATCAATTATATATGAACAAGTTTTTAAAAAAAATATAGACTTACATCATATATATTTTTTGACTTCTTTGCTTGTTCACCTCCAATGGAAATTTGTGATCCACTAACATTTGAGCAAGGCATTGAATTTGAACTTAATAAACCATTGTTAACATATTCACCATAAAGCCTATACAAAGCCGTCTTCACCCTTTCCAACTTCTCTTCATAGTTATAAGGATTGAGCTTTGAATAAGTGTACCTCAAAAAGTTAAACTTCTTGGTTGGATCAAGAATCGCCCCAAATGCAAGAACCATTCTATAATCACTCCAATACTTATCAAATTTTTCTTTCATCCTTGCACTCATACTTGCAATCAACTCATTATCATTTTCCAAGTTGGAAGTCAAGAGACACTCTATCCTCCAAATTTCCCCAAAATACAAATTAGATGTAGGGTAAGAGGATCCATAAATCAAATTAGTGATAGTATAAAATGGCTTCAAGAATTCACAAATTATCTCCCCTCTTGTCCACTCATCACTTGATGGGCACCACCTATAATTTTTATCACATAAGTTTAAACTATGAAATGCACGACGATACTTGAGTGCACTCTCAAGCATTATGTAGGTGGAGTTCCATCTAGTGACAACATCCGGTCTCAACCCAATTCCTGTATCAATTCCACCAACTTGCTCAATACATTGATAAAATTGTCTCATCCTAGCTTCTGAATCCCTCACATAATGAACACTTTGTCTTATTTTATGCAATGCCTCACTAGTTACCTTCAAACCATCTTGAACAATAAGGTTCAGTATATGAGCACAACATCTAATGTGAAAGAACGCTCCATTAAGCAACAAAGTATTCGACAAATTTAAATGTTCTTTCAATATATTTTGCATGTTGTCATTTGAAGTGGCATTGTCCAAAGTGAGGGAAATTTTTTTTTTTCTCCAACCCCCAATCCTTTAAAAATTCCAACACCTTCAATGATAATTCATGTCCACTATGTGGTGGCTATGAGCAAATGACAATATCTTACTATTCAACTTCCAATTGCCATCAACATAATGAACAGTAAGAGAAATAAATCCATGATTAGTGCATGCAGTCCAAACATCAGAAGTCAAACAAACTCTATCAGGAATTTGGGCCAATTGTTGTTTTAACTTCTCTTTCTCTATTTCATATGTTCTCAAGACATCTGCTTTAGCAGTATTTCTACAAATAAACTTACAATGTTCATTCAGAAACTTTTGGTAATTTCTAAACCCCTTCCACTCAACCATATTAAAGGGAGCACCATGTGAAATAATCATCTGAGCAATAAGTTCACGATTTACTTTAGGGTCAAATTTTTTTCTCTTCAACTTCCCTTCATAATCAATAAGCATATCTCCCGCATCATTATACTTAGAAATCATCATACATTTACGAATATGACGACTTAAATGAGAGGTTCCTGATTTAGATGGACATGAATATTCTTTACCACACCCCTTGCATTTACACCTTGGTTTGCCATCACTACCAACACCAATTTTCACAAAATGGTTCCACACATCAGAGGTTAAAATCTTAGGCTTTTTTGATTGTGATTGTGATATGGATTCCTCATTAACATTACTAGGGATTCCTCTCAAAATTTGATCATCACCATCCATTCTAATTTCTAACAAAAGAATCCACACTGTAAACAATTAAAACAATTCATTTTAAATTATGATCAAATTTAAAAGAATCCACACTGCAAATAATTAACACAATTCATTTAAAAGAATCACACTTGGCAGGGGAATAAAATTTGAACTTACCTTTAGCTAGGCTAGGCAACAGCAGGCAGGCTGCGTGAGAGCAAGGGCAAGCAGTGAGCGAGAGAGGGCGAGGGGCGAGACTGAGAGCGAGGGGCGCGAGCGACAGAGGGCGAGGGCGAGGGGCGCGGGCGCGAGCGAGGGCGAGACAGAGGGCAAGGGGCGCGGGCGAGGGCGAGACGAGGGTGAGGGCGAGGGCGACAGAGGGCGAGCGAGGACGAGCGAGGGCGGCGACCGGTGAGCGAGAACGAGCGAGGGAGTGCCCTAGAGCTTAGATACTTGAAGACAAAGATATATTTTTGACGAGCGTCTCGAGATGAGATTTATGACACTGAAAGAAATAAAATAAGAGACGATTTTCGGTTAAGCTAAGTTGTAGCCTGAAAAGACCGAATGATGGTAAGGGCTTCCCGGAAATCATATATATCGAGAAATTTTGAGTTATAAATTTTGAGATTTTAAGTATCTCAATAAATTTGATGTTTGAGAGTGTAATTATAATTAAAGAATTATCCAAATAAAATAAGGATGAAATTTGGAGCTTATGTGGTAAAATATTAAAGTTGAGGATTTGAAATAAGGGCCAAAGTGTCATTTGGAAGAAGTAAGGGAATTAGCTTGGATTTCAAAAGTTAAATCCATTCTAGTTTTGGATTTCAAAAGCCATTCAAATATATCTTTGAGTTTTCGGAGTCCATGGCTTAGATTGTGACAAGTGGCATAATGTGATTGGTTGAAGAAATCTATAAAAAAGCACCATGGGTTGTTCTCAAATCATTCCAAACAACTTTGAGAGTTGAGGCACTCTAAGAGGAGAAGCTTGCTCTAGAGAGAGAGTAGAAAGTTCGGTAAGAAAGCGGGAAGGAATCGAAGGAGAAGCCGGGGAGAACGAGCCTCGTCGGAGTTACGAGCCTTCGCCGGAGTTCGCCAAAATCAGTCAGCAAAAAAGCGAGATAAGTTCGATTGTTTTTGATAATCCTGTAGCGGGTGAAGAGAGGGTTGCGTAGATTCAAATGGGGGTCGAATCGGAGTTAAAACGAGGGAGATATGGCCGAAATACGAAAACGACGCAATGCTGTCCGAAATCTGGTAGCAGCGCGTGAGATACATGCGTCGGAAGTGGCTGCGCATGAAGGCACGTGAGCCACCTTCCTAAGGCGCGCGAGGGGTCCATTTTCCTTCAAATTTTCCAGTTATGCCCCTACTTTAATATCCTTCAACCCTATGTAAAAATATTTGAAGTTAGATTTACCAAAACACATGTTTTCTGCAGAAACCTAGGGCGTTTGTTGTGAAATTATATTGTCCAAGAGATAAACCAATAAGGTGAGACTCCTACACTACAAATCTTATTTTTTATTCTCTTATGAGAGACTTCTATTGCATGAGACGTGTTTCGTGAAGTTCTTATACGTAAACTTTTGTTATTCTCTACGTGAAATTATGTTGTATATATGAAATGTATTTTTCTGAAAAATATATGCTATTGGCTTTTTAACTGTTGTATCTATAAAAATTTGTGTGGCCATACTGTTGTATCTATTTGTTGTTGGCCGAGGCTAAAAGTCGGATATCTCCCGAGAGGCGCTATGCGTGCGTTATCGAGAAAGTTCTCGTGGGGAAGACTGTGAGTCTAAGGAATAACGAATGTGGTGTTTGCATGAGTTCTACGGGGTTGGGCCGAAGTGACATGGTTAGGGACCTTCCGAGAGGCGCTATGCGTGCGCCATTGAGAAAGCTCTCGTTGGAGGAGGCTGATGTGTTCACGAGGCACCTCGGAGTAGTTCTCTTTGTCTTCTATACATTTTATACCTGATCATGCATCGATATAAACTGTTTTTGGAGTTTCTCACTAGAAGATTCATCTTTTAATTGGACTATGTCCCTAGAATATTTAAATGTTTCAGGTTCGACGAGCGACTCTAAGGGAAAGGAGGTAGCTGAAGAATTAGCTTAAATTACTGTCTGTAGCATGATTAGCATATTTTTGTTTATGTGCGAACTTATGTAATTTTGGATATGTTTAAGATGTTCAATTATCACTTGATGATGTTCATGTAATATATTTTATAGACGTCTTGAACAATTTTATGATAAATAAAGTATTATGGTTGTGAACCATATCAGGTTCGATCTAGCTTCCGCATTTGAAATTTTAACACTTGTCTTAGTTATTCGATTATTGGGTTTATTAAGTTGAGAAGGTAAAAATTAGGGTTTTTGGGATATTGTGTAATGTATGACAGCTATTGTGATATGAAAAATTTTATATTGCCGAAATCCTAAGTTATAACACGCTCGAAAAATTTGGAGTGTTACAGTTGGTATCAGAGCTTAAGTTTATTGGAAGACTTAAATGACTCTGATATAGTTAATATTAGAGCGGAATGTTATTTAGAGACTTAGGAGAAGTTTGACTTGGAGACTTAAGAGGATCCGATATTAATAGAACCAGCTAGTAGGAACCCCAAGTGACGGTTTAGGGGAAAGAGACTAATGGTTCATAAGAAAAAACTCCTATTTGGAGATTCGGAGATTGACGACTGAAGTCTTAAAGGTTATGGATTTAAGTGTGGTGTAGTGAAAGTGCATGTCTAGGAAAGTTCTGGCTAAGGAAAGACTTGGTATTTAAGTGTGTCCATTTGTGATCCACCTCTTTTTCCTGGGAACTTACCTGGTGTACTATTCACGTACATGCACTATTATAGTATACAGTTACTATTCTCAGTAAATAGTGAAAGCTGATGGAAGTTAGTTCAAGCAAAATGATCTAGCTATTGAAGTTAGGATTCAACGATATGATTCGAGTGTAAGGTTGACTCGGTAACCATGATTATGGATCTAAGAGGTTTAGAGACTATTGATTTAAGGTCACTAGCTGAAATCCTCACAGTGAAAGCTAAGATAATTGGTAGTTATTGAGGATGACCGAATCATGAATGATTAATCTGATGTGGCATGGCTTAGCTGATAAGTTAAGGATCAAATGATAAGGAATTTTCGAGAATTATTTAGTGCCACGAAAATAAGATGTATAGATAAGGGATCCAACGGATTGGATCAAGCGAGAGACCGAAGATGGTCAAGGGACGACGTGTGAGTTACGTCAATTAAATGAGGTGATAGTGGTGCACTTGATGTGACTCGCAAGGACGGGATAAGGAACCTTAGCAGCGTGATGGTACTGCTGATTCGATGTTCGCAGTGACAGATCTGGATCTAGGGACCCGCGTGCAGAGGACTGATGGATGGCTTGCGGTAAGGTACGGGAGGCCCGTCGACCGAAACATCATAAGCAGGCTGCATGGGAGACGATCAGATGCTAAAGATTTGGGATAACCCAGTAGGGTTTGTGCCTTATAGAGGTTTAAAGTCCCAATGGTCTAGGATGCGAGATGTGCCGCTAGCTGTGATTGATCGAGGCCGGAAGCCTCGGGAATCTAAATGTGATGAATTGAATATGGACTGAGTGTCCTATTTAAATAATTGTATCTGGGTTGTGGTTATCTTGGGAATGGGTGACACGACAAGCAGTGCGTGGCTCGAGGAGTAGAATACCTCGATGTCTAGTGCGGCAATGCTAAGTGAGATCATGGGATGGTCATGTCTGCAATTGCCTTAAAGAAAGAGTTGGGTGGCGCAAAGGAAAAGCTACCCGGCATATGAAATGGACAGGAAAGATGCATGGAATCATCGGCCGCGATGAGGCCTAGAATGAATGTTCTTGCAGAAGGAGTTAAGACTCGTGGTAGCGACAACGAATGTTAGTTCTTGGAGAACTATGATAGGACCGTGCAGTTTCACCCGAGGCGTACCCGGGTGGGGGTTAATGCTTGATGTAGGAGCAAACCTACTATGCGACCGGGTTGATGGTGACAGTTTGTGTGCTGGCTGACGGTAAATGTAGTGCTTAAGAGGAACTAATTTGATAATCGCAGGTTGATAGTTAGTTGGATTTGAAGAACGAAATACGAGAGTCAGTGGATTCTCGGTAAGTGAAATTTCAGGTAGTAGAGCACGACTAGCCTAAAACCTTGATGATGAGTTGTGAGATGGAAATCTCAGTTCAAGGAAGAGTTTGTGTGCCAAAAAGGCAAGAGTTGCTCGATAGGTCGTAACAACCATAAAGGGAATGATGAGATACCTAGTCAACAGAATTTGTGACTACGGTTTAGTGTACCAAGGGGGCTTGGAGATTTAGAGATTGTGGACTCAGAGTAAACCTAAGAGAAGGTTTGCATGAGGAATACCATAGAGGTTAACGTTGTTAGAACCTGATAAATGAGCAGAAAGTTGAACGTGGCTAGATGTGCGAAGCCACCGTGAATCTTGGGATTTAGGCCAAGAATTTCGAGCAATCTAGCAGGTTCGAGGATTTGAAAAATGTTGAGAGCATGCGATGGAGGCACGCCTTAGAGTTGACTTCCAATAGGCTAAAGGGTGACCCTAGCTTTGTGGTCACCCATGGGAGAACCTTGGTCGTGTGATGGGGTGAGGGAGGTGCAATGACCTGCCTAAGAGTCTGGTAGGCCCAGAACCTTACCCATGATAAGGTGAGGGAGGTGCGATGACCTGATCAAAAGTCCTATAGGTAAGGTGGGTAACCCCAAGTTCATTGTTGGAAATGGGTGTGTGTGACCGCTAGCCCTGAATGGGGGTAAGGGAGGTGTGAATGTCGCCCAAAATCTGATCGGCCCGAAGTAGTTGAGGGAGGAGGTTTCTATAGTGCCTTGAATTTTGGAATTGAGGTAAGGTTACCTTGAGAAGGTGACTCGTGGGATCGAGTTATGTAAGTTTGGTGTTAACTTAGCTGATGAAGTAGCCAAGTGAAGTCTTGGGCCTCGTAAAGGTTTCGAATTGGAAATTTTGATTGTCCATGATTTGGGACGTGATGATTTGATGTATAAAGTCATTGAGATGATAGTATATATGTGGAAGGATGACACGCGATAATCAAAAGTCTGGGTACGATCTGTGAGATGGGACATGTGGATAGGTTATGCTTTAGGCAACCGCATGGGACCCAAATCATTATTAGCTGAAAGGAGGATCTTTGGAAGATTTGTGTAAAATGGTTTGAGGTGTATAGCTCAAGACCATAGTGAAATTTCGTTGGGAGTTGAAATTGAACCTATGGGATGTCTGATGGTGGTTTCAACACCTATGGGAAGGAATATGGAGTCCTCAGAAGTGAGTGACCCGAGGATCCATGAGGTTTGGAGTTAAGTCTGGTACAGGAAATAGTGCTAGAAGTGATGGAGGAAGAGACCAAAGCTTTGTGATAGGATCCTTAAGTTGTCTGTGAAAAGATTAAAAGTATGATTGGCAGGCTTTTGTCGGAGATTCGTGAAGAGAATTTCTAGAATAGTTGTATCTATGTCAGGACTCGTGAGGAGAGTCAAGTGAGAATGGTTTGTTGGATGCAATGAGAGCTTGCGGTAGCTCAAAGGTTTGGGTTGCGTGATAATGCAACGTGAATGGTGATCGTGTTTGGATCACGTCAAGGCACAAAGTGAACTACCCTATGTATGACTTGGAGTTGGCAGTTGAGGTATGTGCTCTTAAGGTTATGGAGGCACTACTAGTAAGATGAGACGTATGAGGTGCTCACGGACCATAAAAGTCTGAGGTATGTGTTATCGCGGAAAGAGCTGAACATGAGGCAGCGACTGTGGATGGAGTTCCTGAGGACTACGACTGCACCTTTTGTATCACAGAGGCGTGCCAATGTGGTGGCCGGGTTGATGGCCCAGGGGTGGCCGCTGATTGAGGCTTCTAGCCTGATGTCAGTGAGTGTAGTGCTGAAGGGTTCGTCCGTCTTGATAGCTAGCCTGACAGTTTGGTTAGATCTGGAGACTGAGATACTGGAGACTAGTGGGGGTGACCGGTATATACATCTATGGATAGATGAGTGTGGCCAGTCCAAGGGTTTTGATTTTTCGAAATACGAGATGTCATTCTCAAGTTTCGGGGTAGGATGTGCGTGCCTAAAGTTTGGGAGGAGCACCTGTCGTTGGTTGAGTTTGTGTTACCACGGCAGCGTCGGGATGGCTTCTTATGTGGTTTATGGTGGAATAGCACTGTTGATCGCCCGATGTACCAAAACTATCGACTGTTGGACCCTCAATCAAGCAGTCCCTGTGGTTGAACAGAGTGGGTGGGGCAGTCCATACCCAGGCTAGGAATGTCGGGACTGCTGGAGGTGAGGAAGCCTCTGCCAGCGGGTGCGCTAGATTCCTTTGGGGAGGAGCGATCCCACGTCGGGCCAACGGAGGGAATGCTAGATGTGTGGGTGTTAGCTGTCGACTGTTGAGATATGGTTGTTGGCCGTTCTTGTTTGCTTACCACCATAAAAGTTAGAATGAAAATTTGAAATTTTGTGGACTATGAGATATGTTCGGGCTGTGAAATGGCTTATTTTGATATTTGGAGATTGCATGTATGAGCTAATTTCGAGGATGAAATTCTTTTAAGGGGGGTAAATTGTAATACTCCATATTTTCGTAAGGTTGCTATGTATTTTAAGTGAGTTTAAAATACTAAAAAAATGGGTTTGAGAGTGCAGTAAGTCGCCGAATCGACTATAGGGAGTGCCCTAGAGCTTAGATACCTGAAGACAAAGGTATATTTTTGACGAGCGTCTCGAGATGAGATTTATGACACTAAAAGAAATAAAATAAGAGACGATTTTCGGTTAAGCTAAGTTGTAGCCTGAAAAGACCGAATGATGGTAAGGGCTTCTCGGAAATCATATATATCGAGAAATTTTGAGTTATAAATTTTGAGATTTTAAGTATCTCAATAAATTTGATGTTTGAGAGTATAATTGTAATTAAAGAATTATCCAAATAAAATAAGGATGAAATTTGGAGCTTATGTGGTAAAATATTAAAGTTGAGGATTTGAAATAAGGGCCAAAGTGTCATTTGGAAGAAGTTAGGGAATTAGCTTGGATTTCAAAAGTTAAATCCATTCTAGTTTTGGATTTCAAAAGCCATTCAAATATATCTTTGAGTTTTCGGAGTCTATGGCTTAGATTGTGACAAGTGGCATAATGTGATTGGTTGAAGAAATCTATAAAAAAGCACCATGGGTTGTTCTCAAATCATTCCAAACAACTTTGAGAGTTGAGGCACTCTAAGAGGAGGAGCTTGCTTTAGAGAGAGAGTAGGAAGTTCGGCAAGAAGGCGGGAAGGAATCGAAGGAGAAGTCGGGGAGAACAAGCCTCGTCGGAGTTTGCCAAAATCAATCAGCAAAAAAGCGAGGTAAGTCCCATTTTTTTTTTATAATCCTGTAGAGGGGGAAGAGAGGGTCGCGTAGGTTCAAATGGGGGTCGAATTGGAGTTAAAACGAGGGAGATACGGCCGAAATACAAAAACGATGCAATGCTGTTTGAAATCTGGTAGCAGCGCGTGTGATACACGCGCCGGAAGTGGTTGTGCTTGAAGGCGCGTGAGCCACCTTCCTAGGGCGCGTGAGGGGTCCATTTTCCTTCAAATTTTTCAGTTATGCCCCTACTTTAATATCCTTCAACCCTATGTAAAAATATTTGATGTTAGATTTACCAAAACACATGTTTTCTACAGAAACCTAGGGCGTTTGCTGTGAAATTATACTGTCCAAGAAATAAATTAACAAGGTGAGACTCCTACACTCCAAATCCTATTTTTTATTCTTTTATGAGAGACTTCTATTGCATGAGACGTGTTTCGTGAAGTTCTTATACGTAAACTTTTGTTATTCTCTTACGTGAAATTATGTTGTATATATGAAATGTATTTTTCTGAAAAATATATGCTATTGGCTTTTTAACTGTTGCATGTATAAAAATTCTTGTGGCCATACTGTTGTACCTATTTGTTGTTGGTCGAGAGCAAAAGTCGGATATCCCCCGAGAGGCACTATGCGTGCGCCATCGAGAAAGCTCTCGTGGGGAAGACCCTGAGTCTAAGGAATAACGTATGTGGTGCTTGCATGAGTTCTACGAGGTCGAGTCGAAGTGACATGGTTAGGGACCTCTCGAGAGGCGCTATGCGTGCGCCATTGAGAAAGCTCTCGTTGGAGGAGGCTGACGTGTTCACGAGACACCTCGGAGTAGTTCTCCTTGTCTTCTCATAAATTTTATACCTGATCATATATCGATATAAACTGTTTTTGGAGTTTCTTATTAGAAGATTCATCTTCTAATTGGATTATGTCCTTGGAATATTCAAACGTCCAGGTTCGACGAGCGGCTCTAAGGGAAATGAAGTAGCTGAAGAATTAGCTTAAATTACTATCTGTAGCATGATTAGCATATTTTTGTTTATGTGCGAACCTATGTAATTTTGGATATGTTTAAGATGTTCAGTTATCACTTGATGATGTCCATGTAATATATTTTGTAGACATTTTGAACAATTTTATGATAAATAAAGTATTATAGTTGTGAACCATATCAGGTTCGATCTAGTTTCCGCATTTGAAATTTTAACACCTGTCTTAGCTATTTGATTATTGGGTTTATTAAGTTGAGAAGGTAAAAATTAGGGTTTTTGGGATATTGTGTGATGTATGATAGCTATTGTGATATGAAAAATTTTATATTCCTGAAATCCTAAGTTATAACACGCCCAAAAAATTTGGGGTGTTACACTAGGAAGGATTCCAACTCTTGCTGGAATTTGTTTTGCAATGGACCTTGAATCAAGATCCACTGGTATTCTAACTTGAAAGACCTTTGATATCAGATCTAGTAAGTTGTCCATCGAATTCCGTCTCAAACTTGTACTCATCTCCACAGTTCAATTCCTTTTGGAAATTCAAAAATTTGCCTTCGAAATAGCTTTTTGATAATTGATTTGATTTTGCTTTGCCCGCAGAATTAGCTTCACTAAAATTGCCTAGATCACTGCTTTAAGGAAATCGATTTGATCTAAAATCGTTTCCTATGATAGTATCTGATTTGATACCACCTCCTAACTTTAGCAACCTAAATTCACCAAAACTTGAATTCGATAAACCTAATCTGCCTCTGTCATAGTCAGAATTGAGAAATCTACAGCTTGTAGATCGCTTGACTTCAGCCAAGGACCGATTGGGAATTATCCTCCAAGAATCGTCGAAAAACATAACTGAGAATCAACCTCTTGTTTTGCTTGCAAAATTCGAACAAGGACTGCCAGAATTCACAGCTGAGGAACAATCAGCTTTGTTCGCCTTCAATTCCAAGCTGAGAATTGCTTTGCTCTCTCTCAGTTACAATCGGTCTTTGTTTCCTTTAGAATCGGATTGGAAACAACTGCTAGCCTATCAATAGCTGAGACAATTGTCAAGTCTTGTGCTTTATTTGATCTACTTAGTTGCTCGGAATCGTGCCAAGAATTGTTGGCTTGTTCTGCTTTCAAAAGTCGAATTGGAATCAGCTATTGAAAATTTTGAACTCACATCCAAGAATTGTCAGCTTTGATACCCATTTGTAAGGAACCTAGGGTTTAGAGGGGAAAATTGAAAGAATCTAATGGAATTAGGACCGTGGATAGAGAGAATTAGAGAGAAATATTAGACAGAATGGAAGAGGAAATGCAGTTAGAACAGAACAAAAGAGAAAAAATTAGAGAGAAATGAGAAAGATTAGACTTTAGAGAGAAATCTGAGATTTAATTATTATTCATCTATCTGTGATGTCTAACTAATCTAGCGGCCTATTTATAGGTTGTACAATTGATGGCACTAACAACTACAGTAGAAGAGTACAACCAAAAGAATTACATATAATTACATAATTCTTACTATGTCCTTGGGATCCTTGGGGTTGTGATAGCTCGAAACTTCTATGATAGATTTGAAAGAAAATTGGATGAACTCATGATCGTGATGGCCAAACAGTATCAGGTTAGTCTCCTAGCAAAATTACTTTCTAGGGAATATTCTGATCTCCTAGTATTCAACAAAAAGACCAGTTCTTGTGACAATTGGAGAACCACTCTTACTAGGAAATGACTTGATTCATAGAACTCTGCATGAGGATTTTCTGTCAGAGGAGCAGGATGAATAAATTTTGGAAGACAATGAGTTTTCATTGGAAGAAGATGAACAGTTGGCCAAAACTATACAAGAAAGCTAGAAATCAACAGGGTTCAGGGTATGTGCGAGTTGCAACATTGTGATCGGTTATGAAAGCGTGAATTGCTTTGGTGCAGTTTGGCATCCAAAATGTTTTAGATGCTATGCCTACAATCAACCAATTTGCGATGATGAGTTTTCTATGTTTGAGACTGATCCTTATTAGGAGTCTTGCTATAAGGAGCTCTATCACCCAAAGTGTTGATGTCTGCAAGCATTTCTTATGGAAAAATGATGTTGGGTTAATTGAATATAAGGAGCATCCTATATTTGGGTTGAGAAGGACTACATTTTTCATGAATTCAATGGGACTCCTCTCTGTTGTAGTAGTGAACAAATGGAACTGTCATGACCTGAGGGCCTAATTGTAAAATTTTGAATGTATTTGCAGTTGCCGCCCAAGTTAGTCACATGTTGAATTACTATTTTACCCCCCGGTATAGTTGTAACAGCAGGGAAAAGCCTATATAAGGCTTAGTTGCGCGAGGATGGGAACTCATGTGTGAAGTAATACAAAATTCTTTCCCTCCTAATTCTTTCCCTCTCAATTCTCTCTCTATTTCTTTCAAACTCTCCCTCCAAAATTCTCTCTCTCTCATGGTTCTTCTAAACATTCTGATAAATCAAGTCTCATTCAAGAGGCTTGACATGAACCAAGGGAAACAAGATTTGTTGTCCTAGAGGATGGGTGGAAGTTCTGCCTAGAGTGTATCAACTTGGCAATAATGGAAACTCATGAAAGTCAGCCCCTTTATCTTGATATGCAAGAAATTTTTGAAGAAATTTAAGTGGATGAAGGGATGGTAGAAGAAAAGGACGCTACAGGGATTGGATGAAAAAGGAGTGGCTAGTTACTATGATTTCTTAGGGAGAAGAAATCTTTAAGAAGAAGGAATGTCACGACCTAGATGAATTAGGAAGTTATTTTTTATTTCAGTTATATCTTTATTTAATTGTTATTTACACTTATGTTTCATGAGTAGTGGGTATTGTTTACAGATAATTTGCAGTTATGAAGTAATGGCAGTTATAGAGTAACGTGTAGGTAGTGGAGGAGTGGTAACCACTTGGTATAATTTGTTTGGTAGCTTTGTATGTAAAGGCATAACCCACAGTGCTGAGTTTAGAAATGAATTGTCAAGAAGTTAAGGAAATGTCCCATTTTCCCCTACTCTTCTCTTAGTTTCTCCCTACTTTCTATCAGCTCCTCCCTCATTTATGTCTCATTCTCTCTATTATTCCGTCTGTTTTTCCCTCAATTCTTCCTATTTCTTCCTCACTTCCAATTCTAACTAGGGTCCTGACAGGCAATTACATATTTATAGAGTTCCCTTAGATATCTCTAATAAAAAAGTAATCAACTTCCCTAAAATTAAGATATCTAATAAATATATATCTAATCAAGCACCTTGTAAAGCCCAAAGAATCGAGGGGACAACTTCATGGAAGACTGAACTGCCATGGACATTCACGCTCACTATGATGCTTATAAGGCTGATGGTTAAGAAAAACCCAACCTGCAAGGTTCACGCTCATTGTGATGCTTAGTGTCAGTTAGTTGCGTCATGCAACTTTGGCTAGTTGCAAAATTATCATTTGAAAGTTGAATCACATCGTCTCTATCAAATAATTCCCCATCCACTTGGTCAACCCTAAAGGAACCAGGCATATATTTAGCAATCAAAGGAGTTTGGCCATAAACAACCTCAATGGGAGTCATTTCACCTATTGTCCGCCGTTTTGTTCAAGGAAGCCATTTCACCCATTCTTTGGGCTTATCACTAGTAAAGCATTGAAGATAGTTTTCTAGGCACCTATTCACCACTTTAGTTTGCCCATCTATTTGCAGGTGATAAGTAGTATGCATGTCAACTGAGTACCTTGCAAGTGCAAAAGCTCCTTCCAAAAAATACTTGAGAGAACTTTATTTTGATCTGCCGGCACATCCTCTTTTCCCTTCTAGTACTAAATTATATAGTGCTATCAATTCTGACCTTCCTTTCTGTCACAACCCAAGGATATATTAAGAATTATCTAATACATGTATTTTTTCCTTTGTTGTACTTTGCTGCTTTCCTGTTTGTACCTCTTAGTTATATTGTAATTAAAAGGAGAGAATAACCTATAAATAGGCTAGAGTAATCAGAGAATGTATGTTGTTGAATGACCTTGAATTTTGATTTCCCTTTCAGTTGTTTTGATTTCTCTCATTTCCTTCCGACCTCTCTCTTTTTCTCTGTTCTGTCTGCATTTCTCACTCTATTTTTGTTGTTATCTCCATTTCTATCAATCTAATTTTCCCTCCATTCTATCTAATTTTCCCTCGGTTCCTTCCTAAATTCCAATCTAAACCCTAGGTAAACTCTAGGATCATGACAAATGGTATTAGAACTAATGATTCTCTGTTGTGATTCTAAAGATTCTTAGCTATAATTGAAGCAGGGACATGCAACTTTAAACTATTGATCCAAAGTTGCTGGGTCTCGGTTATTGCATTGCAACTACAATGAATTTTGACAATTTAGGTGACGAAGCAACATCCAAGCAAACTCTCAAGAAGCTACTTCGGAGCTAGTGGTCTCGGCTACTGCATTGAGGTTGAGGAGAGAAGGAAGGCATGGTCAGAAGTGAATCTTGAGCAATCATTGAACAACAATGAGTGCGATCGTCAATGGTTAGTTACGGTTGATCTGAGGTGATACTTACGATTGAATTGAGATAATAAATTACTGGAGGATCGGACTAAAACTAAGCCAATTGATTCTTGACTGTTTGACCTAAGCAATCCTCAATAATAAGCCAGAGAAGCTAATCCTAGGTTGCTGACTAGTGAGGCTATCGATTATCCAACAGATCTAGGCAGATTCAGTTATTGAGGTGGATTAAGTTTTTGTAAGACCTAGGCGACTACTGGCTGGAAGCCGTTCATTCTGAGGCGATTAATCCTAGCTGCAAAATTGAAGGTGATTTAGTGACATTCAATCATCACTGATCTTAGTATCAGATCAGATCATATTACAAGAGAAGGTTTTAGACCAGATTGATTTCCTTGAAGCAGTGGTTGAGGTGGATTCAAGGTGTTGTTGAATTGAGGTTTAGGTGACACCTGGAAGTAGTTTCTAGGGACAATTCACTATCCTCAATAGAAAGCTACGACTTCTTAATTCTATTTTCACAGAAATTTTAGGTTAGTATTTTGGTTAAATATTTTTCTATCCTCAATAGAATGCTTTTTCACTTACCCCTAAATACAAGTATATCAATTCTCTCGTTTCAAGCCAAGTTAAGAGTGGGACCTCCTTCAAGTATTCCTTTAGGGTTTTAAAAGACTTTTGACACTAATTAGCCCATTTGAATCCTTTTCCAACCCTCAACGTGACTTCGTTCTACTAGCTTGGACAAAAAGCGACTTAGAACTGCTATCTTCCCGATCAATCGTTGGACCTCTTTTGTGGAAGTTGGAGGCGTCATATCGAATATGGCTTGGATTTTCTCAGGGTTTTCCTCGATTCTCCTTTGTGTAATCATGTATTCCAAAAACTTCTCGGATTGGACTCTTAATGCACTTTTCGTAGGATTTAGTTTCATGCTATTTTGCCTAAAGACTTCGAACACCCATGTCAATTTTTCAATGTGGGACTCATTTTCTCGGCTTTTCATGATCATATTGTCAATGTAAGCCTCCATTGTGTTGTTGCCTAATAGGTCCTTGAAGACCTTGTTCACCATGGGCTAATAGGTTGCCCCAACATTTTTGTGTCCAAAGGGCATGATGCAGTAACAATATGTCCCATTTTTTTTGTAATGAAGGACGTTTTCTCTTGATCTGGAGTACATCATTATTTGGTGTTACCTAGAGAAAGCATCCAAGAAGCTCAAAAGATTGTACCCTGAGGTTTCGTCTATCAACCGATTAATGCGAGGCAAGGGATACGAGTCTTTGGGATAGGCTTTGTTGAGGTTTGTGAAGTCTACGCATACCTTCCATTTGTCGTCGGCCTATTTTACCATTACAACATTGGCCAACCAATTCGGGTAGTGTATTTCCTGGATGAATCCGGCTTCCAATAGCTTATTGATTTCCTCTTCTAATGCTGGTAGTCTATCACGGGCAATGTTTCTCTTCTTCTGACGAACATGCGTAACTTATGGGTCGACATTTAAGTGGTGGCAGATTACGTCCAAGCTAACTCCTGGCATATTAGCCAGCGTCCAAGCAAATATATCCATGTTGCCCTTGAGGCAGTCTACAATTTCCTCCTTAGTCTCCTCAGGGAGTTGAGTGCCCACGTAAGCAAGTTTTTCAGGTTCAGCCTCACTTAGTTGAATGGCCTCCAATTTCTCTACAGGCTGAGGTTTATGAATGGCCTATTCAGTGATGGACAAAGTTTTCTCCTTTTTCTTCCCTTTCATGGAGGAAACATAACAAGTTCGAGCCTTCTTCTAATCTCCTCGGACTTGCCCTACCTCCCACGATGTAGGAAACTTAATTAGCTGATAACATGAACAAACAATTGCCCTCATATCATTGAGGAGTGGCCGACCCAATATCACATTATATGCCGCCGAAGATGTCTTCACAACCATAAAGTTGGCTTGGTGAGTTACATGTTGTGGATCCATGCCCAGTGTGATAGGTAATTGGACTGAGCTTGCAACTGGCATTGCCTCTTCAATGAAGCTATATAAAGCAGAGGAGACCTCCTTCAACCGGTTAGGAGAGATGTGCATCTGTTCAAAACATTTCTAATAAATCAGGTTGACTAAACTGCCACTATCCACTAATATTCTCCCTATCAGATGCTTTACGATGACAACTGATATCACAACAGGATCATGATGTGGAGTGATGATAGCCCTTTTGTCTGTCGGCATGAACAGAATGGGTTCCTTGTTCTCTTGCACCTCCATTATCGAATTAACTTGATAGGGCTGATGGGCGCAGGCCTTGCGAGAGATTAATGAATCTCCAGCCAGAGTTTGCCCACTAGAAATAAGATAAATGGGGTGAGATCTAATAAAGGAGCTTGTTCACCCCTCTTGTTCAACCCCTAATCCTGCCTTTCTTGTCCCAGCCTTGTGTTCGCCTTCTTCTTTCTTACTCTATGGTTGAAACGGGAATAGTTGTGTATGACTAAAAGATTAATCAATAAGTTGCATCTAAAGCAAATGTTATATTCTAATCGAATAGCAGAAGGTATGTCTATTGAAAACCATTTAATAGTTTTTAAAGAATTTTTTTTTGACTTGAAAAGCATGGAGATTAAATATGATGATGAAGATTTGAGTTTAATTTTGTTATACTCTCTACTGGTCTCGTATTCAACTTTTAGAGACACTATACTTTATGGTTGTGACACTCCCACCTTAGAAGAAGTTTATGATGCTTTGTTCTCGAAAGAAAAAAATGATAAATAGTTATTGGAAAATTCAGAAACTCAAGAAGGGGGCCTTTTAATTAGAAAGAGAACACATGATAGATAGTTTGGTGGCAAAGGAAAAGGTAGATCCATCCTAGAAATAAAGATAAAATTTGTAACTACTGTTAGAAGAAAGGACACATAAAAATAGGTGTTTTAAGCTGTAGAACAAACTTAAGAGACAATAATCTAACCAAAAGGAAAACAACCAAAGACTTCAGGCAAAACCGTGTTATTGAAAATAACAGTAGTGATAGGGAACTTTTAATGGTAACTCATGAAATTACCAAATCTTGTGAGGATTGGATTATTGACACAACATACATGTCTCATATGTCTCCTAATAGGGATTGGTTTTTGACATATAAAACTATATCTACTGGTGATGTGTTGATGGGAAACAATTATTCTTGTAAAATTGCTAGCATTGGAACAACTAAAAGTAATATGTTTGATGGCATTGTTAGATATCAGACATGTTCCCGATCTTAAGAGGAATCTTATCTCATTGAGTACTCTTGATTTAAATGGGTATAAATTCTCATTGGTAAAGGTGGAGTCATTAAGGTCAGTAAAGGTACTTTTGTTGTGATGAAAGGTAAAAAGCAGTATCAAAGACTATATGTTCTGCCGGGTTCTATTACTATTTCTTGTTTGTTAGATTTTGATATCTTTAAATTGTGACACATGCGTCTTGGACATATGAGTGAAATGAGTATGGTTGAATTAAATAGAAGAGGACTTTTAGAAGGGCAAATTATTGGGAAACTAGAGTTTTGTGAACATTATGTCTTTCAAGCAAAAACGAGTCAGATTCAATAAGGCATTCATAACACTAAAGGACACTAGACTGTCCATTTTGATCTATGGGGTCTTGCCAGAATACCCTCCAAAGGAGGTGCCAAATATACGTTAACTTTCATCGATAACTTTTTGGAAAAGTTTAGTTATTCTTCTTGAAACAGAAGAATGATGTTTTTGCTACCTTCAAACAGTGGAAGACAATAATTGAAAAATAAATGGAAAGGCAAATTAAGAGTTTCCACACATATAATGGTTTAGAATTTTGTTCAAATAAATTTAACGATTTCTGCAGAAAAGAAGGAATTTTAAAGCATTTAACAGTTCTAGATATGCCACAGCAAAATGGTGTAGCTAAACGGATGAACAGAACCATGATGGAAATGGTATGTTGTAATTCTGATTTACTTAAGTCTTTTTGGGCTGAGGCTGTAAACAAGGCATGTTTTCTCGTTAATCAGTCTCCTTTCACTACCATTGATAAAAAAAGTCCAGAAGAGGTATAGTTTGGTACTCCTACAAATTATTCTGATTTAAAAACTTTTGATTGTCTTGCTTTTGCACATGTTGATGATGGAAAATTAGAACCAAGATCTAAAATGTGTCTTCCTATGTGTAAATTTGGTGTTAAGGTCTATAAGTTATGAAATCCAGAAGCATCTAAAGTTATAATTAGCAAAAATGTTATATTTGATGAAATTACCATACTTTGTGGTTTGTCTCTAAAAGAATCTAACCCTATAGGACAACAAAGTTCTAACATTCAGATGAAACTTGAAATTGATAATAGCCATACATCCGAGTCCATGTCTCAAATTAAGTCAAACCCCAAGTTAAGCCCAAAAGAAAATATCGATCCATCAGAGTATTGTATTGCAAAAGACAAACCTAGAAGAAATATCAAACCCTCTCAAATGTATGTTGAGATTTATCTTATTGCCTATACTTCGAGTGTGGTTGAAGATATCGATTGTACTGAGCGTTGTGTGGATTTGGTTGGTATTCGTCAGGCAGATTAGTTCTCCGTGATTTTGCTAGAAGGAATTTTCAATAATTCCATATTTGAATCTCATGAATTCAAATTTGACTGTGATTGAGATATATTTACAAGTGAAGATTATCTTCGTGGCTCATCAAGATTTATTTTCTTCGTGACTCATCCTTTGATTAGAATATATATTTGTTTAAATCTTTTATTTTATATATCTATAGATGAGCGGTAGATTTTTAAATAGGTATCTAATACCATAGAATTATTGTATCAATATCATCATAGTGATATTTTATTTTTTTTGTCCGTAGTTTTTTTTCCGATTTGGGTTTTCCACGTAAATCTTTTGTGTGGTTGAAGGTTTATTTGTGATTTATTTTCAATCCTAAATTCTTACAAGAACCATAGGAATCAATTGGTTATTTTATTAGAGCTTTTTGTTAGCTGTTGGATGCATTTAGATGCAGCTGATACCCATCTGAGAGTTAGGATTGTATTGAGAGAGTAATCAGAAAATACAAGTCTATTTTACCCCCTCTAATCTTTTTATTGGAGCTGACCACTGGCTCATATTCAATGATCTAATCTGCTGTATCAAGCAGGTGAAACTCTTGGAGATTTATGTTTCAGACATGGAAACTTGTACATTCTTTTATATTCTTCATTGAAATCCCATGTTTAAAATTCTTCAGTTAGACTGGAACTCTTAGGAATTGCCCTCCCCTTTCTGTGTCAGTGTGTGTTTGGGTGGCCCCTGGGTGGTGGGGAAGGTTAGTGTAATTGATATTACTGACATTTGTGATATCCTGCAGAGTTTTGAAGCTCTGAATCAACGTGCTGTGGCAGTTGTCGTGGATCCCATTCAAAGTGTGAAGGGTAAGGTGGTCATTGATGCCTTTCGCTTAATTAATCCACAAACTATGATGCTTGGCCAAGAGCCAAGGCAGACAACATCCAATCTTGGGCATCTGAACAAGCCATCCATTCAAGTGAGTGCCTTTGCTTTCATACTCCTATAAGCTGTAGCTTCTTTAATTCTTTATCTTCTTATGTTCATTCTGTTTTGTAGGCTTTGATCCATGGTCTGAACAGGCATTATTACTCAATAGCCATTAATTACAGGAAGAATGAACTTGAGGAGAAGATGTTGTTGAACCTTCACAAGAAAAAGTGGACAGATGGATTGACACTTCAACGATTTGATACCCACTCCAAAACTAATGAGCAGACTGTCCAGGTAAGGCTGTGTGTGTGTGTGAGGTTCTCGTTATGGTTGGCAGTTAATGTGCCTTCTATTAACTTCTGTGTTTCAATAGGTTTGTTTCAACATAAAATAGAGGGCTAAACCTGGCATTTCTTTTTGCACTCTGTTAACGCAGTCCTTGCATCTTTGTGTTTAAATTATATGTCCCATACAACAGACTATGCATCTTTGTGTTTAAATTATATGTCCCATACAACAGACTATGCATCTTTGTGTTAAGTGTTGTCCTTTTCTATGAAAATTCTCCATGTGTATTAATGTCCTTGACAGGATAAAAATATCAAATATGCACACCTGATGATTAGATAATGACTTGGGCGTATTATTGGGATGTGCAGGAGATGCTAAATCTAGCTATCAAGTATAACAAGGCAGTGCAGGAGGAAGATGAGTTGCCACCAGAAAAGCTAGCAATTGCAAATGTAGGGAGACAGGATGCCAAGAAACATCTCGAAGAACATGTCTCCAACTTGATGTCTTCAAACATAATTCAGACTCTGGGCACCATGCTCGACACAGTGGTGTTCTAGGTTTCATCGATGTTTTGATCATCAACCCAGTTTTATCTTAGGATCAGTTCAAATTAAAAAACAACGCATCTACAACCAACGCATCGATGTCACTCAGTTTATTTTCCTGATTTGTATTTAGTTGGGTCGGTTTGAATTTTCTTTCCGTAAAGCAAATGTATGTGTTGATCACAGGTGTATGTGTTGTAAAATCTTTCCGGTCATTCCTGCTGTAAGCCTTTCTACTTGAGTGCATTGATGTGATAAAACTGATTGTTGTCTCTTTGCTATCAGTCAACCAATCAATCGACGGATTGTGGATCTAAGGCTAATCTTTTATTCACAGGCACTTTTTTCTCTTAAGATATTATGAATTTTATTTTGCAAATTTGGAAAAAATCTCCATTTCTCTAAAAATTTTAAAGAATTTCCCTTTTTGTCATAAAATTAGAACCATTATTATTTGTGTGTGGTTACTTTTTTAATCAGTGCCATAACTTATTTATTATATGTATCATCTATGGTAAAAATTCTTGGTCTTGTGAATGGGTAAATTGTCGACTTAGTGGTTTGCATAAAGATGCTTTGTGGTTTAGAAATGACTTTGTTTGTCCATGTAGTTTTTATTTATTAATCGTAGAGCTCTTTTGTAAATGACAGTGTTAATTAAATTAAATTAACTTAAATTTAACAAAAAAAATTAATAATAATAAGAAACATATCGTCCATGGGTTGGAAGCCATTAAACCAAGCATATGTCTTCCAATCCATTGAGTTGACCTGGAGAAATATTTTGAAAATTTGATGAAGTCTAACCTGAAATTAAACTTGACTAAGTATGTTTCGGGTGTTACTCCAAGGAAACTCCTCGCATTCATGACCACATAATTAAAGCAAATCTAAAAAAAGATACAAGTCGACATGACTCTGCCAAGAAATTTGAAGGAAATGCAAAGGCTAACCAATCGAATGGCGGCTTTTGGACATTTTCTCTCTTAGTTTGCGAAAAAAGATTCCCTTTATTTAACCTTTTTCAAGACTCGGGAGTTTGACTGGTCAATAGAATGTTAAGAAGCTTTTGAAAGGCTCAAGTAGTAATTGAGTCAACCCTAGTCTTAACCAAACCCAAAGCTTGATGAACCTCTCTTTCTTTACCTTGAAGTAGCCAATGAAGTAGTTAGCTCGACCTTAATATGAGAAGAAGACAGGAAGAAAAGGTTGGTATATTATATCAATAAAAGATTGACTATGTTGAAGTTAGATATATTCCAATGAAAAAGCTCACCTATGCTTGGTTGTGTTAGCTCGAAAGCTCTAGTCATAGTTTTAGGCACATCCAATGATCATCATGACCAATCATCCTATGAAACAAATCATAGGGAAACCTAATCTCTCTGGAAGGATGCTCAAGTGGGTCGTCGAACTCATGAGCTATGGCATTGAATACTGACCTAGGTTAGCAATCAAAGGGCAAACCCTCACAGACTTTATTGTAAAAATAACATGGATTGAACACTTGAGAAAACGAACCAATGACCCATGGTATTTGGAGATTAAACTAACAAACAAATAAGGGCGAGACAATTATAGGTTCGGTCTGACTCTAAATTAGTTTTATGATGGGTGATAAATTAGTTTTATGACGGCTAGAAAAGAAACGATAGTATTCCTTGAGAACAAGCTGATGTGGATGGACCCGATTATGTTACACTTGGCTAAAGAAGGTTTCCTTGAGGATGAGAGGGAAGCCTGGGCCTTGACAAGTGTGATAAATAATAGACATCCAAGAGGAGGTGAATTGGGTTTTCAAAAAACTTTTCCTAGTTTTAAAAAGACTTTGAATAAATCAGTTTGGGTTTTTCAAAATAAAGCTTTGGATATATCATTTATAGAAAAATGTATAAGATAAGTATAAGATAAGCTCTGTTGCTGCTAAGTTACAATAATAAATTTGTAATAGGGAAAATACAGAATCGATATCAGTGTCCAAGAGTAATCAGACAAATGAGAGATGAATAGTGAATCTCGTGATGATGACTTGTTGCTGATGAATAATTACATCCTGACGGTACTGCTGAAAGAACCGATTGGGTCTTCATAAAAATTGACTGCCTCCTGATTAAAACTGACTGGCTGGAGAAACAACCAGCTTCTGATTAAAATTGACTGGCTAGAGAAATGATTGGCTTCTGATTAAAATCGACTGACTGGAGAAACGAATGGCTTCTGATTAAAATCAACTGGTTGGAGAAATGACTGAGCCTTGATTAAAACCAATTGGCTTGGGGAATCGATTCGCCGTGGAATCGACTGAACTTGAAGAATCGATTTGCCATGGAACCGACTGGGCCTATAAAACTAGCAATCCGTGAGAGGCGCGGGTAACCCCGCGCAAACTCTCCGATGCTTAAATTAGTACTTATTTGAGAGAGAAAATAAGTCTTGGTAGGAAGAATGAACGTACCAGAAATGAGGAGTCAAGCCTCTTATTTAAAGGAGAGTCTGAAGGGGACAAAGTGGTTGGTGGCCACTTTGTGTGGCCACTGTTTGAACCGAGTGGGTCTCGGTTTAACTGAGACTTGGTTTTCACCACCAAAATCAGGTGGTGCTGTGCCTTTCTTCATTTTCAAAATTTTGCTTTTAATTTTCCCTCTCCTCTTGCATTTACATGCATTTATTTCACTTTTACTTATCGATATTTTCTTGGGCATATCAATTTCTCCCTACTCTTTTGGCCAGATGCTTTGGATGAAAGAGTAATTCGCCCTACAAATTCAGCGGATAGCCCTTACTCAATTTTTGTAATTTTCCCAACTATGGAACTACCGCATTTGAACTATTCTGTATCTATGCATGTTTTTCCACACTTTTCTGCTTTCTCGCACCCTATAAATAAAGGTAGTGGGAGTTCATTTCCATTCTTTGCCTTCAAGAATTTAAAGGTTTTTCTCTTGTTTTTTGGCTTCCATTTGAGGGCACTCAATTTTTTATGGCCACTCGGTTCAACTGAGTGGCAACTAATTAAATTGGGGCACTCGATTCAATCGATTGCCCAAACAGCTTCTTTAGTGGCCAATCAAATTAAATTCGGGCACTCGGTTCAGCCAAGTGCCCAATCGATTTTAGGGCCACTCGGTTGAACCTAGTGGCCTTGATGCTTCCGCCAACCGAGTGGCCTTGCCACTTTCACGTGGTTTGAATTGAAGAAAATGTTACTTGATAGAACCGAGCAACCTTTGGTCTGTTTAACTAAGTGGGGCCCACCTGATTTTCTTTGTTGACCGGCCTTTGCTTATGTCAGGTGGCATGTTTGGATTCTTCTTTTATAGTTTCGAGTACCCGGATCTTCTTCATTATTGTATTAATTTTTCCTCTCATGTTTCTTTTGCAGGAACTTTCTTATCTTTCGCGTCATACCTTGGTGCTCCCAGGTTATTCTATTTTCAAAGGTAATCTCTTCAATTTTCATAATGGTGTGTATGAAGCATGCTGGGCCCCTCAACCCTACTCTAGTCCCAGAGAATACCCCTTCCAAACTTCACATGAAAGATTTTTTAAAGGCTTGGAATGCCATCGATGCACAAACCGATTTTATGGTTAGATATCTTCAGATGAATGAGCCTAATGTCACTTAAGTAGGCGAGGGATGTTTGGGAATCCATTATGCATCATTTGATTTTGGTCTTCAATTTCCCATGCCTAAATTTATCATGGAATGGCTTCGTCACTATTAAATAGTTCCAGCTCAAATTCACCCTAACGGTTGAGTACAATTGGTTGGCTTTTCCATCTTATGCCATAAAAGAGGCATGGCTCCCTCACTTTATCTTTTATGTTGCTTTTATCAGCTTAGGAAAGTTAACAAGTAGAAGCGTTTATACACTTTATAGAAGGTGTTGGGCATAGATCTCTTAACAGTTCTCCCCAACAAAGTGAATAAGTTTGAGTCAAGATGGTTTGTAGTCATTCCACCATCAAGTTGGGATGCCTCGTGAGTTTGGAATTACGAGGATGCATGTGACAGGGGATTACCTCTAGCCCGAGATGTTCGTCGGGTTTATAAAAAGATAATAAACGATCTCATGGCTAAGGGATCGATAGAACTGTCAAGTCTGCTTTCTGTTGAGAATATCCAAGAGGCAGGTTGGGGGGTTCTTGTGCTCGGGGATCATCCCCCTCATCTTTTCTTCCAACATGAAGGGTAAGGTGATGAAGATGTCTTGGAAACTGAGGGGGAGGATGACGAAGATGTCCTCGAGCATTCATCGCATACTTTCAGTGCTCCCTAAGAGGATTCTTCTAAGGGTAGATATTTCACAATATTCATACTTTTTTTCTTATACTTAGACACTTCTTAAATGTTTGATTTGTTTTTGTCATTTTGCAGACATGAATATGGTTAGAGAATTCGCTCGTTGTCGATAAGATGAGGACGACAATTTGATTGCAAGGGGCAGAGGCTTATCTTGATCCTCTCGAGGAGCTGGCCCTCCTTCTGGCTCTCAACTGTTAGAGTTATGCCCTACAAGTCAATTATATTTACATTTAATTAATCATATTTTACATTGTGACTCTTTGTCTTCAATCAATTATTATTGCAAGGCATTATGTTTTTATTTGTCATTGTTGGTTGTCGTTATTATTTATTGTATTCCATACTTGACAAAGTCCATAGTGAAAGTAAAGTAAGATCGCTACGGGGTAAATAGCGTAGTTCAAAATTTTGAACTTACCCCGATCCCGGCGATTGGATCAACGTCGAAATTAAATCATTCAAAAACATAATAAAGTAAATCTAACCTTTAGATTTTTCAGTCGTTTGCGGATTCAAGCCGTCCAAGTGTCTGGCCTCTAACTTGTGATACGCGACGCGCGTCCGTTGGCGAGGAGAGCGGAATGGGAGTGCTAGCTCCTTCTCCTAACAAGGCTTATGAATGGACGGGAAAATAATTGATTTTCAACTCTTGAAAACCAACAAAATAAGAGGCATAATTTGGACATCCCATAAAGGGCTATTTATAAAGAAGCAACCTCCTAGGGTTTTCCCAAACCCTAGGGGACATGGATTGGGCTAGCCCATTAATCCTAGTCCAACTAGAAATTAAAGTGGCCCAAATTCATTTATAAATATGTGGCCCAAATCTAATTCAAGCCCAAATAATTAATATTTAATATTTGGCCCAAATCTTATTTAGCCCAAATATAATATTTATTATTTAATATTTGACCCAAATCTAATTTAGCTCAAATATTTAATTTAATTTAATATTTGGCCCAAATACTTTATTTGGCCCAAGTATTAAATTAAGCCCAAATTATTAAATTAGAAACTTCTTTCTAATTTAATCATTATAGGAAACCTTTTCCTTTATGACGACCCCTCGTCATATCGACGTCATTACGTCTGTTTGTTCTTTTCCCGTGAGAACCTACGACGGCACAACTTCTTGCCGAAGTGTGCCAGTTAACCATACGTCCGCTTTCCTAGTTTAAGTCAGGGACCGTGCCTATTGCGTATGACTCATTAGGCTCCCGAATATGTTGGCAATGTGTCGGTACGAACACATAAGACAAGATTGGCCTCTAGCAAGGCATCATGCCTACCCAATTATTTAGAAGGATTCATAATCCGCAAATAACCTTTCATGAGCATGGTTACCGCGTAATTCGATCCTCTCGTCAATGTATCCTATGTGATCTCAAGTTGGCAATGTGTTGCTTGATTATGATCACATAAGTCTTTCTTCGGTTATCCGGATATCTACACTTAATAGAAAGTGAATCAATAACTCCTTATTGATCTCTTTCACCATGGCCATGGATTTAAAGTGAATATCCACCGAAGGCACCTTAGATACATCATCCTCTATCAAGGGATAGACGAGTCCCATCTTAGTTACGCACCCATCTCCATAAGCCTCACGATATGCCCAACGATCGCCCACGTGCAGCCTTTATCTAGGCCCATCAAAACGATGTCAAAGCATATCGGTCTTCTTATGAGATGACTGTGACAACCTCAGGTCCAAGGATTAGTTACACCCATCTCGTATGAGAATTCCATCAACATTTAACCAAAATGGATTTTCATGGCGAGTCATGTCCAGTGACATGTTCTCTAACATTGGTCACCTATGTACTTGTCTAGGCATCCCCATGCCTATGGGTGTGAGTCCCCCATTGCTATCACATAGCAAAAACATAGCACATACAAGTCTTATCGCAATTGTCAATGTCCATTCTTGACATTGCTACGACTTGGGACATTTAATGATGTCGAGAAACTGTGATGCATCATCTCACATCTTTAAAGATTAATCACAGTATACATCATATGGACTTCTATCTAGTTTCATCCGATCATTACATTAATAACAAGAAACTAATAGAACGACTTCTTGTAGAATTAAATAACTCTTTATTCAATATGAAATATGATTAAAAATGTCAGTGTACAATTTGCCCAATCTAATTGGGTCTAGAGCACCTATACTAACACATAGATCAAATAGGCTTATGGAATATGGTCGTGCATAAAAATGACGATCATGAAACATATTCCTTACAAACCTTGATCTTAAATGTTCCTACTCATAGAGTTATTAGGATTGGACACTTATAACTTGGATAGACTAGCATATATGATGCATGCTCAATCAGGAGAATGTCTTGTTTCATGGACATTGGTGTGTGTGGACACTAGTGCATATATGTGGGTGCTTATTATAAGAATAAGTACACTGAACTGACCCTCTACAAAATTCCTAATGGTTATTGTTTAATGTTGAATTGGAATTCTTGTGTTGCAATAATGTAGGTTGATCCTTAGACTTGGGACATTATGGTAGTCTTATATTTGACTGATTACGTTTTGGTGCTTCTTTGGATTCTAAAGGAGTCATTAACAAACTATCACTGGGTGTGACCATATCATATATGAAGGCTTGTGAATGTCGAAATATGATTCATCACTTATCATTAAGATGAGAGGATGTCCTATGTATTCCAATGATTTTATGAGTGAGGAAATCCTTGGCCAAGGTGAGGTGGAAATCAAAAAGTGTTTTGATTTCACCTATCAAGTCATAAATCTGGAATGGATACATAGTTATTGAATGATTAGGGTTTTGTTATAAAACCATACCTTAAATTCAATCGGGACATAGATTGATGAAATGATTTTACTGCACGGTAATTGTAATTGAAAAGGTCCGTGTTTTTCCATCGTTGGCTAGGTATTCATGGCATGTTGCTAGATGTTAATCATGATATGTAGGGTTTTAGAATTAATTTGATTAATTCTAAAACTATTAATTAAAGAGTTTAATGAAGAAGCCCATGAGATGTGTTAATTAAGAAGCCCATAAGTTTAATTAATCTAATAAGTTGGGCCTTAAGATAGTCCAATAGAATTGACCCTACATCTAGTCTAATGGTAGACCTAAGGGGTCACACACTTCGGTCGATGTAACGCCCCGCTCCCACCTATGTGTGTTATTCACGAATAGACAGCTTACTATTCACACGCTAGGGCAAAGATGAAGAGACGACTACGTTTCAATGAGAAATGACCTAGGTGGGAACTAGGCTTAGCCTTTCCTTCGCTCCACTCAAGGATCCGGGAAATATCGAAACAGCCCCGCAAAAATAAAACCCGAAATCTCGCAAAGTGTCACCTATTCTCAAACTCTTAATGAAGAGCTAAGGATAACTTCCCAGGATTCGACAAAATAAGCTAACTTACTTGCTCCATATAAATTATGGAATAAGGCCTTAATTATAAGAAAATAATTTTTCTTTGCCCCAACTATTAACCCATTTATCTCACTTCCAATTCCTTTAGAAAATATTGGATTAATATTTCTTTGAAAAAATTTAATAAAATTTTCCTTATCAAATCTCCATTGATTTTTCTTTTTAATTATTTCAAAATACCTCAAATTTCCAACCCTTAGGAAATTAATTTGGAAATACAAACATTAAGCATCCTCATCCATTTTTCAAAATTTAAGGAAAATACTCTATTATTTATTTTCCAAAATATAAGAATTTTTTCACAATTGTCTCAAAATTTATATTAATTTAATAATTAATTTGGAGGCTTAAATACTCATTTATTTAATTATTTAAACATACTTTATTTCAGAAATTCCCAGAATGTTGTAAATAATTAAATAAACAAAAAAAAAAAAAAATAATAAAAAAAATATCAATAGCAGTAGGGGGCGGGCAGTGGCAGCTAGTCGCGCCCCAGCCCGTAGGCCGTACGCGCCCTGGCCGCCTGCCATGCGCGCGCATGCTGCGCGGCCACGCCTAGGCATGCCCAGCACACTACCTCCAACCTTTTTTTAATTAAAAAAAAAAATATATTTTTTTAACTCAAACTTTCCAAAATACTTAAATACATTAAACGCCTTCCAAAACATCCAAGTTTTTCACCATTCATCCACATTAAGCATTCATACATATTTAACAAAATAAAAACATCATCCATACACAAAATCATACACCAACACAAATTCTTCTTGTTTCATTACCTTCAACCTTCCCAAACTCCATTTCCTTTAGAAGATTCCCCACCTACATAGAGGTCAAAGGACCTTATGAGCCAATGCTAGTAAGGGTGCTATGCAAATGTAAATGTAACATGAGAAATAAACATGTAATGCAAATGCAATGCATATAATGGGTAATCCTCCATGCCCTCATAACCACATAGGTTAAGGCACCAACCAACTCCTCCCTCATCACTAGTCCTCCATATGACCATAGGTCCACTAGAACACAAAACATGCAATATGACCATTACATGCAACTCATTCAAAACATGTACAAATGCAAGCAAACTCGACCACTTGGGGTTATCCCTTACCTCTTTATCCTTGAAGCTTCAATCTCTCACTTGCCAAGACTCTTTCTTTGGTTCAAGCCACCTTAGAAGAAAGAATGCAATCTTAGCTCATATACAAAATCAAAAGCTACTTCATGAGAGGGAAAGAAGACTTACCTCTTGCTTGCCTTTCTTCTTCCTTCTCCTAATCTTCTTCTTACTTTCTTTCTCTTAACATGTGGGAAAACCTTGAACTAAAATCTCAACTTCCTATTTATAGAGATTTCCTACTCAATCCATGCCAAAACTCAAGATTACATCTTAGCCATTAGTTTTTCTTTAATTCAAGAGACTCAATCTCAACCCTCAAATACGAGCACAATCCTTGTGCTTCTCCTAAACTCAATATTAGCCTTTGATTTTAAGGGAACCCATCTCTACTCTCTAGAGAAACACGATCCAAGAGACCTAGTCTCTTTAAATCTCATCCCTTGATTTTCTTTGGGGGTTAAATCCTCACCCTCCCTTATCTTTTTTCTTGAAATTATCCTATCCATCTGGCAATCCATGCCATTGGTAGGCTTAAATCCCAACCATTGGATTTCTTCAAATTTCAAGACTCAATCACCACCATAGGATCAAGGCTACATTTCCCATAATTCTCCAATTTTTAAAATTAAGAAATAATGACTAATTTCAAGATTGACTATTTTCTCCATTTTTCATTTAATTTAAATCCCATAAATTTTCAAGCATTTAATGGAAACTAATATCCTTTCTTTTTGATTTAATTTAAATTGCTCTTGAAAGACATAATTCCTTTTTATTTGGCATTTACTAAATCCACCATTTTCCCACATAAATGCATGACTAATTTTCATTTAATAAAGAATTTCTTTAATTCTCTCCATAATGACTCTCATTTAATGCTTGAGAGACTAAATTCCTTTTCTTTTTTGAATTTCTTTAAATCCCACTCTTGCTTCACAAGATCATGCCAAGTGTCCCACTTACACTTAATCAAACTAATTTATTATTCCCAAATTAAATTAAATCCCATTCCATAAGATCTTGCCAAGTGTCACCAATCTAACCTACTTGGCGTCCATTTAATTTCTAATTATCCATGCACTTAAACAAGAATTAAATTCTCCCAAAATCAATTCTTCAATATAAATAATTTCTCCAAAAATAATTTACCCTTTTATGGGACAGAACTCCAAATTACCGTTTTGCCCCTCTTAAGGCATCCTATATATTATGTGCCTTTTCTTTAATTCAAGGGCAATTATGGAAATTTCCATATATCAATATTTTCTTAATTGATAATTTTATCATAACTTATCAAGGGTATTACAGTCGAGCCCATTCCACGATTTAAAGAGAGATTCAGCCCAATGTGATTAAGGGCCGAGCCTAAATTATTTAGGGTTTTTCCAAGGCACGATTAGGGTTTTGAACTCTATTTATATGTTGCTTAAGAAGCTGGAAAAAGTAGAATAAAATTCTGATTCTCTCAAGAGGCGCCTAGGGTTGCTAGCACTACTCGAGGCATTCGTGGGAGGGTCAATTGTGTGGATCGACTTAGAGGAGATCGCGTTTGTGTCTCTACGGATTGGAACTGGGAAAAATCAAAGCCTTCACGGTCGGTGGTTTCTAACATCAACGTTCTCGAGGGATTATCTCCTCCTCGAGTTCTCAACCTTCTCAAGAACTCGATCCTTCACTGAGCTCTCGCCAGACTCAAGGAACTGGCTCCCCAAGTGGATCTCGTCCTCCACATTCTTAGAGGCTTGGGCGAGCATCTTCATCAAGGGCTCGCGACTCTTCGCGCAAGCGTTAGAGGAGCAGGGATGCCGAGGCTGCCCAAGAGGATCAGGACATCTCGTTTCCTGCCGTTGAAGTGCTAGTGCAAGACTTTCCTCCCCCCACTCCTAACTCTAGAGGGGCTCCCTATACTTCATCTCGCTTCTCTTAAGATATGGAGTGAATCGATGAAGAGTGTTGTAATCCAGCGATTCCTCATCGTATTGACTGGGAGCGCTCTATGGCGCGCCCTCCTATTTCCCCTCATATGGATGAACTTTCACGTGGTCCGTTTATTCTTGCTAACAGCATGAAGGTTTTCCCTCAAGACTTTCAGGTTAACTCTGGTGCTCTGGAATCATATTCTATCATGGATCCAGCTGTAGGCGCTCGCCTTATCTATTCTACAATTCTTCCTTGAGATGAGCATCAACATTTTAGTTCAAATTTTCCCCGTATGATGGGTGAGCCTGAGCATCAACTTGTTAATGTAAGTTAATTTTCATTTCGTATCTCTAACTCGTGCTCCTTTCTCATTCAGTCTGTTCAAGGGATCGTGGCCTCGAATGCCCACGGTCGAGCTTACAATGAGTGGATGGAGGGTGAGCTATCTAGATGGAGGGATAGAAAGGACGATTGGGACAGCGAGCGCTAAGATCTAAAAGGAAGAATGAGACGTTACGAACACGACATATAGGGGTTACAGGCGCAATTGACTGAAACTCATGCTGACACCTCTAACCTCCATGGTGAGATCTAAGACTTACGAAAGGGGAAAGCCACATTGGAACATGAAAACACCGAACTATGAATCATTCATGAAAACCTCATCCGGGAGCATTTCTTGAGACTCTCAGAGCTAAAAATTGGTCGTGAGGAGTTGGCAGCAGCTAGAAGACAAAATCTAGAGCTTAAGGATCAACAAAGCTCGGCTTGTGCAGAAGTCGTTAAGTCTCATCGCTTTTCGAAAGACTGTCAGTATAGGAAAGGCCAATATGCTACTGGATTTACTAGGTATGGATTCTACCTAGCTCGCTCATATTTGGAATCTCAACATCTAGGGGAGACGTTTTCAGAACTGGTTTTCACTCGAGAGGCAAAAAACTTTGAGGCTCTATACGGGCATAAATATGACCCACTTCCCTTGAGTCCAAATTCTTATCTAGTGTCTCGACTTAAGGATAACTTGGAGAATTTAATAGGTCCATGGGAACCATACGAGTTTTAGCCTGATGACGATAGCATGATTGAGGCTCTATAGGATTTGGGAGTTTTTGGGAAATGACGTCAACCTTCCCAATATTACAATTGAAGAAGATGAGAAAGGTGAGATCCCAGATGTAGATGCTGATGATTAAGCTCAGGTTGCCCGTATCTTCATCATCAATTTTTTTTTTTTGTAACCTCATCCTTCTCTTTTTTTTCTGCGAATGAAAAATATGTCTTCATCACTATACTGCTCATTATAATATTTTCTTTCTTATGTGAGAGTTCACGACGAAAATAATTTTAAGTGGATTGTTTGACTTTATTTATAATAACTGAGCCAAACGTAGAGTATTGAAACTGTGTTTCTTTGTTGTCATGCTTAGGGCACGATGATGAGATTGTCTTAGTATGGTTGTTAGACCATTTTCCAGATAATAAATCCGTTCTTCTTACCGTTACTTGGTCATAAGTTGGATAAATGATCTTTCGTATCTACCTCATTGTTGGGTCATAAATGGGACAACATGCTTCGATATTTATCTCGTTGTTGAGTTGAAGACGGGACAATAGGTTTTGATTTTCATCCTGTTACCGAGCCTCAGGCAGGGTAACAAGCTTTGATTTCTACTTCGTTGCTGGGCCAAAAGCAGGACAATGAATCTTGACACTCAACCTCATTGTCGGGCCAAGGGTAGGACAACGAATCTTGATTTTCTTCCTCATTATCAGGCCAAAGGCAGGATAACGAGTCTTGATTTTCTTCCTCGTTATTGGGCCAAAGGCAGGATAATGAGTATTGATTTTATACTTCATTATCGAGTTAGGGGAAGAACAACGAGTCTTGATTTTCTTCCTCGTTACTGGGCCAAAGGCAGGATAACGAGTCTTAATTTTTTACTTCGTTGTTGGGCCAGAGGCAGGACAACGAGCTTTTGTATAGTAGATGTATAATTGAAAACCAATAATGTTAGTATATCGGGGAAAAGCAACAAACATTTTCTGTGAATCAGTTTAACATACCACACATCTACATTCTCACATGGAGTTCACATCACTATTACCAGTTATTACATTTATCTTTCATACTTGAAGGGGATAATATAGCTTGAGGTGGTTTAGATTCCAAGTTTTTCCCATACTTTCTCTCTGAAGTGTTTAAAGAATGCATGTGTTGGGCCCAATCAACTTTTGGATACGATATGGTTCTTCCCAATTGGCTCGCAATTTTCCTTGTTCCCGGAGCATATTAGTAATAGCTGACTTTCTGAGCACCAAATCATCCTCTTTCAGCGGTCGACTTCTCACTCGAGAATTGTAGTAGTTGGAAATTCTCTCATGATATGCGGCTAATCGGGTGGCAGCTTTGTCTCTTTGCTCTTTAACTAGGTCAAGATTTTCTTTTAGCGATGCAGAATTGCTGGTATCTGGGTTGCCCTCATAAGCGTTTAGTCTAGGAGACCCAACAACTACTTCCACAGGGATCAGGGCTTCCGTTCCATAAACCAGATTAAATGGTGTTCTCCCGTTGATATTCAACTTGTGGTACGATAGGCCCACAAGATGGTTGGCAACTCCTCAACCCACACTTCTTTTGCTTCTTCGAGATGAGTTTTAGACCATGCAAAATAGTGTGGTTACTGGCTTTAGCTTGACCGTTAACTTGAGGATATGCCACTAAGGCAATTCGCAAATGAATTCCCAAACTTTAAAAAAAACTTTGAAATGAATCATAGTCAAATTTCTTTCCATGATTAGTATTAATTATTTGTGGGACTTTGAATCGATAGACAACATCTCTCCAGATCATATTTTCGACCTTCTTGGTAGTGATGGTAGTAAGTGCTTCAGCTTCAATCCATTTTGTGAAGTAGTCCGTTGCCATCAGGAGGAACTTTCGTTGACCCGATGCTTGAGGAAATGGGCCTAAGATATCCAAACCCCATTGTGCAAACGGTATTGGTTGAAAGATTAGTTGTAGTTTTGAAATTGGGGTAGATTGTATTGGAGCATGGTGTTGGCACTTGTCACACTCTTTAACTTTCTTTGATGCATCATGTTGAAGCGTGGGCCAAAAGAAACCTGCTCACATGATCTTTGTTGCTAAAGCTCTATCTCCCAAATGCTCACCACAAGTTCCCACTGTGAACCTCTGATAGCGTAAATTCTGCATCTTGGGGACCCAAACATTTTAAGAGCGGCATGGTAAAGGCTCGCTTATACAACATCCCATCAATAATGGTGAAACGTGCTCCTCGAGTTTTTATTTTCCTTGCCTCGACCGGATTGCTCGGTAATTCTCCTTTGAGCAAATAATTGCAAATAAGTGTTCTCCAATCGTTGGCCACATCAATGCATACCACTTCATCTTCCTCTGTACTAGGTTTATGGAGAACTTCTACAAGTACAGTTCTTCCAAGAGTTTCCTTGGCTGATGCTAACTTGGATAAGGCATCTGTGTGGCTATTAAGGGACCGGTTAATCTGTACTAACTGAAAGTTTTGTAATGATTATGCAAAGACCTTGACTTTTTGTAGATATTGTGCTATCATTGAATCCCTAGTCTCATATTGCCCATGAAATTATTGAACAATTAATTAAGAGTCGCTATGAGCTGTCAGTTGGGTCACCTCAAGTTTTTGAGCCAACCTCATTCCAGCAATTAATGCTTCATATTTTGCCACATTATTTGAACTGGGAAATGTGAATCTTAAAGAATATTCCAAGGTGTCTCCTTCGAGAGGAATGAGAACTATCCCAACCCTACTTCCTTGTGAGCTAGAGGCTTTATCAACAAACATTAACCATTCTGACTGGTTTTCAAATTCTGATTCACTAGTGGTTGTGCATTCAACTATAAAATCTACTAATGCTTATCCCTTATTGGCCTGTCTTGGTTGAAATTGTATGTCATATTCACTCAATTCAATCGACCATTTAGTGAGTCGACTAGAACACTTTGGCTTTTGCAAGACACTTCGGAGTGGTTGGTCTGTCCACACAATGATGGAATGGGCCTGAAAGTATGGCCTCAACTTTCGAGCAGCATTTACCAAGGCAAGGACTACCTTTTCTACAAAAGGATAACGTGTTTCTGGACCTTGTAAAACCTTACTAACATAGTATACCGGCCGGTCCAATTGTCCCTCTTTCTTAATCAGTACTACACTTATTGCTCTCTCACTTACGCCCAAGTACACATATAATGTCTCCCTAGTTTTCGGGCGTGTCAATAGGGGAACTACTTTCAAGTATTCCTTTAATGCCTCAAACGACTTCTAACACTGCTCTGTCCACTCAAACTTTTTCCTAGCCTTTAATGTTTGAAGAAATGGGAGTTTTCTTTCGGCTGACTTGGAGAGGAAACGTCCTAGAGTCGACATCCAACCTGACAACCGTTGCATGTCCTTAATTGACGTTGGGGGCTCCATATCCAATATCGCCTAAATTTTTTCAGGGTTTTCCTCGATGCCCCTCTGTGTGATCATATACCCCAGGAATTTACTAGACTGCACTCCAAAGGCACATTTTGAGGGATTCAGTCGCATGTTATATTGTCGAAGTACTTCAAATACTTGAGACAACTTTTTTGCATGTGACTCTTGCTCTAAGCTTTTTAGAATCATATCGTCCACATAAGCCTCCAGTGTATTGCCCAACAAGTCTTTAAAAACTTTGTTTACCATGCATTAGTAGGTAGCCCCAGCATTCTTAAGCCCAAAAGGCATGGCTTTATAACAGTAAGTTCCATTTTTCCGTAATGAAGGAAGTTTTTTCTTGATCTGGGGGATGCATCATTATCTGGTGATACCCTGAGAATGCATCCAGGAAACTCAATAATTGGTATCTAGATGTGTCGTGCACCAATCTATCAATTCTTGGAAGTGGATATTAGTCTTTCGGACATGCCTTATTGAGATTTGTGAAATCCACACACACTCGCCATTTGCCATTTGGCTTTTTGACCATTACCACATTTGCTAACCAATATGGATATATTACTTCTCGGATGAACCCAGCCTCTAGCAATTTATTGACCTCTTCTTCTAGAGTTGCCAATCTATCAAGAGCGATATTCCGCTTCTTCTGGCATATTGGTCTGAAATGAGGATCCACGTTCAAATGATGGCAAATTACTTCTGGATTGATCCCGGGCATGTCAGCTGGTGCCCAGGCGAAGATGTCCATTTTTTCTCTTAAACATGCTACTATCTCATTTTTTAGCTTCTCGGGTAGCTATGAGTCGATGTGTGCTGCCTTTTTTGGCTTGCTCTCACTTAATCATATAACCTCCAATTTTTCAACCGGTTGAGGTTTGTATACGGCCTGTTTGGTGAGAGAATTTTGTATTGCCTGTTCAGTGATTGATAAAGTCTCGTTCCTTCCCTTTCCTTTTGTGAAAGAGACATAGCAAGAACGAGCTTTCCTTTGATCTCCACGCACCTGTCCCACTCCTTGAGGTGTCGGGAATTTTATTAACAATTAATAGGATGAAACCACTACTCTCATGTCGTTTAGTAAGGGATGCACCAAAATTATATTATAAGTGGCTGATGAAGTTTTCACCACCATAAAGTTGGCTTGTCGGGTTACACTTTGTGGATCAGAGCCTAACATGATTGGCAATTATACTGCACCTGCGACTTGTACGGCTTCTCCCGTAAAAATGTACAAAGGTGAGGAGATTAATTTCAAACGATCATGGGAGATGTGCATCTGCTCAAAGCAATTCCAATAAATGAGGTTGACTGAGCTGCCATTATCAACCAAATTCTCCCATTTGGGTGTTTTGCAACGACAACTGAAATTTACATGATCATCATGGGGAATAATTACATTTCCCTTATTGGTGGGTGTAAAGATGATGGGCTCTTCATTGTCTTGCACCTCCATTATAGAGTTCACCTGATAGGCCTGACGGACATAAGCCTTTTGAGAAGAAGTTGCACCGACTAAAGTTTTACCACCAGATATAACGTGTATTTCTTGATGCGTAGGCATGTTATCCGAGGGCACAACTGATATATTGTCCATTCCCCCATCATTTTGTTGTGGGTTTTGTCTTTCTTTCCTTTCAGGTATTTCTTCTCTTCTCCGGGGCTCCCTGTTTGCTCTTTCTTCTTCCCTTATATATCTTTGCAGATGCCCTTCCCATATGAGCATTTCGATTTGATTTTTAAGTTCTCGACATTGGTCGGTAGAGTGTCCTCGACTTCCGTGATATCTACAATATTCTCCTTGGTTTCTTCCCATGGGGTGATTGACTTTCTTCGGGAGTTTAATAAGACCCGAACCTTCCACGATTGCCAATATCGCCGATCAAGGTTGGGTAAGCTGAGCATAGTGATTAAACCAGCGTTCAGGGGCGTCTGATCTTCCGAGCTTTTCTTGTTGTCTGGTAGAGTGTTCTTCATCTTCTCGATCTTTTCTTTTCCGCACTCTATCTTCTCCACCTATTACTGTTCTCATAACTTTGGTATGGAGTATATACCTATTCGCCCTAGCAAACAAATCTGCCATGGATCTTGGGGGATCCAAAGACAAAGATTCTTGAAAAGATGTCAATCGCGCCCCCTACATCATTGCAGATATTGCCATTTCGAGCAGTAGGTTTGAAATTTCAAGAGTGGCACTCCGAAATCTGTCCACATACTGTCATAAGGTTTCTTTAACCCCTTGCGGAATACTGAGGATATGTGTCGCATCTCTTTTCTTCTGACTATTAATTACAAAAGCTTTGAGAAATTCTATCTTCAGCTATTCAAATGATGAAATGGATGCCTCGGGCAATCCTTTGAACCATGTTCGAGCATGCCCAGTTAGGGTTAGCGAAAATGCTCGACACATGATCTCGTCTTCCCAGCTGTGGAGTATCATTAGTGATTCGTAATTCTCAATATGATCATCTGGGTCATCCTTTCCAGTATAAGAAATAATCTATGGCATTTTGAATTTTTTCGGCAATAGCTTCTCCAATATGCTTCGGGTGAACGGGGATTTCTTCCTGGACTGCTCTTCAGTGGCTAGGACCAATTTCTTCTATTCCAACACTTATTCTATTACTTGTCTCATATCGTTTCGCATACTCACTACAGTATTATCATCACCTTCTTTATTTCTTGGTGTTGAATTCTTAGTGGGGCTTTGTTTTCCACCTATGGGTGTACTTACCACAACCTCTGGTTGTCTTTCGGATTTTAGGCTCCGCCTATCTCATTTTTCTCTTTGATATCCCAGCCTTTTCCCTTAATTTTTTCGTGTGGTGGCTCTATGATCTCGCAATGGTTTCTTTGAACAATTACCTCGGTGGGGTGAGGGCCGAGAGTGAGTGTTAGATGCAACTCCTTGATAAGAATCAACTTCTTTATCTCTTAGGTGAGTTTCCCTTAGTGGTGCTATTTTAGGGATAAGCCTTCTCAGTGTCGTGGGCAGTACGGTACCAGGAACCATACTTTGAAGTATTCTTGCCATGTCTCATAGGGCTTGCATTCCTTCGATATGCTGTTGTCATAGTGCCTCATAGTCCGCCAAGGGGACAGTAGGAAGAACCTGGTGTGATGGCCCAGGTTGATGGTGAGCTTTATGCTGATTCACCAGGTGACTGTTAAGTTTGAATAGCAATGGCACCAACACCAAGAGGGGGTGAATTGGGTTGTTTTAAAAAATTGATTGAACTTGAAAATCCTTTTGATGAAAAATGAGAATTTAGTGAAAGTGAGGATTAATGAAATGCTTGGAACAATAAATGAAACAAATAGCACAAGCAAATAAGAGACACAACAATAAATGAAACAAATAGCACAAGCAAATAAAAGACACAATGATATATAGTGGTTCGGCTTAAACCAAGCCTAATCCACTACCTTAGCTCCTCACTAAGAATTTTTCAATCAATCCACTAAAACCTCCTATCTATCCGGATAGGCCCTCTAGCAACAAGCTAGGAAATTACAACCTCTTGCTTAAACAAGCAAGCCCTCTAGCTATCTTGCTAGGAAATACAACCCTTTGCTTCAACAAGCAAGTCCTCTAGCACTCTTGCTAGGAAAACCAAGAATAATGCAAAAGAGAGGATCTAAGAGTAGACATTCTTAGTTACAAGATCTCTTAATATGAATACAAGGCTTGAACAAGATAATACAAATGATAATCAAAGCCTTTAGAGAGAAAAATGAAGCACAATTGAAATAATGAATCTCTTGAAAGAATGAACACTTGTAAGCTTGAAATCAATCCTCTTGGCTGGTTTGAATCACCCATTTGACTTGTATTTATAGTACCTTGAGAGCCTATTCACGAATCTTGTCGTTGGTAGTGGAAATAGCACTTTGGGTGAGTGGAAAAACTAGCAATTGGGGGTTTCTGCGTCACAAACGGTCGACAGATTAGGAAATATTTAAAATCCGGTCGACAGATGAAGAAGAATGGTCGATAGATGCTTGTGCAAGCATTCTGTCGATTGAAAAATGCATAGGCATCGGTCGACAGATGGCTTGAAACACCACGAAATGACATTCTGTCTGTCGACATATGCAAGAGCATCGGTCGACAGATAGGCTAAAACTAAGAGGCCGGTCGATAGATGATGAGGTATCTGTTGACAGATGAAGCCATAATTCAGGATATGCATATAGTACAACTTATTTAAAACTAAGAGGCTGGTCGACAGATGATGAGGTATCTGTTGACAGATGAAGCCATCCTCACTACAAAAAAACAGGTTTTTTACGGCGATCTTCAAAACCGCCGCAAAACATGGTATTTTGCGGCGGTTTCTCAACCTCCGCACAATATGTTTTTTACGACGGTTTATCCAATATTTTGCGGTAGTTTCGAAAAATTGTCGCAAAATTAATTAATTAAAATTATAAAATTAAATTTAGCAATGGTTTTAAAAAATCGCCGCTAAACTCAATAATAAAAAATTAAAAAATTAAATTTAGCGGCGGTTTTCGCAAAACAGCTGCAAAATTCACTAATAAATTTTTTTAAAAAAAATTAAATTTAGAGGCGGTTGTTAAAAACCGCCGCAAAATTTAATGATAAAAAATCAAAAATTAAATTTCACAGCGATCTTTAAAAATCGCTGCAAAATTCAATGATAAAAAAATCAAAAATTAAATTTAGTAATAAAAAATAAATAATTTCAAAATTCAGTAATAAAAAAAATTCAATTAATAAAAAATGAAATTTAAAAAGAAATTAATAATTTCAAAATAAAATAAAATAAAATTTTACAAAATAATCTGAAATTTTTTATTTTTTAATCAATTAATTTATTTAATTTCATTTAATTAAATTAAATAATTTATTTATTTTAAATTTATTAATTAATTAATTTATTTTAAATTAATTAATCAATGAATTTATTTTATTTAATTCATTGGTTTAAAACATAAAATTATTTAGGTGTTTTGAGAGTTCAATTAATTAATTTAATTTAATTCAATTCAATTAAAAATAAAATTATTTTTTTATTTTATTTTATTTGGGGCTAAGTGTAATTTGTAAAACTTGAGTTTGTGGGTGCAAAGTGAATTATAAAAAATAGTGGTTCGAGTGCTTTATAATTAATATGCGCGAGTATATTACAAGGTGGCTTTGCAGATCAACTGGCTTCGCGCGCGTAGGGGTGGTCACGGCATCGAAACTTGGGGATTACAATTGCTAGAATAAATTTCAGCAGGTGCGGTGGGTGGGCGGACGCGCGGGTGGGCGCACACGCATGGCCAGGGGTCGGGGCACGGTGGACGTGCAGGGGCGGGGGCTGACGTGCGCTTGTTTTTGGCTTGCATGCGGTAAATAGTGGCAGTTTCAAAATCGTCGTTAAATTATTTTTATAATTAAATTTAATATTAAATTAAATAATTTAATATTAAATTCAATTAAATTTAGCGGTAGTTTTAAAACCGTCGCTAATTTAAAAAACTGCCGTTAATTGCGACAGTTTTCAAATTGCCGCTAAAAATAGCACTTAGCGGCGGTTATACCAGCGGTCGATAAAAATCGCTGCTAAATGCTGTGCAACGGCTGTATTGCCGCTAAACACCTTTGTGGCAGTTCTAAATGCCAAAAAAACCGCCGCTAAAAATCTTTTTTTTTTGTAGTGGGACCTTCAGGACATGCATACAGTATAACTTATTTACATTAAAAATTAAGAAAGTACCTCTCATTTGGATTCAATAAAAATATCTAAAAAATCAAAATCCATAAGAATAAGAAAGTTGAATTTGGGTTTTAGTACAAACTTAGAATTTTACGATTTTACCACCTCCAAGATATACACTTTCTATTTCTTGAAAAATTCATTAAAAATTATTTTAGCACTAATGGATAGAAGATATCAAAATATTGAGAGTTAGTTTTCTAAAAAGCAAACATTTTCTTATATGTCTCCTTATAAGGTTAGTCTTCCAGACTTAGAAAAATATTGAAACCTTACCAAAAGGAGTTTCGAAACATGATGCATGAACTAAATGATTTTTCAGACATTTGAATTTCGAACCAAAACCTTTCATGCATGTTTCAAAATATGAAAAGCTTGTTTTGAAAGATGAGATAAACATAAATGATTTTTCATATTTAAGATTGGTTTTTCATCAAATACATTTATGTTCTAGTTGGTCTTTTGCCTTAGAACAATTTTAGCTCTATGTTGACCAACAACTTCAAAGCTAATTTGAAAATCATTTTAAGAGATTCTTTTAAAACTAAATACTTGACTTTGCAAATCTCCAACTGATATGGAAAATCATAAATCATTTTGGTTTTCATTTTAACAAAGCACTTGAAATTGATCTTTGTTGAAAACCATAGACTTGACTCATGACTTAGGGATAAAACAACGTATTGTTTTTCATCATCAAAACTAAACACAAGGGTAGAATATCAGTGATGAGAACCTGGTGGGGGTGATTGGGTCTCCACTTGTAGCTGTGGGTCGAAGGGAGTTGATTGAAGACTCCCTTATTGTTGGAAGCCGAGTGGAGGCCGGGGTATTCGTTTGGGATTTTGCAAGCCCCGCGAATGGGGACGAGTTTCAACGCCCTAAGAGAAAGTCCGTTGATTACCCCTGATGCTTGCCATCGACTACGTTCTTAATTTGACCTTTTATTGAGTTTCCCACAGACAGCGCCAATTGTTGTTTTCAAGTTATAACAATAAATTTGTAATAGGGAAAATACAGAATCCATATCAGTGTCTAAGAGTAGTCAGACAAATGAGAGATGATTAATGAATCTTGTGATGATGACTTGTTGCTGATGAATAATTACACCCTGACAGTACTGCTGAAAGAACCGATTGGGTCTTCATAAAAACCAATTGCCTCCTGATTAAAACTAATTGGATGGAGAAACGACTAGCTTTTGATTAAAATCGAATGGCTTTTGATTATAACTGACTGGCTGGAGAAACGACTGGCTTCTAATTAAAATCGACTGACTGGAGAAACAATTAGCTTCTGATTAAAATCGACTGGCTAGAGAAACGACTGAGTCTTGATTAAAATCGACTAACTTGGGGAACCGATTCTCGGTGGAATCGACTGGGCCTATAAAACGAGCAATCCGTGAGAGGCGCGGGAGACCTCGCGCAAACTCTCCGATGCTTAAATTAGTATGTGTTTGAGAGAGAAAATAAGTCTTGGTAGGCAGAATGAACGTACCAGAAATGAGGAGTTAAGCCTCGTATTTATAGGAGAGTTTGAAGGGGACAAAGTGGTCTCCATCTCAGATTTTTTGGAAGACATGTGGCAGTCATCGGGAGCTTCAAGAGAAGAATATTCTTGGAATATCCTGAGTAATAGGAGTTGAACGGGTCTTGATTCAAAGAAACTGAGTGGGCCTCAATTCAAGGGAACCGAGTGGGCCTAGGTTCAAGGGAATCGAGAGGTACTCAGTTCTTTAGAACCGACGCTAATCCTCATGGCGACCATCATTTTTTGCTCGGTAACTGTTGGAAATGCTTCAACCTCGGTTCAAAAGAACCGACTGAGGCTCGGTTCAAAGGAACCAAGTGGGACTCGGTTCCTAAGTATTGAGCGAGACTCAGTTCTTAAGAATTGAGTGGGTCTCGATTCTTAAGAATCGAGACTATTTTGATGGTGGCTACCATTTTGCCTGGCCACTATTTAAAACGAGGGGGGGCGTTGGTTTAAAGAAACCGAGTGGATCTCAGTTCCTAAGAACTGAGACCATTTGATGGTTTTGGCTGGCCAATTGGCCATTTATTGGAATCGAGCATCACCATTAAACGGTGGCACTATTCAAATTGCCCGAGTCTCGATTCTTTAAAACCGAGACTTTGCTCAATCGTGGCCACCATTTGCGTGGCCACTTGCTGGAACCGAGTGGGTCTCGGTTGAATTGAGACCCAGTCGGTTGGTGGCCACTTTGCATGGCCGTTGTTTGAATCGAGTGGGTCTCGGTTCAACAGAGACCCACTTGGTTTTCACCACCAAAATCGGGTGGTGCCATGCTTTTCTTCATTTTCAAAATTTTTCTTTTAATTTTTGCTCTCCTTTTACATTTACATGAATTTATTTCGCTTTTGCTTACCGATATTTGCTTGGGCATATCAAGATCAATACAAGAAAATTTATCTTTTTGAAGATTTAGAAAGTTGTTTTGATAATTAAAACTAAAAAACAATTTTGCTAAGAAGAATAACACTTGTTGAAAGTAATATGTAAAGATGCTGAAACAAAAGGAAATTAACAATGCAACACACAAGGATATATAGTGATTTGGCCAACAAACCTACTCCATTCCCTTTGTAATACCTTGCTTTTTCCAAGCATGACATTAACTTGGGATTTCGGGAATATATTTTTTTTCCAGCATACATTCAACATAAATTATTCCCCAACAATCTCAATTCTACATTTTCAGCATATCAAACTTAATAATCAATAAGTTAAGAAAAGTAATATCATCACATATACGAAAGCAAAATCAAAACCTCAAATGGTACATAACCTTAATGCTTTATTGTTAACATAGAACCATACCATTATTTAACATGAAATCTTCAAACAAAATACATAGAGACTCATCTCTCAACAATAACAACAAACTACCTCAAACAAAATTACAAGATATACTATAGATCACCTATGTAAACAACGACTACATCTCGACAACCTCTTTTCCCTTGACGTCGCTACTTTCACCTGAAACGTTTGAATATTCTAGGCATATAGTCCAAATTAGATGTTGAATCATCTAAGTGAGAGTTCAAAATATTTTCATGAAGCAAATGCAAGACCATGAACAAACTGACATACCTCGACATATCCCGGCCTAAGAGAATCCCATACAACGCTTAACCTATACCATGGGGAAACAAAAATCTCTTTAAAGGTAACCCAACCACATTGACACATTGGAATAACACAGTTCTAGCTTAAGAGGGGCAACATCAACGCATCTCTCCGACACCTCGAAATCGTTACCACTCTTGTCATAGGAGGGTCAACATCAATGTAGGAACTCGACACATGCACCACAATCACGTCAGGGATTAGGTTCCCACTCAAAAGCAACTCGAAAACACTACCAATTTCCAACATACATGCCATTGCCATATCCACAACGTGTAACAATGCATTACATAAAATGACATTTCAATGCACATATTTCAATGCATATGTAAATAAACATTTTGGAAGAACCATTCATATGAAGTTAACCTATCGCAGGTTAAACCTTTTGTATGAAACAAAATCAAGTATAGGGTCGAATCACCCACAATAAACTAAGTTTTAGGTAGGAACACTCACATACCAAAACCATTTGCATGAAACTAAATCAAGTTTCGAGAAACCACTCACAATAAACCAAGTTTGAATTAGAAACTCTCTCCTTGAACGAAACCCAGAACACCTCGATTCTCGCCCAACCTTGATTCTTGTGCTAGACTTCCAACGATTCACAAATCTAAGTCTCAACGTTCCCTGGCCGTTGTATATATTCAAGGAATTCAATATTCATTCTTTCTTCTTTCGCCATTCCTTCTCCAACTTCTCCAAATGGTACCTCTTATTTATAAGCCTTGAAACTTAGCCACCTAGGATGTTATATTATATTATGATATTTCTTAATCATTTCATTTTTTTTTCTAAATCTTCTAAAATATTCCAATTATTTAAGATCTTTCCAAATCTTCTGAGATATTCTAATCATTTTAAGATTTTCTCAAATCTTCCATAATCTTTTATAATCATTGCAAATCTTCTAAAATCTTCTCCAATCATTTCAAATCTTCTAAGATTTTCTGCAATCATTTCAAATCTTCAAAGATTTCCTACAATCATTTCAAATCTTCTGAGATATTCTAATCATTTTAAGATTTTCTCAAATCTTCCATAATCTTTTATAATCATTGCAAATCTTCTAAAATCTTCTCCAATCATTGCAAATCTTCTAAGATTTTCTATAATCATTTCAAATCTTCTAAGATTTCCTACAATCATTTCAAATCTTCTCCCTAAGTGGCTAATGGTGGCTTGCCACATGTCTCTAGATTTGATTTAAATAACGTTTGGATTCCAAAGTGATCCAAAGCTGGAATGGAATGTTGTTTGAAATCCAAAAATGTATTGCAATGAGTTTTGAAATTCAAAATGATTCAAAGCTATATTGGAATAAATTTTGAAATCTGCAATCATTACTTTCAATGGTCAGTTGGTTTAGTTCACTCCTCTAATGGTCCAGTTACGGGGTTTCAAGAATTACACATTGGCCTAAACCTTTTTGGATAATTACACTTAGACCCCTTGCAACTTGGTCCCGACCATTTTTTAATTACACTTATGCCCCTGGAGAGAGGATTTCTTACGCTAATACCCAAAAGTTTTAGGTAAATTACACTTTTACTCCGAACTTCAATATTTATGATTTTACGCTTGACTCAAAAACTAAACTTCTCCCTCAAGACCCTCGTAACCTTTTGAAATGTTCTACGTCGTTAAATATTTGAATCCGAAAAAACTCGGGTATTACACCCTTGGCTCCTCGCCAAGGATTTACTAATCCACTTTAGCTTTTTGTAGGCTCATCTATAATCTTTGTTTTTCATAGGTGTAGCTATAACCTCTTCTTTTCACAAGCTCAATAGTAACCAATACAATCAATTTTTCAAGGCTCAACCAAAATCAATGTCTTTTCAAAGGATTAGACATAACCTTTTGCCTTTTAGGGATCAAGTGTAACTCCTACATGATAAGAAAGGATTATAATTTGGAACACTTAGAGAAGCTCTTATTAGATGGAGTACAAATTACAAGTTTAGGGTCTCACAAAGAAAAGTGAGATAGAAAGAATATATAGATAATAAGTAGTCATTCTCTCTTTATTTATTAGAGGATGTAAGCTTGAAGAATTCTTTGGCTTAAAGTAGTAGAAAAAATTTCAGAACCAATAGTCTTGTATCTTCAACTTCATCTTCTTTTATAGTTGCTATCATAGGGATGAAAATCTGCAAGGACAACTTTCTTTTTCCATAAAATAATTATTAGAATATTCAAATATCATGCTAAATGATTTATGGAAAATTTAGAAACATTTTTTAGAGTCTAAACAGTCCAATCTGTGCATTAAAAGCACTTGCAATGGCTAGTTCAAGGACTAGTTTGACGGGTAATTTTTAGGCTTTAGCACACTGTTCAGTCAAGTAGTTTTGGCTCTTACTCAACTAACTTTGGCTCTTACTCGAGTAAGCCTTGACAACACTTGAGTAGACTTATCAACTACTCGATTGAACTCAGCAACTACTCAGAGTACATATATGCATTGCATGCAACCAATTGAGAGATACATAAGATACTCAAATATTACACAATAATAGTTGATTGACCATTAACATACACTCGATTTCTCACCAAAAATACTTGATTAAACTCTGATCAAGCAATCATACTCAACTAAGGAAGAGATATACTCAACTAATACAAGATTATACTCAATTATGCACAACTCTTAGTCTATTAAAAATTATATAACACTTGACAACAACATAGATCACACGATTGCTTTCGAAATTGTTGAGTCGAGCAATAAATACTCGATTAACAAGAGTATTCACTCGAGTAGTATTTAAACATACTCGATTATACTCAATGTCCTAATCAATTATCATTCAAACAATATATATTTTTTGAATATCATCAAAACAACATTTAAGATATCACAAACATTAAGCTTAAATATAAAACTCAATTTTATCATCATCATCTAGATAATATAAGCATTAAAATTAACATATAAAGCACAACTTTCTCATAGAGAACAACTTAACATAAACATTAAGCTCAAATTCAAAAACATAGGTGTTGTTTGTGAAAGTTGAATAAATCTAACTTTCCAAGTACATCCACTTGAGTACATGGAAAGCTTTAAAAGATAAAAGAGATATACTTGAAGCGCATGGTTTTGATAACAAGTTGAGAACAATATATGTGTTTCTCAACTAAACACTTCATTTTTCTAGATTCAAATAAGAATCATTCTACAAGGCTCATAACAAAACATAGAGATCCATTAATACACATCATGACATATTTAATAGAAATGCCATTACCCAAATAACTATTAATTCTCATTTACTTTATCAAATTCACACATGAAACCCATATAAGTTAAATAGCTTACTTGCTACTTAACTAAGATAACATATATTGAGCACACTATATGTTACTCACAGCACATCATATAAACACCAAGATGCACTAGCTTGAGCATTATGATTTCTCATTCATACTTAATAATCAAGAACACACATAAGATGAACAAAAACATATAGAGCGTTGCAAATGTGATGAGCACAAAACAAGGCACATCATTTAGCATAAGAACATTCTAACTTGAGCATGATGTCTCAAAAATAAGAACACACAATGAACAAGGCATAAATAATTTCTTATTCTATAAGCCCGAAACTAACATACGCAAATACTACCAATGCATACTTTGAGTAATTTTTGAAGGATAGAACCTTCAGAATTTTATTACTCAAATGCATTGAACCTAAACTTAAGAAACACTTAGGAAGTATTGCTTGGAACACATACAATATTTAAATTCATTCAAGAACTTGAATAATTTTTCTTATCAAGAAACATTCATTCAACTTAATAAGTTTTTCAAGAGATCCTTCATAAATTTAAGGACTTTTAGGAAATTTAGCTCTATGAAATAGAACTTAATATATATATATATACACACATTTACTCAAGAGCAATGATGATTGACACTAAAGCATTAATTAAAGCACATTGCCTTTGAACTTGAGTGATGCTTTCATATATATAGAGTACTTAAGATATTCCCCAACTTTAAGCTTATTCTAAGTGTCACGAGGATATATGACTTTTATCCATAATACTAATGCATGAGGATCACATGACACTCATGTATTATGGATATTCAAAATATCCCTTGAGATCCTAGAGTAACCTATAATCATAAAAAGTACATAAGCAAGAGCACAATTAATCATAAACAAAAACATAGTAAAGTTATTAGCACAACCTTATCATGAAGGATAAAACAATATAGATTCTATAGATTCTACGAATATCAAAGCTCAAGTAACCTCACTTGAGTTTGTGATCCTTTACTCAAAAGACCAAATGTTGACTTGATGTTTAACACATAATCATCAGAAAACATATATAGAATATATTTCTCTAAAACTTGGGGAAGGTTGACAGATGCCTTTGAAACTATTGACCATCTTCGATTAGGCTCAATTTTCTAGGCCAATTGGTATATAAATTGGTGGGGAAGAAGCTTGGGGAAGGTTATAGAAGCTTGGAGTAGGTGGAGGGAGAAAGAGAGAGAGAAAGAGCCGAGAGGCGATGAGTCTTCTTCTTCTTCTTCTTCTCCTTCTCCTTCTCTTCTTTCTTCTTCTTTCTTTCTCCTCAATCTATCATTCTTCTTGGTGTGTTGGCTAGTTTTAGAGCTTGTAGGTGAAGGGAAGCAAGTCTAGCAGGTAGCTTCTCCTTTTGGTTCGACCATCCAAGGAAGAAAATCAAGGCAAGCTCCCTTCTCCCTTTCTCCTTAAGTGAGTAAGTTGTGAATTTGGAGAAGTCATTGGGAAGTCTTTCCTCTTGGAGGACATGACTCTTCATCTTGTATCTCTTTGGTGGCTACAAGTTCTTCTCTTAATATTTTGTAAGCCTTGCTTCCTCTTTCTTTTTGTTAAGGAGGGAATTTCTACTCCTCTTTTTCTTTCTTAAACCCTTGGTCTTGGCATATGGTGGATTTAAACAAGAAAACCTCTATGTTTTCAAAGGCTTGTTCTTTTGGGTTTCAAAATAAGGTTTGTTCTACCCTATAAACCTTGGAGAATGATGTGTTTTATGTTAAGGTGTAGGTTATGTAAGAAATTTGATGAAACTTGCATGTTTTGAGTCCCTTACCTCAAGCCCAAGCTCTTTGTCTGTCAACATATGGCCTTGCATCTGTCAACTAATTATCCCTTAAGATGGAATCTATTGACAATTTTTACCCAACTGTCATCCGATTTAGCAAATTCTTCTAAGATATGTTTTGGAAAGTTTTGGGTGATTTCTTCTTGGTTATAAGGCAAGTCTAGATGCTCTTGAGGGATTAATCAGGGCAATTCTATGGTATGTTTGAAATATGGTTGAAAGTCGTTGATGGGCTATGTTTTATCTTTTCTAATATTGAATTCCTTAAGAGAGTGGAATGAGTCTAATGGGTATCTTAATACATTTTATGCTCAACAACCAGCTAAGGCTTGTTTCTCCCTACATTGCATTGTGGAATAAAGCCATACCTCATTGGGATAGGTTCCAGATGGTCGTTATTGGGTTCTCATCGTATTTCAACTTGTTGTGATATGACATTTCCTTATGATGTTAGGCTATGGGTTGCATTCATTGGGGGTGATGCTTTGTATTTGATGGGAGTGTGAGCATTGGCGTGACATGGTTGGCTTGTGAGTGCTAACTCATGTATGATAGGCGAGCATATGCATTTAGAGCATTTTGCATGGCCTGATGGTTGGCTTATGAGGGCCTTGCCATCACATTTATACTAAGAGAGCCATTGCACTTCTTATGTGTTGCATTACATGGTAAGGATATTAGTGGTTGAGTTGTGGAAAAGGAAGCGCGACATTCATGATCTAGATATTATATGAGTATTTGCTCGAGTTTATATTGAGAGCTTAGGTCATGCTTTTATTATGGTGTTGAGGGGGTTGTGGTGGTTACGGTGCTGGTGGTTCCGATGCTGGTGGTTCCGTTATGAGATCTGTGATTCCTGCTATTGATTTGGTAGCCTGTTCATGGCTGCTGACAGGTTTGTATATAGGGTCTTAGGTGGTAGTGTGTGTACCTTATGTGGGCTCCAAGTACCATTTGAGATTCATGGATTGGATGTGTATACAATGTGCATGAGACATGTGGGTGTTGAGTTATTCTCCTACCAATACCTATGTATACGTCATATTGTTGTATGATTTTGTTCATAGCATGTACGTGAAATGTTTGGGGATGGTTCAGTCCTTAACCATTTCTCGTTCTTTCTTTATGCTTGTTGAGTCTTGTAACTCACCCTTACTTACTTTACATCATTTTAAGTAAGGGCGAAGAGATCGTTGAGGGTGTGTCTAGCAGTGCCTGATTTCTCAGAGATCCCTTGACTAAAAGATGCTTGGGTGGCTTGAGTGTGTGTTGTGTCCCTAAAGGGCACTATGATATTTTGTCAAGTTATGTTATTTTGTATCTTATGGGAAAATGGAGCCCGAATGTTATGTAAAAGAGTTGGATATGTACTATGTCATGCTTTTGTTATATATAATGAGTTAACGAGAAATTTTTGGTCTTTACAGATCTATGTTGTAATCAAGTGTTATATAATTTTTAATCGACTAAGAGTTGTGCATAATTGAGTATAATCTTGTATTAGTTGATTATATCTCTTAGTCGAGTATGATTGCTTGATTAGAGTTTAATCGAGTATTTTTTGTGAGTAATCGAGTGTATATTGATGGTCAATCCACTATTATTGTGTAATACTCAAGTATTTTATTTATTTCTTGGTTGGTTGCATGCATGCAATGCATATATATTTGGAGTAGCTGCTGAGTTCAATCGAGTAGTTGATGAGTCTACTTGAGTGTTGTCAAGGCTTACTTAAGTAAGAGCAAAAGTTAGTTGAGTAAGAACCAAAATTACTTGACTGAACAGTGTGTAGAAGCCTAAAAACTAGCCATTGCAAGTGCTTTTAATGCACAGATTGGATTGTTTAGACTCTAAAAAGGGTTCCAAATTTTTCATAAATTATTTAGAATGATATTTGAATATTCTAATGATTATTTTATGGAAAAAGAAAGTTGTTCTTGTAGATTTTCATCCTTATGACAACAACTATAAAAGGAGATGAAGTTGAAGATACAAGGCTGTTGGTTTAGAAATTCTTTCTACTACTTTGAGCCAAAGAATTCTTCAAGCTTACATCCTTAAATAGAAAAAGAGAGAATGAGTGCTTATTATCTACATATTATTTCTATCTCTCTTTTCTTTGTGAGAAGCTAAACTTGTAATTTGTACTCCATCTTGTAAGAGCTTCTCTAAGTGTTCCAAATTGTAATCCTTTTTTATCTTGTAGTGGTTACACTAATAGAAATTAAGTACTAGGGAACACACCAAGAGGGGAAGGGGGTGAATTGGTGTTTTTTTAAAAAAAATAGCTGACTTTCAATACTTTAAACAATGTAAACGATTGTTATAAGAAACAAGTGAGGGATGGATAGGTGCTAAAAAGGAAACTAAATAAAACAAGCACACAAGAACACAAAGATTTATAGTGGGTCGCCTTATCCAAGCCCAATCCACTACCTTAGTTTCTTACTAAGGATTTTAAACTCAATCAACTAACACCCCTTACTTAAACCAAGTAGGTCCTCTAATCCAAAGATTAGGAAAGATACAACCTCCTATCAAATAGATAGGCCCTCAAGCTCTACAAGCTTGGAAAAGTCAAATACAATAGTAAAATGAGAGTTCTAAGAGTTTGACCTCTTAGTTATAGGTTCTCTTAATGAAAATTCAAGGCTATAATGAAGATAAATACAAGAGAAGCACAACCTTTACGCTTTGACATGAGAGAACAAAAAGAATTAAAGCTCAATAACTTCTTGAACACTTGGTAGTTGAGTATTGAATGATCTAAGGGCCTTGAATGATCCTTCAATCACCTATTTAAAGTTCATGGTGAGTGGAGACAAAAATTAGACCGTTGGTGGTGGTTGGGAGCATTAAATGCGTTAAAAAAACTAGCTGTTATGAGAACGCGCTAAACAAACTGTTAACAGATGAAAAAGGTTAGTCGATAGTTTTAAATTAAGAATGGAGACTTAGTCGACAGATGCATATAAGTTGTCGACAGATGCCTTTGCAAGTATTCTATCTGTCAACAGTTGCTAGAGGACTGTCGACAGTTTCAAGCATTTTTTCAATGTTGTTGACAAATAGGCCAGAACACTTACAAAGATAATTTCTTTTGATCTTCATAAATAACACATGATTATTTCTTGTAGATTCAATTTGTAAAACCAATAATTTCAATAAATCACATATACTTTGAATTTAATCTTAATATTCATAAACTAATAGATTTTATTTCCAAAAATATTTATTTTGTTTACATATAAATTTTGATAATTGTTTTGGATACTTTTTGAATAGTTTGCTCGGAATGTTTTCATCATCAAAACCATAATCAATCACAAGAGTAAAAATATGAATCTATCAATCTCCCCCTTTTTAATGATGACAAAACATGTCTTCCACTTGTATTTCCAAAAAATCGATATATACTTTCAAAAACAATTTCAAGATCAAGATCAAAAACAAAACCAAAATCAATTTCAATGTCCAAGAAGATATATACGTATATATGTATATTCTCCCATTTATTTGTCATAGTCAAAAAGAAAATGTGTAAATCAAATAGGAAAGCACTTTACCATTTTGCTGCTTATTATAACACTCCCCCTTAAGATATGGCCACTGAACTTTGTTAGACAATAAATTATGTAAGCAAACAGATGAATGGAACCATACAAGGTAACGTCGCTTGCAACATATATTTACTAAAAGCATTTAATACGTTAAACAGAAGTTAAAAACATAAGAGTAAAATGCCATATTCATTCATGTGCCAAGATAGATGCTAACAAGTTCATTCACACAAAAAAAAAAGATCCACACTAATTTATACATCCAAAAGTAGAAAATATAACATAAATCAAATGTGTGATACAAAATAAATTCAAGTGCCTTGAGAAGATGAAGTTGATGATGGAGGAGAAGTAGCTGATGGGATAGACGGAGATGATGATGGAGAAGGAAAATGAGACATTATCATTTGCATAAGGTTGGACATCTGAGAAGCCAATTCTAGCTACTATTGATGAAGTTCCTCTTGGCGTTGATGGATACAATTAAAGTTATCTTGAGTTTTAACACGAAAAAGTGCAAATTCATATTTTAATTCAGCAATACCAAGAATAACTACATCTTCATCCATAGGCCGAGAAGAAGATAGAGGGTCTTGTGAAATAGGTTGTTCTTGAGTCTTTCTCTTCTTTCCAATTCTTATCCGTACTCCATCTTGGTTGTGAAATCCTATCCTTAAAGCTATGTATCCATTTATATGTTGGGATGAGCTAAGGTACACTTTCCTAACATTCTCAAGACCACCAATCTCTTTGTCCAACAGGGCACTTATAGCCATTCCATATGACAATGTCCTATTCTTTCCATTGAATGATTCAATCATTTGATTTATTATTAGAATACACAAGTTGGGTCTACGTCTTGCCATTATACATTGCATTAGCCATAGATCGACCTTAGAAACAGAGGAAAAACTTCCATTCCTAGGTACAACATCTGACAACATATCGAATGAAGAATCCTGGTGCTTAAACTCATCCTAGAGGTATCCTTGATACAAGTTGTGATTGTGTTATCTTCCTACACTTCTTGACACTCCTTAACAAAGTCTTATGTCCAGGAGGTGTAATTTCACCATCTAATGGAATTCCCCAATAGTTTTGAAGCATTCTAGTGTTAACCTCGATATAGGTAGAACCAAATATTTGTCTTAAATCGTTCAGTTGATTTTTATCTCCCAAAGGTATTGCTAGCATTTCAATAGAAATCCATAACAGTGTCTTCATAAATACTTCTATGAATTGACAAGAAATCCCACCAACCAAACTCTTTGAATGTGGCAACATAAGGGAAATTGGTTGATTCTAAAAACTCCAAATCAAGATATCTACCTTCCAATACATCTCTACACTCAAAGTAATTGAAATACCTTTCTTGTTAATATTGGAAAACAAATGGATTTGAGGAAGAGATGGAGAAGGGGGATGACTTGAACTTGTTGGTTCCTTGCCCTTTCCTCGGTTAGGGTTCTTCATTCTCACCATTTGAGAAGAAATTGATGAAAAATGAATAAAAGACCGAGAGAGAAAGAGAGATTTGACAAAGAAGATGTGAGAAATGAGAGAAAATGAGAGAGATAGAAGAAGGATTAGGGTGCGGGAGGCTGATGGTTGCCTGATTTTTATAAATTTTGAATGAAATTGTCGACAGTTTTGGGGCTTCTGTTGATAGATTAAGGATATAAGGAACTATCTTTTGACAGTTGAAAGCATTATGTTGATAGTTTTGAAAGTCAGGACACTGTCTATCGATAGATGAAATGCATTCTGTCGACAGTTTAGCTTTATATCACTTTGAACTGTTGGCTTATGTGCATTCTGTTGACAATTGATGCTTTAGCCTTTTAAAAATAAGCAACACTAATCACATCAATTTACAAATAGATGTTTTTCATAGAATGAAAGAAATTACATACATTATACCATAAGTAATCCTAACTCACTTCGAAAAAATTTAAATTTGCTTTTGTCTAGAGGTTTTGTAAATATGTCAACTATTTGATGATTTGTATATATGAATTCCAAACTAATGTCTCTCTTTTGAACATGGTCTCTTATGAAATGATGTTTAGCTTCTATATGCTTGGTTCTAGTATGAAATACAAAATTTTTGGTTAAGGATATAGCACTTGTGTTGTCACATCTTATTGGAATATTTTTAAGTTTTATGCCAAAATCTTCAGGTTAAAGCTTTATCCATAAGATTTGTGCACAACAATTTCCAACTACAACATACTCTACCTTAGTGGAAGAGAGTGCAGCTATATTTTTCTTCCTACTATTCCAAGATAGTAAACATTAACCCCAAAAATTAACATGATCCACTGGATCTCTTTCTATCTATTTTGCATCCATCATAATCAGCATCAGTATAAGCTATGAGATCAAAATTATTTAACTTAAGGATATAATAATTCTAGATTTGAAGATCCTCTTAGATACCTTAAAATTCTTTTTATTGCCTTTAGATGAGACTCCTTAGGATTGGATTGAAACCTACCACATAGACAAACACTAAACATGATGTCTGGCCTATTAGCTGCCAAGTAAAGCAATGATCCAATCATTCCTCTATAGAGCTTATTATCTTATGTTGCACCTTTTTGTATATTAGTTTTGATGATGAAAAACATCTATTAGCTTAATCCCTAAGTCATGAGTCAAGGTTGTGGTTTCCAACATATATCAATTTCATTATCAAGTATTACTTTGCGAAAATGAAAACCAAATGAATTCCAAGTATTGAGGTTTGCAAAACCTTATTTTTTCTAAGTTTGGAAGGTTAGCACCTTATAAGGAGACCTATAAGAAAATGTTTTCTTTTTAGAAAACTATCTCCCGTATTTCGATAGCTAATATCCATTGATGTTAAAATGATTTTTAATGATTTTTTCAAGAAATACAAAGTATATATATTTTGGAGGTGATAAAATCGTAAAATCATGAGTTTGTACTAAAATCAAAATTCTACTTTCTTATTGTTAAGGATTTTGATTTTTTAGATATTTTTATTGAATCCAAATAGGGGGTACTTTATTATTTATATTTATGTATTAAAGTAAATGGAAGGTAAAATATAAATAAAAGAAAATGTGGACATGCTATGGATTGTGCTTTCAAGTAAATCCTTCTGAAAATCTGTCATGTTTCTGTGCATGTTTCGAAACCCCTTTTGAAAAGGTCAATGTTTTCTATGTGCATATGCTATTTCGAAGCATCTATGTAATGCATGTGTTTTCAAATTAGGTTTTGGACTATGTTTCGAAACTTATATGTTATGTTTTGAAACCTATGATATGTTTCGAAACCTTCATTCTATGTTTTGAAACATCTGACTCTGTCAGCAGATCATTTAAAATTGAGATGCTTTTACTTTGCATTTTTGTATTTATCTAAAAGCTTCTCAAAACATTTTTTTAATGCATTCTCCATGATCTGCAAAATTCAAATTCAAATTTGAAGTGGAGAACATCTTTAAATTATAATGGGCATAAGACCTCGTCTATCACTCATAGTTGTCTCTAAGTGCAAGTCTAGCTAGAAAGTCTATATGTTTCAAAATATGAGGAGTATTTTTCGAAACCTTAGTGTAAATTTGTAATGTTTCAAAACCTGTATGCTATGTTTCAAAACCTTCTTTTCTGTCTTGTCTCTAATGGCTATAAATGACCATATTTCTATCTCTTGATATAAATAGCAGATGTTTGAAGACAAGAATAAGAAACAACAAGAGAGCACATACTAAAGACACATACACAAGCATAAGTGTTGATCAAATCATTTATTCAAGCTCTCAAAGAAGATCCTTTACAAATCCTATTCTTGTGCATTGTGAGTGAAAAGGAGAAGCAAGCGAAAAATGAAGTCTCATCTTGTCCAGCTCTGCTCACCTCAAGTTAAGAGGTTTGTCCAGCCATTGGTAAGATATTTATTGCTATACATTTTATTAGGCTGTAAAGATAAAATTCTATTTATCTTGTTAATGTTGTAAGGTTTGAGTTTTGCCTAAAAATCATTGTGGAAAAGGTTTGAGTTAAGCCCATAAAAACTCAGTTAGTGAAATGTTTGAGTTGAGCCATAAAAACTCATTGTGCAAGATTTTAGGGTGAACCGTGGTAAAACCTTTGTTGTGATTGATCACTAGTAAGAGTGATTGGGATTAAAAAATTCTTCAAGTGGGTAAGCTTGAAGGTAGTGGACTAGGCAGGGTGCCGAACCACTATATATCTTGTGTGCACCAAATTTATTATTTTGCTTGCTTGTTATTCATTGCTCAATCTTTCAAAAGAATTGTCATCAAAGTCTAAAACATATTTTCCTTAAGAATATGCTTTTTCATATACATATGTATCTATCTTTGATCTCAAACACCTTTGATATACTCTTACTTATATAAATAATCTTTGCCAAATATCATTATTTTGAAATAAAAGCTAAAAGATTTCAAATCAAACAAAACTGAAAATTATATTTCGAAACACACATTCTATATTTCGAAACAAGCTATAACAGTAAGGTATATTTTGAAACATATATAGTAGGTTTCAAAACTTGCAAAACAGAAAGGTTTATTTCAAAACATATACCCTATATTTCGAAACATAGTATTCTACCATCAACCATTGTTTTAATTTTCAAAAAAATTATACAAATCCCAATTCACCCTCTCTTGGATATATTTGTCATCATTAGGACCAACATTATCTATCACTCGACCTAACTCATCTTTGTATAAGTTTGATGAACTGGCCATGGGGGTGGCTGTGGGTTTACAATCTTAAATACTAAATTTCTTAAGAACATCTTTTATGTATTTTTGTTGGGATATATAAATTCCTTCATCTTTTTGTCTTATTTGCAACCCTAGGAAGTATTTTAGTTCACCCATCATACTCATTTCAAATTCCCCTTGTATTAGATTTGCAAATTTGTCACATAGGGATTTGTTTGTTGATCCAAAAATCATATCATCTATATAAATTTGAACTGTCAAGATATCTTTTCCATGATATTGAATAAATAATGTAGTGCCTATTTGTTCCCTTTTGAAACCTTTGTCTAAGAGAAATTTACTAAGTATTTCATACCATGCCATAGGAGCTTGTTTTAGACCATACAATGCTTTAGAGAGTTTAAATACATGGTCTTCAAATTTTGGATTTTCAAATCTAGGGGGTCGCTCAACATATACCTCTTGATTTATGTACACATTTAAGAAAGTACTCTTGACATCCATTTGAAAGAGTTTGAAATTTTTGTAGCAAGAAAAAGCTAACAACATTCTTATAGCTAGTAATCTAGCAATAGGGGGGGTATGTTTCATCATAATCTATACCTTTTTCTTGGCTATACCCTCGAGCCACTAGCCTAGCCTTATTTCTTATGATAATACGATCTTCATCTATTTTGTTTCTAAATATCCATTTTGTGTCAATAGTTGGATGGTCTTTAGGCCTTGGAACTAATTTTCATACATTAGATCTTTCAAATTGATTTAATTCTTCTTGCATTGCCATAATCCAATTTTCATCTTCTAAGGCTTCCTTGACATTTTTGGGTTCGATTTGAGATAAGAAGGCATCATATTGACATTTATTTCTTATGGAGGATATAGTTTTAATTCCCTTAGATGGATCTCCTAATATCTCATTTTCTTTGAAATAATTTCTTTCTCTTGGAAAAGTTGGTTCTTTTTCATCATGATAATCATATTCTTCCTCATTTAAGGGATTATCTTCTAAAGCATTTGATTCTTCTGAGGCTCATTTCGGATTTCACCTCTGATAGCCTCAATATCTCTGTTGAATATGGAAAGAATCCCTAGTTGGGAGACTGTTATGGCGCGTGCATCATTAAGCTCGAGGTGGACTCGGGTAGTGCACGTTATTGGTTGAAGCATGAAATTACCCACTATGATGTATGGGTATGTGGGTTATGCTTAAGTGATAGCAATAACTAAAGCTCGGTTAGACAAGGTAGTAGACCATGTGATGAATGGTCGATTATGGCTAAATGAGACAAATGGTTGCTTCCCATATAGTGCTAGCATGGTTGTAGTCGATCACTAATGAGATATTGCCATGAAGATCGATTCAAGCTATGAATGTATATGAGTGATGATGAAATACCATGGTTGAATAGGTGTCAGGGTGTCTAACAGGCATTAGAAGTGACATTACTGTGGTTGATCAGTGCTAAGACGTTGTTGTGTTTGATCTGTGTAAAAATCATGGCCGTGTGATCGACAATGGAAATGTTGTCGTGTGTGATCAGCATAAAATCATTGTTGACTAATCACTAATGCAATGTTGTCGAGTTTGATTGGCATTGTCATTTTTTGGTTTTGGTTTGATATGAAAAATTAGAAGTTGATTGCAAAGTGATGCTTAGAGGCAGTTGAAATCTATCAAGATGATGAACATCATTGCGGTAGTGTCATGTGTCATGACCAGCGACTAGGTGTGGGATTTAGCTGGAGGCCAAAGTGGCACCAGTTTATGAATATCCTCGAGCGTCAGAGTACAAATAGCTTAAGAGAAACCCCGAGGTGGGGATAGCCTGAAGGAAAAGTGAGCAATGGCTAATCTATGAGATTCTCGAGTATGGGAATTTGAGAAATAGCTCGAGAATGTGATTGTCTTAAGCAGAATAGTAAGGTAAAGAGAATTTCGAGGACAAAATTCATTTAAGAGGGGTTGGATGTAACACCCGGTATTACATGGGTTGAAAAATATATGATTTCTAGCTATTTTTAAAGGACTTTGAGTGGTCTGGAGAGCCCAAAAGTTGGTTTCGAGAAATGAATTAATAAATTACTAAATCGATGGCAGGGAATGGCCTGCGACTTGGATGTCTAGGAAAGAAGGCGCAAGATTGGCGGGCGTCTCGAGGTGAGGTTAATGACCCTAAAAGCAATCAGATTAGGAATAGTTTTGGAAATAATTTCTGTATAAGCCCGAATGGTTGCCTGAACTGAATTGTCATAAGAGACATTCAGGAAGTCAACGGGACCCTGAGGGTGGCCTGATTTCATGTGAGTCAACACTGAAGCATTTTCGGGTAGAGAAAAGGTCCTGTGAAGGCATAGGGACGAAATCGATTTTATCGAGTAATTATAAATTATTAATTTTCAGAGAAATCAAGATTTTAGTGGCTTGATGGTAATTATTTTAAGGCTTTGGAGGGTTCAAGTGAAGTTAATAAATCCCTAAGTGGAATTAAGGAGAATTGGTGGAGGTTAAATCTGTAATTTGTATATATATATATATATATGCGCGTGAGAGGCTTGGGTGCTAAGTGTGCAATAGTGGCCAAAATTAATTTTTATTTGTGTGGAATTTGAGAGCTAGGGGTAAAGAGTAATAGAGTGAGAGAGAGAGAAAGAGAGAAAGATGGTAGCAGCTAGAGGCAGCGACAGTGGTGACGACAGTAATGGAGGCTAGGCTGAGCAGTGTTGACTGGCGATGGAGCTGGGCGGAGCAGCAACAGCAAGGGAGGCGGCTGACGGTGGTTGAAGGCGATCGATGGAGGTGGAAAGAGACAGTGACCTAGGGTGTTAATGGATGGAGGCGCTGGAGTAGTAGTAGCGAACGTAGTTGCGTGCGGGGAGGCCGGTTGTAGCAGCTGGCAGCGATGGCGGTGGTTGCGGGGCAGTCGAGGGCGGCCGACGGTGGCGAGTTGGCAGGCTATGCATGAAGAAGAAGAAGAAGAAGAAGAAGAAGAAGAAGAAGAAGAAAAGAAAAGAAAAAAACGGAAAAAGAAAATATGAGAAAAAGAAAATAAATGAGAAAAATAGTCAAAAATTCTAGAAAATTGGAAAAAAATTGAAAATTAATTTGGGGCTCAAGGAGCGTGCCAAAGGCTCGAAAATGGGATCTAAGCTCAAGGTTACAGCTAAAGAGGCAACGCCAGTATGGGCATTTTGCTAGAATTCTCCTCCAGATTGGTTAATGTAAATGAATTCAATTATTTTGAGTTATTTGCATTATGTGAGATAATATAGAATAAGTGTTGGCTGGATTAAACCCTTGGTTGGGATTGTTTAGATATTGTTGATGGGTGGGTTTTTGCGAGGTATGGCCAAAATATAGGTCCTAGTTTAATTTTTGTTATAGTAGGGTTTCTGTGTGATTGCATCTAGGTTCTACCAAGGAGGCAGTGATCTTAGAAGAGTTTAGAGTTTAGCCAGGCGTTCTCGCTCTTGGCAGAGAGAGCTTCGAGCCAGGTAAGGGATGACCCCAAGGGTAGGCAGCCTTGCAAATGTTTGGTAATATCGATGAATATATGTTATTTGTAGTACTAGTTATGCATGTTCTATAAGTGGTCTAGTGAATTCCTATGACCAAGGGGAGACTAGCTAGGAGTAATATGAGAGGTTATTGCCTCGAACAGGTGAGTTCGAATGGCAATGATACCTTGCCAATTATGAATACTTACTTGTCCTTGCATCTCATATATTATCTTGTTTAGATTCATTTGCATCCTTAATGAGTCATTGTGACTCATGAGCTTTTAACTCGTGTTATAGATGTTGCAAGTCTAGATGCAAGCAGTGATGATGTCGGGAGTATGAAGCAGCGACTAGCGTTGTTGCCCAAGTTTGTATGTTGTATATATTCTGTATATATTCTTATGTGGCAAATGTATATGTTGTTGGGCACTAGATGGTATCTAGTTGGTTGTAATCAATATAATAGGTGCTTATGAGATTTCATGTTGTAAGTTGCTTTAGTTTGTTGGAGCCAAGTTTTCGGATTGTGTAAGGATCGAAAAGGAACTTCCTATAAATCCCTAGTACTCAATGGATTTTTGATAAGTTATTTTGTGCCTAGGTTACCTTTGGCTTTTTGTGAGGTGAGCTAAAGAAAGGTGAAGCTCACTTGGGTTTCAGGTTCTGTTCTGCTATATTTTTTTTAATTATTTTGGGACTGATTCCTCGAGTAGAGTGAAGAGAAGGACGAAACCTAGTCGTCATCTAGGGCATTTCTTATAAAAACATAATCCATACACTACAAGAATTTGAGAGTTTTACCCACACATAAATTATTCACACATATTATATATAGGTATTTACCCACACATAATAGTAATATGTGTGGGTAATTAAATTAGATAAACTCGTTATATTATTCACATTTATTATGTGTGGGTAAATTGATATACCCACAGTTATTTTGGCAGAAAAAATTCCCTCCACTTTCAGAGGTTGGTAGGGTATTTTTCGAAAAAAAATTAGCTGATGTGGCATTTATTTTGGATTATATTACCCACACATATTAATAAATGTTAGGCATGTGTGGGTAATTGTTTATAAACTTACCCACACATAATTATAAATATTATATATGTGTGGGTATCCACACATTAGCTGATGTGTCAATTTTTTGGATTACATTGCCCACACATATTAATAAATGTTTAATAAATGTTACTTATGTGTGGGGAATTATTTATAAATTTACCCACACTTAAATTACCCACACATATTATGATGTTCTACCCTTGTGTTTAGTTTTGATGATGAAAAACAATACCTTGTTTTATCCCTAAGTCATGAGTCAAGTCTATGCTTTTCAACAAAAATCAATTTCAAGTGCTTTGTTAAAACGAAAACCAAAAAGATTTATGATTTTCTATATTAGTTGGAGATTTGCAAAGTCAAGTATTTAGTCTTAAAAGAATCTCTTAAAATGATTTTCAAATTAGTTTGAAGTCGTTGGTCAACATAGAGCTAAAATTGTTCTAAGGCAAAAGACCAACTTGAACATAAATGTGTTTGATGAAAATCCAATCTTAAGTATGAAAAATCATTTATGTTAATCTTATATTTCAAAATAAGCTTTCATATTTTGAAACGTGCATAAAAGGTTTTGGCTTGAAACTTAATCGTATGAAAAATCCTTTAGTTCATGCATCATGTCTTGAAACTCGTTTTGATAACATTTTAATATTTTTTTTAAGTCTGGAAGACTAGCACCTTATAAGGAGACATATATGAAAATGTTTCCTTTTTAGAAAACTAACTCCCGGTAATTCAATAGTTAACATTCATTAGTGATAAAATGATTTTTAACGAATTTTTCAAGAAATAGAAAGTGTATATCTTGGAGGTGGTAAAATCGCAAAATCCTAAGTTCCTACTAAAATCCAAATTCTACTTTTTTATTCTTATGGACTTTGATTTTTTTGATATTTTTATTGAATCCAAATGGGGGTACTTTCTTATTTACATTTATGTATTAAAGTAAATGGAAGGTAAAATATAAATTAAACAAAATGAGGACATTTACTTAAATATGTGGTGATGTTTTGTATTAATCAAGTGTGCTTCTACATGTTATCTGTTAAGTTTCCAGATTTTCCAAGAAGATAGTCGACTATGTTGTTTAGTGCTGTCGACTATCATGAGGATAGTCGACTATGCTTGTTTAATCTGTCGGCTATACATGGCCTCTGTCGACTATATTTCATTTTGTCGACTATTGTGTAAGGATAGTCGACTATGCTATTTCATCTGTCAACTATGTTTGTTCATGATATTCAAATTTTTTTTTGTAATTTTTGATCTGTTGACTATGTAAAAGGATCTGTCGACTATGAGAAGTTTTGGTTGAGTAATAGTCGACTATGCTTTTCTGTCTGTCGACTATGGCTAGTTTTATTTGATAAAATAGTCGACTAACCTATTTTCTCTATCGACTATGTGTTTCACAGAAACTTACAACGGCTAGTTTTTTAATCTCCAACGGCTAGTTTCTCACTCTCCAACGGTCACAAACAACTTCATTTCTCTTCAATCTTGTGGGAAGCTTATAAATACAAGTCATGGATGATCAAGAGAAAGCAAATGGACGGGAATGAAATAATTTGAGCTTACTGTTACTCTTGTTTGTTTTTACAGTGATTGAGCTTCAATTTTTTTCTCTCTTCAAGGCTTTGATTTTAACTTGTATTAATTCATTCAAGCCTTGTTTTCTTTGTGAGAGAACTTGTAACTAAGAGTGCCAACTCTTAGCATCTCGTTTACATTTGTATCACTTTTATTTTCCTAGCTTTGTGCTAGAGGACTTGCTCGTTAAAGCAAGGGGCTATAATTCCTAGCTAGGTGCTAGAGGGCTTGCTTGTATAAGCAAGAGGTTGTAATTCCTAGTCTTGGACTAGAGGACCTACTTGGTTTAAGTAGGGGTTTTAGTGGATTGTTTGCAAAATCCTTAGTGAGGAGCTAAGGTAGTGGATTAAGCTTGGGTTAAGCCGAACCACTATAAATCTTTGTGTTTCTTGTGCTTGTGCTTCTTGATTTATTTATCTTTCCAAGCATTTCATTTTTCCTCACTTGGTTCACATATTTTTCTTTGTAAACTTACATCTGTCATTTTATATACTTCACGTTTTTAAGTCCTAAAACCTCAATTTGTATCAAAAGGTTTTTCAAGTTTAAATAAAATTTTAACATAACCAATTCACCCCCTCTCTTGGTGTGTGCCATAGCACCTCCCGTTCTAACATATTATACATGGGTATTTACCCACACATAATGGTAATATGTGTGAGTGATTAAATTAGACAAACTCGTTACAGTATCCACATTTATTATATGTGGGTACATTTATATACCCATAGTTATTTTGGCAGAAAAAATTTCCTCCACTTTCAGAAGTTGGTGGAATATTTTTCGGTAAAATTTTAGCTGATGTGGCATTTATTTTGGATTATATTACCCACACATATTAATAAATGTCACGTATGCGTGGGTAATTATTTATAAACTTACTCACACGTAATTATAAATGTTATATATGTGTAGATATCCACATATTAGTTGATGTGGTAGTTTTTAAATTTTATTTCCCACACATATTAATAAATGTTATGTATGTGTGGATAATTATTTATAAACTTACTCACACATAATTACAAATGTTATATATGTGTGGGTATCCCCATATCTATGATTTTATATTTAAATTACAAAACTAAGTCGTTTTAAGTTTTATAATAATTTAAAATAATTTATTTTTTATTTTATTTACAAATAAAAATAATAAACTTAAAACTAAATCTCTACACTAAAATTCCGCCTTCCCTAAAATAAAATTTCTACCCGATTTCTAATTTTTAATTTCTAAAATATCTCTTTTGTTCATTTGTTTATTTCTAAAATCCCTAAAACTTTAATAAATACATGGTACATTAACCTCATAAAAAGTTCCTATAAAAATAGAGACAAAGTTGCTGAACATTTTCTCCATAGAAAGGTCCAGAGTTTTAATTATTAAGATTTAATTAACACTATTATAAGCAATTTCTAATATAATTTTTTAAATGCACGAATATAATTATTAAGCTATTATAATTAAGCATTAATTATTTATTGATACTACAGTATATTAAAATTACGAACATATTAAAAATAATACAATATATCAAACTAATTTATTATAATGATTAGATTCATTATATAATTAAATTTTTAAATAAATATTAATTTGATATAATAATTTAAATTATTTATTATCATGATTATCATAAATTATAATTTAAATTATTTTAATATTATTTTTATAATTTATTTTAATATTAATTTTTTATGAAGAATTTCAAATAATCATTATCACAACAAATATTATTTTAATTTAGCATTTATCTCACAAGATAGAAGATTCAACACATAGAAACCAAAAGCTATTGTCGCTACTATATACACTAGCATGTTGCTTACTCATAATAGTCTCTCTTTTTCTTATTTCTATCTTCTTTCTCTATTATTTTTCTAAGAGAGTTAACTTGCGTATTTTCTTCCTAAGTCTTCCTTAACTTAAGTATTAGAGGATTTTCCCAAACTTACAAAAATAAGTTACCTATCTTGAAATGGTCTCTCTCTCTGTGTATTGGTATAATGCATCATCTCTTTTATTTTTCTACAGCTATAAATCTAAACATTTTCTTCCTGAGTCTCCCCTAACTTGATAAGAAAATAGTTAAAATAATAAAATATGCATTGTCTCTTAATAATATCTCTTCAACATAAGTAAGGTGAGTATAATTTTTAAAATAAAAAAATATTTTTTGTTTTATGCTTTTTTTTTCATATATGTTTGAACTTTTTAGGTGACTTCATGATTTTATACTTATTTTGTAACTTTATGACTTTTTTGGTGCGTATATATTTGAATTATCTTGTAATAGATGTTTCAACAATTGAAATTTTAAATATACAATTTTAGTTTTGTCCACACATAATATGTTTTTTAGCCACACATATAAAAATTATCCTCTCATATAGAAATTACTTTTTATATTATTGCCCACACATAATATATTTATTACCCACATTATAATTTTTTTTTACCCACACATATTCTAAATTTTTTTAAATTATTATCCACACATAATATTTTTTTTACCTACACATAATGTTTTTTACCCACACATGAAAATTATTTTTTATATTATTACCCACATATAATCTTAACTTTACCTACACATAAACAAATACACGTGTCATGCCACATCATTATCCAATTAAAGCCACATCATCAGCCACGTCATCAACCACCTCACAATTACTTCTCGACATAAAAATACCTACACATACAAAAATATTTACCTACACATATATGTGTGGGTAATATCTTAAGTTTTGCCCACACATAAATATATGTGTGGGTAAAAGTTATTTTCTACCACCTTTTACCCACACATCTTGACATTTGCGTTATGTGTACGGAAAAATTATAGTTGACACATAAGGTAATTTTTACACACATTTACGTGTGTGGGTAAAACCCTCAAATTCTTGTAGTGATATCTTCAATATTGGCTTGATGGGTGAACGATCCGATCGATTGAACACTTGTGGTGCCTGACAGGTGGGAGCGGGTCGTCACATCACCGGACGTTAATATTTGTATGTTAGACAAGAAGTGTTAACGATAGATAGTGGTGGCTAGTTCTATTTGTGATAGTGCCTTAGATGTTAGATTTACAATACATGAGATTTATGTGAATGACACTCTTAATATATTCTTGATACTAATAATAGTCATATCTTCATTCATACCTCTGCTTCTCACCTTTACAAATGAGTCCCTAGACTTCCTAATAGAGTTCCTGATGATTACTAGGTTTAGAGGATTTAGGAAAAACTTTTTCAAATTGAGAGAAAGTTAGAAAAATCTTTAGATGTCTACCCAAGGAATGGGACCCCAAAGTGACAACCATTCAAGAGGCTAAAGATTTAGATAACTTATCTTTTGATGATTTGAGTGGATCTCTCATGACTCATGAGATCATGATGAAGAGAGATGATAATGAGATAAACAGAGATACAAATCTTCTTTTCAAAGTTTTACACTCATCTAGTGATGATGAAGAAGATGATGATGATTTAATGATAATTACTAGGAAATTCAAAAGGTTCCTTAGTAGGAAAAAGTTGAAAGAATTGGAAAGAAAAAATCTAAGGAAGAAGAATGATAAGTTTGAGGGGGAGAAATATAGAAATGTAGTTAAATGTTATGGATGTCAAAAGTATGGCCATATCATATCTGAATGTCCATCATTTAAGAGGTATGAGAAGAAGTTCAAGAAAAAAAAAAATGGATGATTCATCTTTTAGTGATGAATCCCAAGTGGAGGAAGTGGTCAACCTATGTTTTTTGGCCAACATAGAAGAGAAACCTTCCCATTCTAGTGGTTCAATTTTAAGTTTTACTCTTGATGAATTGCATGATGCATTCAATGATTTAATGAATCAATTTGAAAATGTTGGTTTGAAAAACAATGTCTTAAAGAATAAATTAAAATCTTTAGATAAAGAAGTGAGCTTATTAAAAGAAGAAAAAGATTATTGGAATAATGAGAAGAAAATGTTGAAAGCTCAAAATGATGAGCTTCAAGAAAAAAACAAATGTTTAAAATTCTCTCTTGAAAAAGACAATAAAGAGAAAGAAGAATTGAAAAATGCCCTTGAGATTCAAAGAAAAGATTTTTATAAAAGAAGAAAAGGGCAAGGTGGCTTTGTGAAAAGAATACAAAATTTTGGCTCACATTCTAAAATCACTTGTCATTATTGTGATCAATGTGGACATTCTATAAACAAATGTTTTATAAGAAACCATCTTACAAAATATAAACAAGTATGAGTTCCAAAAAGAAATTTCAATGCTAACTATGGTGACCCCAAAGAGAGTTGGGCACCAAAATCTTGTGGATGAGTTATTTTTGCAGGTTTGCTTGACATCGAAATGAAGCTCAAAGTGAAATCTTTATGGATGAATCAAATATGAAGGCAAGGGGGATGAAAGAGAAAATCAACCCCAAAAAATGCTCTCTTTTTTTGCCAACCAAAAGTAAGAGAGATTGTTAAATTCAATCTTGGTGGTATATTTTCTATCCCTAAACTCTCCATGTTTATGATGATTTTGAATCATCTATTGCCTTTATAATTTTACTTAAGAATTTCTATCCAAAATTTCAATCATATTAGTTTCTAAAATTAAAAGGGAGTTATAGTGTCAAAATGATTTTCAAATTTTATGCTTTGATCAAAGGGGAGAATAAAAAAAATTAAGGGGATGTTTTTTTTATAAAAAAATTAGTTTTCACCAATGTATTCTTACCCCATTGATGTTTTTCCCAATCCCCTCCTAGTCTTGTGTCAAAATTCTTTCAAATATATCTTTTTTGATTTATGACAAAGAGGGGGAGATTTTTGGGTATTTCATGAAATGTTTTGTCATCATCAAAAAATAGGAGATTGTTGTTTTGTCTTTGATATACTTTTGATGATAAAAAATAATTATATTTTAATGATGAAATTATTAATAATTATTATCTTGATGCACCGAATTGAATGAACTCATATTATTTCCCCAAAATTTTTCATATTGGTTCTCAAGTTTCAAAGATGTTTGGTCAAAGTATTTTCCAATATATATGTGTTGTTTATGATTTAAGAAATTGAAAAAATAAATTATTAAATTTCAATTAAATCTCAAAATATTAGAAAATGAAGTTAAAGGCAAATTTGTAGCATCTGTTGACTAAGTGGCCATGATCTATCAACTAAATGCCTTCATTCTGTCGACTAAGCATTAGGCTCTATCGACTAACAGAATCAATGTATTGGTTATGCAAACAGAAGGCTTCAATCTGTCGACTAAGTCTTGTAATTAGCTTGTGTCGACTAACCATTTTATTTTATTGACAGTTTGTGTCTCTGATAACTTCCAACAACTAATTTCTTAATCTCCAAAGGCTAAAAAACGGCTAGTTTTGGGAAAAGCTTTTGGGAAGCCTATAAATACAAATCAAGGATGACCAAGAAGAGATGAAGGGATGGCAATGAAATAATTTGAGCTTATATTTTATACACATTTGTATTTATATTGATTTTGCTTCACTTTTCTCTCTTCAAGGCTTCAATTTTAAATTATATCAATTCATTCAAGCCTTGTTTGTATTTTGAGAGATCTTGTAACTAATATATTCATCTCTTAGATTATCTCTTATTGTACACTTCTTGTTTTTCCTAGCTTTGGTAGCTAGAGGGTCTACTTGTCTAAGTAGGAGGTTTGTATTTTCCTAACTTGTTGTTACAGGGCCTATCCGAAGAGATAAGAGGTTTTTAGTAAATTGGTTTAAAATCTTTAGTGGGAGCTAAGATAGTGGATTAGAGTTGGTTTAAACCAAACCACTATAAATCCATTGTATCATTTATTTTTCTTGTTTTACATTCTTTAAGCTTTACATTTGTCATTTCATATGTTTTATATTTTAAATCACTAAAACCTCAATTGGAAAAAAAGGATTTCAAGTTCTATCATCAAGTTTTAAATCACACAATTCACCTCATATTGGGTGTGTGCCATAGCATTTCAAACCTATCAGTTCCTACTCTCAAAGGGTTGAGATTGTGTGATGTGGATCTCTAGTTCAAGATTTCTTAAAGGTATTACCGGTCCTTAGATTTTCAGAAGGGAAATATGATATATCGATTAGTGGACTGGCACATGGGTTATTACCATTATTAGCATGGGATGCTAATGGGAATGGGGTGGTGAGTCACACGCCACATTACATGGAATGCATATAGTAGACACGTGGGTGGGTGGTTGTTGGTAAAACATCTGCTAAATGTGATGCTTGCAACATATCACATGGCTTAAGGATTAATGATCTATTGCTGGCTCTCAATTTTATATATAGTCCTTACACTAGAGGTGACATGGTGTCTTGTGAACTGGTGTTAGAGATTTATAGTTGAGCGAAACCATCTGGTGCAAGAGGTGGAGATGTTCATTGTGTGGTCTCTGTACAGTGGTGTATGGAGATAGATGTTTATTAGTAAGATCCATTGATCTACATTGGATAGGGGCAAACATCCTATGTAATCGATGTTGGTGGTAGTGGTTGGAAATCCCATTGTCAAGGTGAGCAAGAGATTAGAAAGAGTTCTAATGTCAGATTGGATTTAACATGCTACCTATATCACACACCTTATCAGATCTGTTATAGTTACCGAGTCTTGTGAGTTTAATCTATAACGGCCTGCCTCCAGGAGCCTCCGCTAGCATAGAGGATTTGTGAGAGGGTCATTAATAGTAATGATACGTAAGCAACTCGAACAAGGGAACCATTATCAAACCACATAAATTCACCCTGGAAATGACATAACACAATAACACCAAATCTTTTTTTACATTAGGCGTATACATCCCGCTGAAACAAAAGATACATCCTCTGATTATAATACATCAAGTCATAACCACAAAACATACATATACCCTCAAGGCACGAGAGTCTAACTAGCTCTAGCATTTCAACACAAAAATTCTCAAGACCTTTTCTTTAGGTGAGCTTTATACACATCTATTGACAAAAGATCAACCCCTGCTAGACTTGCCCTTAGCCTTATCTTTGCCTTTGCCTGGATTGAAGCAAAGCAAAAGAATGATCCACAAGGCCCAACAAGTATAACAACGAATATCAAAAAGACATGATCTAATATGAATAAGCTACAATAACCCACCACAGGAAACCCAACCGGAAAGAAGAGAATAAAGCCAAATGAATCATACCCATGCCATGCATATAAGATCCATGAGTAGATACATTCATGAAGCAAACACATTGAAACTCTATGTCTTACACACACCACAACAACTGACACTTGGGGAACGATAGCTTAACTCCTAAGGCTGTGCTTCCTCACCATACAACCCTTGAGGACAATCAGCTCCCACCCAAGGTCATAGCCATACCACGTGCCACGAGGTCATTGGGGCTAAATAGCTCACTCTTAGGTCTATGTTCATGAGTACATATGACCTTTAAGGACAATTAGCTCCCACCTAATGCCTTAGTCCACCCATGTGACATACATAAGACAACACATAAATAAGAACATGCTCCCAAGTTGTCCTTCACAACTAAACCTCACATGCATACAAACTTGCTCAATGGCATGCCAATGAATGCATAATCATTTTCCAAGAACATTTAAACATGTTTTGAAACTAATAAGGAATCATTCAAAACATGACTTATACCCACTTTAAAAGAAACGTGATAAACAATTGACAGTTGACCTCAAAACGGTTGACAGTTGCCATACCCAGAGGAAACGATTGATAGCCTCTGGCCTTCAGTCAACAGGCTCTACAAACAGTCGACAGTTTCCTCCAAACGGTCAAAAAGCAGCAGAATAGAACCCCTCCTGATTCATACCAAATGCAAGCCAAACATAAGAATGATCATACAACCAACCCTCTAACTTGAAAGTATCATTCCTTTTGGGATTATATGGTGAAACTAACCCTACTTTGAAACTCAAGGGAGACCAACAAGATTAAATAAGGAACATGAGAGATTTACAAAGGTTTTTACATAACCTTCAACGAGAGTAATCTTTTAGGAAAACATGGGATTTTATGCTTGAATCCCCAAATACCATGATCAAAAGTTTTAAAAAGATAAGAGAGATTGGAACTTGCCTTAAGAAGCCCTTCTTGATGATTTCACTGAAGGTGATATGCTTCGAAGAACCCTTTACTTCTCACCCAACAAGAGAAACTAGCAAGAAGAGAAAGAAGAAGAAGATGAAGAAATCTTTAGCTTCCACAAACCTCTTTGGAGCACAAACAATCAAGGAAGAAAAACCCTAGCTTCCCCTTTGCTCTCTCTCGATCGGTCATCCTTCTCTTCTCCTCCTCTACCTTTTAATTCCTTTCCCTCATGAAAAATGAGCCAACTTATATATATATATATCTCCCTATTTACTTAAATGTCCTTATTGCATAATCACCCAAATGAGAATTGTTTATGCTCAAGTAATAGTTTAGACATTAGTTAAACTCCACAAATCTCAAATAATATTTCCACACATACCTTGATTTATTTTGGGTCCCATTACCACTTAACTCAAATCTTGGACTTTTCCACTTCCTTCGCACATCACCTATAAATTCGCACATCACTTATAAATATCGCATATAATTTCTCAAAAATTATTACTTTAATATAATAAATGTTCTATTCCAAGATAAATCACTTGGACCCACTAACAGGTCATTACATAATTAATCCTGACTCTCACTCGATCGAGATGTTAGTTAGTGAAAGGACTATAATACACGATAATCAAGGAGCCTTAATAGGTTCATATGAAGTTAGACTTTATTACCATTAGGATTGTCCTGAGTCCTAACTAGAGGATACTCAGGATCATTTGGGGGGTTTTGGGGATTTGGAGAGATTCCCTTAGTAGGTTGATGGGATCAACTGACATCAAAGAGTTGATGTGTTCTGATTGCTACATGGCTATGAACCTAGAAAGTCATACGCATACTAAGTAATGCACGAGATTATTGATCCATTGCTCTTAATGTGTTTCTCATGGGAGATTGTTATTGGATAGAAAGGGCCTTAATTGCATTATTGGATAATGCAAGGGCTATTACATGTTTATAGTAGGGGCGAAATGTAATAACTATGAAGTCAGCGGAAGTCGGTCAACTTTTACAGATCGTATCTTTCAGGTCGGTCGATCAAACACAAATCTCACAGTTCTAGTCGAGTTCGGTCGACTGAACCTAAACTGCACGGTTCTGGTTAACTTTGGTCTATCGAACCATGTAGTTCGATCTACCGAACTTGGACAACAAGGCTTTGGTCTACTTAGGTCAATCAAACCTTGAATTTCGATAAACTAGAATTCCGCCACATGGTCAAGCACGAGCATTTGATGCTCTGTTGTTCTGCATGTAAAAGGATAAGGGAAAGAAGGACGATGGCATGCAAGAAGAGTGAAAAATGAGATTTAGGGGGATATTTATCAAAGAGAGGGTTTTAAAGGAGGCTAACTAATGGTTGCTCCCTTCTCTCTCTAATTTCTTTACTTTATCTTCCTCATCTTACTTGTTTGCTTCTTCTTCTTCTCCATTGCTGTAGTTACCTTCTTGTTCTCGCTCCAAGAGTTAGCTAGTACAACACCTCCCTTTCTTCTCCCATTCAAAGAGGCTATTTGATAGCCAAGGTGCAACCAACGAAGAACACTTATAGAGTAACAGGTCACTTCTATTAAGAGCGTCCTAGCACGACTTTGTTGGAGAGTTCAGGAGGCATTTCGGGCATGGACTGACCAGGTCCTTCACATGTGAGGAGGCGGGCTAGTCACCTGGCATAACACCTTGCATAAGAAGCTCAAACCGATAACAAGGAGGACGAGCACTTTAACAAACAACCAACACTGGCATACTAAATTATACAGGTACATCGATAAAGTCCCTTATGGCATGGTTTTATCTTTTGAGCATAGGGATGAAGTATATCAAGTCTTGTAAGAATTGTTTTTACTTCCGCTTTATGTTGCTTTGTAGTTTGTTTCAGTTTTGAAAAATGTTTTAAAACCCATAAATCGTTACATAGATCCACTCGTTCTTAATTTTTGTCTTCAAGCCTTCATTTCCTTCTAGATTCAACATGATCACCAATGATAAAGCTCTGAAGGATAATTCGTAGTTATTAGTTGACTCACAAGGTGTCAATCATTGGTGTAACACCCTGTCTCGTCGGGCGTGCCATTATAAGGTGTTACCGGGATTTTCTCCAATACATAAGATCCATTCACACGCAATGTTCCCAAAGAACAATCTTCACATGCTAACAAAATCCCAGAACCCCAGTTCATCCTTTGTATTATTAAGATCAACAGATCTAGACTAAACAAAGCATAACCTCACGCAGTAGAAATAACAAATCCTAACATCATAAGATATTACAACCATTTAAACAAACCATCTTTCAAATAAAATAAGGATTACATAACTAAAGAAAACATAAATATCATCTAACACGCTCGTACCTCAACCTTATCCAATCATGTCCTTATCCCTATTGTGACCCTCGTTTGGAACGTTTGAATGTTTCAGGGGCAGAATGCAGATTAGATGCTGAATTATCTAAGTGATGGCACATAAAACAGTTTTATAGAATGCATGAAATGAACATACGCAAGACATATACAAAAACAATACGACACGTTAACTTTGAGAAATCTCCCTAGCATACTCAACCTCACATGGAAAATTCATTCCACACATCGTTGGGATTGACCTTGCCACAACATACTTAATCTCTGGGTGCCCAACATCGTCACCCAATCAGTAGAGATTAACCTTGCCCCATTCTTAAGAAGACCCTATCACATCCCACCGAACTATGACATGATTTCAATATAATAATGTAACGAAAACCATTTGCCATGCAATTTCACGAATCATATCCAGTTGATGCATCACGTGAAAAATAACTTGATACGGACATTATGCTTAAAAAAAAAAACAAGAAGGCAACATAACTTCTTATAAATCAACCACCTCGAAGTGAAACCATAAAGTGAACCTCGGCCCGAACCACCCACATAAATCATACTAGGTTTTGAAAGGACTGCTCACTCACCTTGGACAGTATTTCGACGCATTTCTCAAAAAATGTGTCGACCTCGATTAGCGTGTAAAACCTCAACACTTATAGTGGTAATTTCCTGACCAATATTTATCCAAGAAAATCAAAATTTATGGTTTTCCTAATTTCTTCCATAATTTCTTTAATTTTCCTTATTTTTTTCTATTTTCTATAACCTTTCTTTCTGTTGAAAATATGACTTAGAAGCTGCTTTGAAGAAGTCAACATATCTGTTTTGATGATGTGGTTTGAAGAAATCAAAGTACATGATAAGATTAGGTTTTTGATTTAGTCTTCAGCATTTTTAGGAATTTTTCTGTTATGCACGTGCAGCAGATTTGGCTGATTTTTTATGTTTTTTTTGCTATAAAACAGTAACGATGTTGATCAAATTTCAAATAATAAAATTATTCCTTCTCCAATCTGTTCTCTGTTGCACATATGCTTTTTTTTATTCTTTCTCCATAAAAATACCAACAAAATGGTATCAGAGCGTATTTCTTGAGGGACCTGTGAGTTGAAAAAAAAAAAAAAAAATCACAAACACTCAAATTCAAGCCAACAATCTGCAAAGATGGAAGCAGAATCAAGTCACGGAATGCCGGCAGCACCGATATTTGATGGCGACAACTATCAGGTATGGGTTATTAAAATGAAAGTTCATCTCCAGGCACAAGATCTTTGGGAAGCAGTTGAGGAAAATTACGAAGTTGCTGATTTGCCAGCCAATCCAACAATGAATCAAATAAAGATTCACAAGGAGAGGAAGACAAGAAAGGCTAAAGCCATGGCCCACTTGTATGCTGCAGTGTCTCCTAATATTTTCACAAAAATCATGAACCTGTCTTCAGCAAAAGCCATTTGGGATCATCTCAAGGAAGAATATCAAGGCAATGAACGAGCAAAGAATATGCAAGTGTTAAACTTGATCAGGGAGTTTGAAATGCAAAGAATGAAGGAGTCAGAAACTGTGAAGGAGTACACTGACATGTTGCTTAGCCTTGCTAACAAAGTGAGATTGTTAGGTAAAGATTTTCTTGATCAAAGAATAATTGAAAAAATACTTGTTACACTTCCAGAGAGGTATGAAGCCACCATCTCTTCTCTAGAAAACGCTAAAGATTTGTCAAGCATTTCCTTGGCAAAGTTAGTTAATGCTTTACAGGCTCAAGAACAAAGAAGGCTTATGAGGGAAGGAGGAGTCGTCGAAGGAGCTTTACAGGCACAAGTAAGGCCCATCGGTGGAAAAAAGGTTAAGGATCACAACAAGAAGCTCACAAATGCTGAAAACAACAATAGTGGAAATTATCCACCTTGCTCATACTGCAAAAAAACAAATCATCCACAAAACAGGTGTTGGTGGAGGCCCGATGTAAAGTGTAACAAATGTGGTCAATTAGGTCACATCACAATTGTGTGCAGATCACAACAACAAGAAAGAGAAGCTAGAGCTGTTACTAGCCAACCGGAGGAGGAGGAGTTATTTTAACTCCCTCAAAATCATATTCATGCTTATGCCCCCTCAAAACCATATTCATGCCTATGCCAAAATTAAATTTAGTTGCAGCATCAAAGTCAAGGAGGAGTGTTGAAAATATGACTTAGAAGCTGCTTTGAAGAAGTCAACATATCTGTTTTGATGATGTGGTTTGAAGAAATCAAAGTACATGATAAGATTAGGTTTTTGATTTAGTCTTCAGCATTTTTAGGAATTTTTCTGTTATGCACGTGCAGCAGATTTGGCTGATTTTTTATGTTTTTTTTGCTATAAAACAGTAACGATGTTGATCAGATTTCAAATAATAAAATTATTCCTTCTCCAATCTGTTCTCTGTTGCACATATGCTTTTTTTTTATTCTTTCTCCATAAAAATACCAACACTTTCTTTAGAAAATTCATAATAAATACCTAACACTCAATTTCACCAAATATTTTTACACAAATATTCCTAAAATAATTTTCTAAAAATTTTAAAATTAATTTCAAAAAAATATTGTGCCTCACGCGCCAAGTGCGTGGCTAAGAGTGAAATCCGCGCGTGTAACACACACGTCTTGTCTTCTCTGGTCTTCTTCTCCGACGACGGTGACTGCAACTTTGCTCCGATAACAAATCCAACCTTACCTCCTTGAAGCCCTCCTCAAATTGGTCCTAGGAATACCTCGTGTTGCCCGGAACAATCACTAGAAAAGCCTCAAATGGCCGTTTATAGGGTCGGTTCTGGGAAAGCCCGATTTTTTAGCCAACTCTTTGAAATTGCTTAAAACCTATGCCAAAACCTCCCAAATTCTCTAGAAATGATCCCTAGAACTCAAGGAACAAAAGCCCTCTAACCTTATTGCTTGATTCAAGCTAAAACGTGGTCGATTTTCTTCAATTTTTGAATGAAACCCTCGGTCTCAAGAACCCTATTTATACTCGATTTCCACCGGATTTTTGACCATTCATAAGCTTTCCTGGTCCCCAAGCTTCGAATCCTCATCATTTCAGGCCTCGAATCAAGCTAAATGGCGATGAAATTCCCTCAAAATTTTTGGTCATATTTCCGACTATAACAAAACCCATTTTCCGTCTTATCACTGTCATTCTTGGCCAATAACCATGCCCATTTGAACCATCATGGCCTGGTGAGCATCTTAGTACCCTTCGGAAGTCTCGCCGACGATCGCCGCAAAGTTAGCCGGTGATTTGTAGGTTTCACACCTATTTTTCATTATTTGCACTTTCACGCCTCAACTTTTTGATATTTCTCATTTTTGCCCCTATCTCTCAAACCCTGGATTTTTCACTTATTCCATTAGACCCCACAAGCTTAGGATGTCTTATTACACCCTTGAAAGTCTAGAAAGACCCTCGTTCTGACCACTCTCCGTCAGTTTTTAGATTCTGTAATTTGGCTTGAATGCCTCTAATCGCGTAATTTTGACCCCAAACCTTTGAGAATATATTATTTTTGACAACCCATGATTCTTTGGACATTTTTACCCTCCAAGTTTTGTCTTGGTGTGGTCACTTACCTTTTTATTCATGTTTTGGAATTTACACATTGGCCCGAATATATGACAAATTGCGTTTTGACCCAAAAGATTTCTAAAACACTTTTAATAGAAAATTTCGGGTATTACAATTGGATTGGGTAAGAAAGATGAAGATATTGGGATCATTTTTGAGAATAAGAAAAAAAATAGGATTATTAATACTTTTGTCCTGCCGCTCATGCTTGAGATTAGCTAATCCCAAGGGTGGTCGCAAGATTAGCAAATCTCATTGTGGAGAGATTATAATAGGACTTGGGATCATTTTATCCCTTTGGAAGCTTGCTAAATAAGAGTGTATCACCTATCTCGAGAATAAGTAGCCAGTCTTATAAATAAAATGGGTTGTATGATTCTCTCATACGAGAGTTAAAATTTTATTTTCGTAGTTTTATTATATTTTTCATTTTTGATATTTATTCACTAAGCAAAATTTATTATTTCTATGGATTTAAAAATATGTTAATTAAGTCAACAAATTTGAATAATTTATCGAATTTTACCTAGTGGACTTCATTTTATTAGTAAGAAACATATTTTGATAATTTATCAAATTCTATTTGTTACCATTTTATTAGATTTTCATTCCTATGCTTATGTCATAAAACTAGAGAGGTAGCCATGTGCTAGTGAAAAATGGCTAAAGTTCAAACTCTCTTACAGTTTATTTTTGGTAGAGATTCTCATTTGATATTATTTTTCAGTCACTTGAAATCATTTGTGTTTGCGGACACCATCGTCCCTAACCTCTCTTCCTCGCACAAAACCCACTGATTTAATGGCCTTGGCCTTGGCCTAATATGCATCTCACCCTCTTCTTTACAGTTTACACTGTCGCCTTGAATTCATCTCCAGTCAAAACGCCGCCGACCATCACATCGCCCACCTACCGTTTCCTCACCCAACCGCCATTAATTCCGTCGAACCACCTTCTGGTCAGACCCCTCCCGCTCCCCCACTTCATTTCCTATGCTCCTAGTTTAATCAGCCTACAGTACTTACCAATTAGCTTTCTTTCTTTAATTAATTTGTGGTCCGTGCAAGTCTGGATTAACATACCAGTCCAACCAAAGTTCATTTGAAAAGACATCATATCACTTTCTCCCAACAAACAGAGACACTGTTCTGTTCCCATTAGATTCATTCACTTTTTATGCCATAAACAGACCAAAAACAAACAAAAAAAACACGAGAAGGAGAACAAAATAGAGATACCAGAAACACAGAAACAACCCAGAATTGCCATTAATGTCCCTGCTCTTTGTTTATGAAGGATGCCAGGCGTTTGATCATCTTCACAGCCTTCTCAGAAAGCGGATTGAATATATGAAACACGTGATCTTCCCCTTCGGTTTCCGCCATCTCCGCCGCCCCTTTCCATCCACTTTTCACCAACGATTCGTAGTACAGCTTTCCTCTCTCTCTCAGTATATCCTTCTCTGCAACACAAACAATTACCCGCCCGCAAGCCAAACCCGAAAGGCTCGGGCTTCCCTCTACAAACGGGTTGATTAACGGGTCGTCGTTTCCTTTCTCCGACGGGCAGACAAATTTCCACCAGCAGTCCACCATGGCTTTTCTGGCTTGGTCTTTCTCTTCGGAACCAAGTTGTTTTTTCCCCCAGAAGTAAGGATGGATCATTAAAATACCGTGAATGTCCAGATCTTTAATCCGGGCAGCGCCGGCCTGCCTGATTGCGAAGTGGTGGGCCATATTTGCCCCGGCGCTGTCTCCGGCCAAGAACACTTTCCCGAAATCGACGTCGTTTTTGATCCAAGGCTCGGTGCCATCTCCGCCGGAATGGGTGGCCACCCACTGCAGCGCCGCCCAAGAGTCGTCGTAGGCGGCCGGAAGAGGGTTTTCCGGCGCCAGTCTGTAACCAACGGAGACAAGGATGACGTTGGCTTCGGAAACTAATCTTTTTAACGAGTTGTGGTAAAAAGGATCCGCAACTGAAGATATGCAGAATGCTCCGCCGTGGAAGTAGACCACAAGCGGCAGTTTCCGGTTGTTTGGGGCGAGGCTGGGGCGGTACAGCCTGGCGGAGACTCCGGTCTCCGGTATGATGACCATGTCTTTGGAGAAAACACCCGTTTCAGGATCCAAACCCGCTGGGGCAACTTCAATCCCCGCAAGCCGTTCAACGGTTCCATCTTTGTATACTCTGAGGTAAGGCAGAACCTCTTGAGCAACTTCTCCTTTTCCTGAATCCATCTCTATGTCCCAACGAGAAAGAGACTCTCACATTGCCATTAACACAGTTGATAAACTTACATTTTATAGTGCGAGAGGATATTTTCTAACATATTTTTAATGAATAAAATATTATTAAAATATTTTAATAAAAATTTATTACTATAAACATTCTTTTTATATATATTTATATTAACAATTGTCTTCAAAATAATAGTTAAAATAAAATATAATAACTATTTATTTTCCAAATAATAGACTTATTGTACATTATTTTTAACCCAAAATCACTCTTATTTGACATTAATTTACATTTTATAGTACAATCATGAATGCACATGATATCATTCCTAAATAGAAAATGAAAATGACACTTAGGGTGGGTTTGATAGATATGAAAAATGAGGGTAAAATTCAAATTTCATTTAAATTCTAAAAAATTCTATTAAACAGTTTTTCAATTTCATAGAATTTGAATTCAATCTTAGTTCAAAAAATGTAAATTTTCCTTGAAATCAAGGAATTAAAATTCCTTGAGATTGGGGTGAGAATTAGAATTCCATCCTTATTTTTCACCTCTATCAAACGCACTCTTAGTCAAATTTGTGCAATAGGGGTTGTGCAGTGGGGGTGGGCCCCTCTCTCGATTTCCATAAAAAATATTTTGTTATTCGATATAAATAATATAATATTTTTATATATTTAATTATAAAAATTTTATATTTAAAAAATTATGAAGAATTTTGCTTCCTCAATTATTTCCTTTATATTATCCCCTGAGAAAGACAATTTGTCAATGATTCGCAGCCAATGCTACCATAATATCATTGCTCCTTTAATAAATATATTTTATATTTATATAATATATAATTATTTTTAATATTTAAATACTTTTATCAGTTAGTATATCTGAAAAAAATATATATATTCATCTATAATTAGTAATAATATTTAAATATTAAAAATAGAAAAATAATTATATTTTTCTAAAAAAATAAAAATGGATTCACAATACTAAACTGCAACTGCCTTTCAAATAAGAATGGTCAAAGCTTAATTGGTTCTCATATTAAAATACACCTCGTGGGTTTTATTTAATTCTGCAAGCGAGCGGTCAACGACAGTGTCTCAAGATGACTACTCTAACAAAAGGTTGTTTAAATCGGAAATGCCGTTTAAATAATATTTTTTATTTATAATTTTTATATTTATTATACTATAATAATACGTTATTTAAAATATTAAATATTTAAATAATAATTCTATTTTTAAATATATTTATTGCCGCTTGAATAAAATAATATTTTTTCATTAAAAATCTTATCTCCAAATTATTTAGACTTTATAAAAAAAAATTAATAATGCATGGAAGTCTTACATATAAACACTATGATACTTAATTCAAATATTAAAAACTTAAAAATTATATTAAATCTAGCATTTCCAAATTTATGAAGATTAAGATTATTATAGATAATATTTATCATTTTTACAGAATTTTCGAAGAGATTTTTAAATGTATAAGAGTTATTCTATTTACACTTTATTTAAAACTTTTGCTATTTATTATGAGAAAATTATACTTTTTTAATTTAAAAAATAATCTTTATGACTTTTAATTTTTTTAAATTTTAAATAAACTTTTTTTTTTCCTATAACACATGTATTGTCAGCTTAATCATCCAAAATCAAACAAACAGCGTTGCCTGCACGTAAAAGTCATTTTACGTTTTTGTTTCATTAAATGGCGGTGGTTTCTTGTTGTTCATATTGCGAACGTGTCAATAGCGGAGCCTTAGTATTGTTTACTTTTGGGTCGGTCATATACCATGCTTTGGTACCAACTCAATACTTCTTTATATGAATATGATTAGAAAGGTTGCTATGCTTGTTGTCGGTGAAGGGAGTGAAGGGGATTAGTTAATATTATTTTAAAATTTATTAATAAAAAAAATAGCCAATACATTATTATGGATTGTCACACTCACGTCCCATAATATTGTGATGAAACTTTATTAGAATGCGTATGTAGCAACATAAACGCATGTATATAATCGCCAACGACAGTAGCTAAAATGGGTATTTACTTATTTCGAAAGGATTTTGGACTTCTAAAGATAGCCATAAAGATGTCTAAACCATTCTAAAATTTGAGAATTGCATCTCAGAGAATTTCATGCTTATAACGTTGGATGTAATTTGTTATGTAATACCAAAACAGAATATTCACTTGAAAGAAGGTTAAAGAGTACCGGATTCTGCAACTATTTAAATCTTTTCTTTAGGTAAATTACTGCTGGATACTGATACATCGAATCAACATGATAAGATTCATATTGATGATTCGGTGAGCCGATCACCTTCTCTTGCCTCTACTATGTACCTGTAATGGAGATGGAGACTTGCTCCCCTGGTGTATCTCTGACGATCAAGTTAGAACTCTTCACGGAAAAATTCCAGGAAAAATTCCCTGTACCCCAGTAATTAAAAGATGATTCAAAAAAAAAAGATCCCTTACCTTCCTTTCCTTTCTTTCCTTTATCTTTGCGTAAAGATGAATATTTCGGATAGAGATCTCCGGGATCTCTATCCCGCTTTTCTTGGAATCTTATCAATAAGGGCTCCATAATCGTAGCTGTCTCCGACGACTTCGGGATAGCTTTCTTCCTCCGCATCCTTCAACGAAATGGTCAATTCCTAAGACCTCGAAGACTTCCTTACCATACATCATGCCAGCTAGCGTGGTGATGATACATATCTGCTATGCATTCTTCTAGACCCAAGCAGGGTAGTATCGGCGAAGTACCTCTTTGGCGAACACATGGCATGACTGCCATGGGATGCCTTCCCGGGATATGGGTGCAATTACGGACCTGAGGGTATTCCCCTCATCATTTGCCCCCTCACTCCTTGAGCTCTTCGGCTCGAATGGCTCGAGGAGTGCTGGAATCTCTGAAGCTCAAACTCTTATTATCCCGAGGGTCGGCATCTACGAGGCCCGAAAAGTTGATGCGTCTTTCTCTCACGTGTGTCCGGAGGGCACATATATCGATTTTGCTCCGACGGTAGTCTCTCTTCCCAATGCGCTGTCCAAACCTTTTCGTCTTTCGAGGCGCGCCAATCTTGGGTAGTTAAGGCTCATCATTATTCGCCCTTTGCCCTTCCGTCCCTATGGTTTAAACAGGGATTTTCCACTCTTTCCTTCTTTCTTCCAATTATTCTCCACTTTCTATCTATTATCGTACTATTGGGTGTTCTCATCTTCTCCATTTTCCTTGATTAATCTCTCTACAATGGCGATCACTGGTTCCGGATGTTTTTCTTCTACCGACGTCGAGCTCGTGGAGTGGGAAAAACACCCTGCCGCCTCCATTACTTGCCAATGGATGAGTGAGTTCGAATGCCAGCAATTTCGGGAGAAATATGCGATTCCCGACGAGTGGGAGGTCGAGTTCAACACACATCTCCGAGCGTGCCATCCCGTCGAGGGTCGACTTTGTGTTTACAAATGCGCTTTTGATCAGGGCTTCCAGCTACCTCCTCGGGGATGGGTTATGTCACTTCTACAACATCTTACCATCGTCCCTGCTCAACTTTCTCCTTTCGGGTGGAGATATCTGATGGGCTTCATCGTCATCTGCCGTACTGCTCGGGTGGAACCCACGGGAGAGCTTTTTGACTGTTTTTTTACCACCAATCACGACCCTGGTGGTTGGTTTTCGATCTCACCCAGAATCATAAAGGAGGGCTGCCTCCTCGCCCCCAAAGAACGCCCCAAACTTGAGATCAAAGCCTCAACCCTCTTGCATTCCGGCAGGTTGAAAGACTCAGACGATCGGAAATAGCGTTTCGTCTTCGTTCGTCCTCGATCAGCCAGCCCTATCCAAGAAATTTGGTTCATTAGCAATGGGTGGACTTTGGACACCAAGCACAAACATCTGAGCATCGAGAACATCAAGGAAAAAGTCTGCCATCTCATAAAGGTCAGCCGGGACTGGGTAGAGGGATGACTTACTAACCCATCTCTTATCGAAGCTGGCTTGGACGGTGTAAATTGTAAGTTTTCTCCCTTTGCCTTCTTCTTCATTTCTCACTCCTATCAGACGTTAACCCTCGTCATTATTTTCAAAGTTGAAAATCTTTAGGAGATTGCCTACACTCCCATTACCGAGGAGATGATCTTAGACTTCCCTCTGAGCAAGGGCCCCTCGGCTTCATCCCAGAGCAGAAAGAACTCCGAGAAGGTTACAAAGCCTTCTCCAAGCCGCAGACCTTCAACACTGCTCGAGTCTGCCCCGAAGAGTACTAGAAACAGGAAACCCTCGGGCTCATCTCGACCAAGGAAAATAGTAGAGGAGGATCCTCGAACGTTCCAAGAAGCTCCCCAAGGCGGCACTGAAATGTGCTTGAGGGATCCCTCCCTGGGATCAGCTGCTCCCATTAACATATCCATTACCACCTCCTTTGCTTCTGCGTAGAGTGAAAGTAAAGCAAGATCGCTACGGGGTAAACATCGTAGTTCAAAATTTTGAACTTACCCCGATCCCGGCGATTGGATCAACGTCGAAATTAAATCATTCACAAACAAATAAATAAATCTAACCTTTAGATTATCGAGTCGTTCGCGGATTCGAGCCGTCCAAGTGTCTGGCCTCTAACTCGTGATACGTGGCACGCGTCCGTTGGCAAGGAGAGCGGAATAGGAGTGCTAGCTCCTTCTCCTTAGCGCGGCTTGTGTATGGACGGTAAAAAAATCGATTTTCAACTCTTGAAAACCAACAAAATAAAAATGGCTTAATTTGGGCATCCCATAAAGGGCTATATATAGGGAGGCAACCTCCTAGGATTTCCCAAACCCTAATGGACATGGATTGGGCTAGCCCATTAATCCTAGTCCAACTAGAGATTAAAGTGGCTCAAATCCATTTATAAAATATTTGGCCCAAATCTAATTTAAGCCCAAATATCTAATATTTAATATTTGACCCAAATCTAATTTAGCCCAAATATAATATTTATTATTTAATATTTGACCCAAATCTAATTTAGCCCAAATATTTAATTTAATTTAATATTTGGCCCAAATACTTTATTTAGCCCAAGTATTAAATTAAGCCCAAATTATTAAATTAGAAACTTCTTTTCTAATTTAATCATTAAGTTAGAAACTACTTTCTAATTTAATCAATTGCTATTTTAGGAAACCTTTTCCTTTATGACGACCCCTCGTCATATCGACGTCATTACGTCTGTTTGTTCTTTTCCCGTGAGAACCTACGACGGCACAACTTCTTGCCGAAGTGTCCCACTTAACCATACGTCCGCTTTCCTGGTTTAAGCCAGGGACCGTGCCTATTGCGTATGACTCATTAGGCTCCCGAATATGTTGGCAATGTGTCGGTATGAACACATAAGACAAGATTGGCCTCTAGCAAGGCATCATGCCTACCCAATTATTTAGAAGGATTCATAATCCGCAAATAACCTTTCACGAGCATGGTTACCGTGTAATTCGATCCTCTCGTCAATGTATCTTATGTGATCTCAAGTATGGCGATGTGTTGCTTGATAATGATCACATGAGTTTTCTTCAGTCTTCTGGATATCTTCACTTAATAGAAAGTAAATCAATAACTCCTTATTGATCTCTTTTACCATGGCCATAGATTTAAAGTGAATATCCACCGAAGGCACCTTAGATACATCATCCTCTATCAAGGGATAGACGAGTCCCATCTTGGTTATGCACCCATCTCCATAAGCCTCACGATATGCCCAACGATCGCCCACGTGCAGCCTTTATATAGGCCCATCGAAACGATGTCAAAGCATATTGGTCTTTTTATGAGATGACCGTGACAACCTCAGGTCCAAGGATTAGTTACACCCATCTCGTATAAGAATTCCATCAACATATAACCAAAATGGATTCTCATGGCGAGTCATGTCCAGTGACACGTTCTCCAACATTGGTCACCTATGTACTTATCTAGGCATCCCCATGCCTATGGGTGTGAGACCCCCATTGCTATCACATAGCAAAAACATAGCACATACAAGTCTTACCGCAATTATCAATGTCCATTCTTGACATTGCTACGATTTGGGACGTTTAATGATGTCTAGAAACTGTGATGCATCATCTCACATCTTTATAGATTAATCACAGTATACATCATATGGACTTCTATCTAGTTTCATTTGGTTATTACAATAATAACAAGAAACTAATAGAATGACTTCTTGTGAATTTGAACAACTCCTCATTCAAATAATAAACATGATTACAATTGTCAGTGTACAACATGCCCAATCTGATTGGGTCTAGAGCACCTACACTAACACAGAGCCCCTTCAGCGAGGATACTGAGACCATCTCTCAGGCCCTGGAGACAGTCAGGGCGCAGGCCCAAGGCAGTCGACCTCTTGCAAGTACGAAGCCTCTCTCGATGCCTCCTAGCATGCCTATCCCTTCTGTTTTCAAGCGGATATTAAAGCCACTAGCACTAGAAGGGCGCTCAGAATTAACAAGGGAGGTTTCGCTGGAAGGGGCTTGCGTGCTATCAATGAAGGAGATAATAGCATGCCAGACGAAACACCGATGGGCAGAAGTTTCTCCCCCTGCCACTACTATTCCCGAACATTCAGTCCCAGAAGCCAGCAACACCCCCATTAAGACCTTGGCCTTCCCCAGCACTCCACTAACTTCAAGCGAACCGGATAACTGCGCTGAGATTTTGCTGGTATGACCACATTATCTTTTCCATTTGAATTCTTTTATGCCAATAGGTCTTAATCTTTACCTTGTTTCTGCTTCTCAGAACCTTACGGGCTTCCAAGATTCAATCTCCCAGCGGGAATCCGAACTCCGCGCCCAAATTACCTTCTTGGAGTCCAAGGTCGAGAGGCTTCGAGGGTTTGAGTCCCTTTCTTCTTAGCTGTCAAGTCTCGAACACCGCGTTCACATTTTGACTAAATCTGTCGAGCTGGCGTAAGAAGATGCAAGGCTCACCAGTGAAGTCGAAGCTTAGGTGTGCGAGGATCTGGAGTTAGTCTAGAGAAATATGCTCGAGGCTAACCATGTTGAGCCAAGTTGCTCCAATCAACCTATTGTGTATTTTGATATTTAACAAAACATAATTTTAGTAAAACTATTTTTGGTATAGTTAAAACCCCTAATGGATTTTTGATATTTGTTAAGTATTATAGTATTTTGTGTATCAAAACGAACCAAGAAATGCTATTTGATTCTAAGTAGAATATTAGCACACTATAAGGGAACATATAAGAAAATGTTTTCCTTTTGGAAAACTAACTCCCGGTATTTTCATAGCTAGTATTCATTATTGTGAAAATGATTTTTAGTGAATTTTTCAAGTAATGGAAAGTATGTTTTTGGAAGTGCTAAATTTGTCAAAATCGGAATTTGTTCTAAAACCCAAAATCTACTTTCTTATTTATTTGGATTTTGATTTTTTAGATATTTTTATTAAATCCAAATGGGGGGTACTTTGTTATTTACATTTTTGTATTAAAGTAAATGGAAGATAAAATATAAATAAAAGAAAATCTGGACTGAGAGTCGACTCCCGGTGAGGGACAGTCGACTGTAAGTTAATGGCAGTCGACTGTGGATGTGCATTAGTCGATATAGCCGAGCCTTGTTTATGCAGATTCGAGGTAACCGAGAGTGGGTTTTGGCCAGTCGATTATCGAGTCGACTGTAAGCCAACGAGAGTCGACTGTGGGTATCACGGAGTCGACTGTCAGTTAGAGCAATCGATTGCCAGACTCTAACGGTCGGATTTTTGGAGCCGTTGCAGGTCATTTTGGGAGCCCCATTATAAATATCAAGAGGAGAAATCTAGAAAAGGCTAATGCTCTACCATTTCCTATCTTCCTAAAGCACACCCAAGCTCTCAAGCACTCAATCAAAGCAATCCAAGGCCTAAGGAGCTTCAAAGATCTATCCATTGGAGCCTCAAGGCAAAGAAGAAGTTTTCTTCTTATTGGTAACTTGTATAATTTCATTTTGCCCTGTATATTGTTCTTGTATTGATATCCATTGTAGTCCAAGTGTGTTGGACATAGGATTGATTTATTTGTATTAGATTGTGGATTGTGAGTGGCATCCTAGAGCCCAAGTAATCTAGGTGTATTATTGTGTTGTATTAGTTTCCGGGGTGAGCTAAGGGGAAACCTCGGGGTGTACAAGTTTGCTAGGTGTTCTTGTGTGGAAACCTAGAGGTGGTTTTAGTGGAACCTCAAGTGTCGATTTGACCATGAGAGAGTGGAGTAGGTGTTGGATACACCGAACCACTATATATCTTGTGTTTATATTGTGGTTGTTTGTGTATTTATATTGCTATCATCTCCAAACAACATATATATTTATAACAAGTGTATTTTGTGTAAAAGTAAATCTCAAGAGTTTTAAAAAGGAAAGAATCGATTCAATAAGTTTTATTCACTCAATTCCCCCCTTTTGAGTGGCCATTGTGTGTGTCAAGGGACCAACAATTGGTATCAGAGTGGGTTCTACAATATTTGTGATCATCAATCTCAAATCTTATGATAAGATCTTAAAATGGCCTTATATGTATCTAATGGTATTGTTGAGGGAACTTCTCCCTCCCGTCCCCTATTCTTTGATGGAACCAATTATAGCTATTGGAAAATGAGGATGGAATCCTATATCTTTTCAATTAGTTATCTATTATGGAAACTTGTTAGGGATGGTTTTACATTATCTGAGGAAGAAGAAAAAGATTGGAGTGAAGAAGATATAAATAATCTTGAAATGTACCATAGGGTCAAATATATATTGTTTTGTTCTATATTTCCTAGTGAGTATGAACAAATCTCTTCATGCTCCACATCTCATGAAATATGGAAAAAATTAGAAGTTATGTATGAAGGGACCGATCAAGTTAAGGATACTAGAATAAATCTTTTGATGTCCCAATATGAAGGGTTCAAATTGTTAGCCAATGAGACCATTAGTTATATGAATGCTAGATTTCAAAAATTGGTTAACTCTCTAAAGATGCTTGGCAAGGTTATCCCCGAAAGTGATCAAGTAAAGAAAATACTTAGGTCCCTTAGCATAGATTGGCAGCCTATGGTTACCGCTATCACTCAAGCCAAAGATCTTGGAGTCTTGAAAATGGAAGAGCTCATTGGGAATCTTTTAACCCATGAGTTAGTTCTTAATCAAATGAAAGAACCCATAAAGAAGATAAAGAATATAGCTTTAAAAACTAAATTTTCAACTAGTAGTGAAAGTGAGTCTTCTAGTGAAAATGATGAAGATCTAATTCTCCTAGAAAAGACTTTAAAGAGCTTAATGAAAAAGCAAGGAAAGGATAGCAAGAAATCGCTTCCTATTTGCTACAATTGTCAAGAAGTTGGGCATTATAAAAATGAGTGTCCAAAAGAAGAGAAAGAAAAGAAATATAAGAAGAAGAAGAAACATTCAAAATATCCAAAAAGGCATGCTTTCAATGCATAGGATGCAAGTGAATCTTCCCAATCCGAAAAAGAAGAGGCACAAGTGTGTTTCATGGCCTTTGAGGATGTAGAAGGGGAAAATGTAGGAGTTGATGAACTCCAAAAGGCATTTAAAGAATTATTTGCTAAATTTAAGTCTCTTAAGAAGGAATTTAAGAATGCAAAGAAATATTTTGCTAAGGAAAAAGAAGATCTTGAAGAAGAGAATGAGTCTTTGAAAAATGAAATAGAAATCTTAAAAGAAAAGATTATAGAGTTCAAAGAAGAAAATGAGTCTTTAGAAGAAAAGCTTAAAAAGAAAAATGAAGCAAAAATGGATGATAAAATGTTTGAAAAATTCCCCATCTTGGAGAAAGAAATATTGGTCTTAAAAGCTCAAAACTCCAAGCTCACTTTAGAAAAGGGTGCAATAGAGAAGTCTTTGGCAAGCTTAATTGTGAAAAAGAATTCTAATCCCCCAAAACCAAAGCCAAAATATCAAAAGAAATCTTGGAAACCATATAGATGGACTCCCCAACCCCCTAAGAGAAATGAAATTAAAATTTGGGTGCCAAAAGGGGTAGTTCAACAAATGAGAGCCTTGGATCCTCTTAAAGGGTCCAACACAAAGGCAAAGGGCATTCAAGAGCCAAAAGCCAAAGGTCCCATGTTTAGATGGGTGCCCAAGGCTAAGACTTAGCCTTATGTGTGCCAATGTTCATGAGATCCACATGGGAAACATGTTATATTTATTTTAGTGGAGACTCATGGCACAAGAGAGGTGAGGAGTTCTATGGTTTAGACCTCACTCTCAAAAATAGGATGGAAAGCCTATGGAATAAATGAGAATAGGAGAGGTTTGGTTTTTTGGGTGATCACCTCATTCCTAAATTCTAAAATTAATATGGCTTAAAAATCTAAGTTTGCCAAATGCATTAAAATGTGAAAAATCATCTTGTGGCATATAAAAGATTTGGGCTTAATGAAATCCTTTATGCTCTAGCTTAGGCTTTATCCCATGGTGTTTAAATGTTTGAAATTTTTGGGATCTTGTATGACAACCCTCATTTCCATTGTTGATCCAACTTGCATGACCTATTGTGATAGATATATTTTCTTTGGAGTCATTCAATGCAAGAAAAAATTGGTCATTTGGAAGAAAAATGAGGTTTTGGTCATTTTAGTCCCTATTTTCTAAAAGAATTATTTTTGAAAGAATGTGTTGTGTGTTCTATGTGCTTAAATGTTTCATCTATGTGTGTTTTAGGCCTTGTAGAATATATTGGTATATGTTATGTTAATTGTTTTTGGCCTATGTTTCAAAAGGAGGAAGTTTCTTTCAGGACTGCATTGTTGCAGTCGACTGTGTAGGTTTCACAGTCGACTTTCATTTGGCAGTCGACTGTCCGTTTTTGGAAGTTGACTCTCCTGAAGCCTCCAGGAGAAAATGAGTTTATTTGATCAAATTTTCATCTCCCATCATGTTTTAAATATAAGTATGCCTAAATATGTTGCTTAAAGTCTTTTGGTATCCTAGTGCATCATTATTTTATCAATTGGTATAAATTGATATCATTTTGTTTCATTATTCTCCAACAAATGGTATCAAGAGCATATTTCTTTTATGCAACAATTGGTATCATCATCCAAAAATTATTCTCAAAATGCTTATATCATTTTAAAAGAATTTGGCATCATTTCAATCATTTGGTCTTAATGCTTCAATTGGTATCAACTTTAAATTGGTATCATTTTCTTGTTTCAAATCAAAGGCATACAAATTTTTTTTCTAGCCTCTTGTTTTAATTGATATCTTATTTATCTCTTGGCTAGTGTATATGTTTGGATTGCTTGGCTACTATTTCCTACTTATTTGTTATACTCTGCATGCTTTGATCCCTTATGCTTTATTGCTTTATTATTTTCCCTATATTTCTCTCTGTACTAACTCTTTTCACTTTTTGATGATTTCAAAAAATGGTGAGAAGTATGTAGTGAGGGGGAGGTATGTCTGAGGGGGAGGTAAGTTGTAAGGGAGAGAGGAATGTCCTTCCAAATGGCTTTTCATTGTAAAACCTTGGTTCATGTTTTTCAAAATAACAATCTTTGTGGTTTTTGTTTTATTGGTATCTATTAGTACAAAACATAGGGGGAGCTATTTTGCAAAAATGTTTTCATAAAATTATAATGTTTTTGTCATCATCAAAAAGGGGGAGATTGTTGAGCCAAGTTGCTCCAATCAACCTATTGTGTATTTTGATGTTTAACAAAACATAATTTTAGTAAAACTATTTTTAGTATAGTTAAAACCCCTAATGGATTTTTGATATTTGTTAAGTATTATAGTATTTTGTGTATCAAAACGAACCAAGAAATGCTATTTGATTCTAAGTAGAATATTAGCACACTATAAGGGAACATATAAGAAAATGTTTTCCTTTTGGAAAACTAACTCCCGGTATTTTCATAGCTAGTATTCATTATTGTGAAAATGATTTTTAGTGAATTTTTCAAGTAATGGAAAGTATGTTTTTGGAAGTGCTAAATTTGTCAAAATCAGAATTTGTTCTAAAACCCAAAATCTACTTTCTTATCTATTTGGATTTTGATTTTTTAGATATTTTTATTGAATCCAAATGGGGGATACTTTGTTATTTACATTTATGTATTAAAGTAAATGGAAGGTAAAATATAAATAAAAGAAAATCTAGACTGAGAGTTGACTCCCGGTGAGGGACAGTCGACTGTGGATGTGCATTAGTCGATATAACCGAGCCTTGTTTATGTAGAGTCGAGGTAGCCGAGAGTGGGTTTTGGCCAGTCGACTGTCGAGTCGACTGTAAGCCAATGAGAGTCGACTGTCGGCAGCGAGAGTCGACTGTGGGTGTCGCAGAGTTGACTGTCAGTTAGAGCAGTCGACTGCCAGACTCCAACGGTTGGATTTTTGGAGCCGTTGCAGGTCATTTTGGGAGCCCCATTATAAATATCAAGAGGAGAAATCTGGAGAAGGCTAATGCTCTACCATTTCCTATCTTCCTAAAGCACACCCAAGCTCTCAAGCACTCAATCAAAGCAATCCAAGGCCCAAGGAGCTTCAAAGATCTATCCATTGGAGCCTCAAGGTAAAGAAGAAGTTTTCTTCTTATTGGTAACTTGTATAATTTCATTTTGCCCTGTATATTGTTCTTGTATTGATATCCATTGTAGTCCAAGTGTGTTGGACATAGGATTGATTTATTTGTATTAGATTGTGGATTGTGATTGGCATCCTAGAGCCCAAGTAATCTAGGTGTATTATTGTGTTGTATTAGTTTCCGGGGTGAGCTAAGGGGAAACCTTGGGGTGTACAAGTTTGCTAGGTGTTCTTGTATGGAAACCTAGCGGTGGTTTTAGTGGAACCTCAAGTGTCGGTTTGACCATGAGAGAGTGGAGTAGGTGTTGGATACACCGAACCACTATATATCTTGTGTTTATATTGTGGTTGTTTGTGTATTTATATTGCTATCATCTCCAAACAACATATATATTTATAACAAGTGTATTTTGTGTAAAAGTAAATCTCAAGAGTTTTAAAAAGGAAAGAATCGATTCAATAAGTTTTAATCACTCAATTCCCCCCCTCTTGAGTGGCCATTGTGTGTGTCAAGGGACCAACAAACCAAGCTAACTTCGGGCTCGGGGAGGAACTGGATGTAGTGAAGGTAGCCAACGACCTACTCCAAGAAAATATAAGGAGGCTCACCTTAAAGATGAAGGAGGCCAAGAAAGGGCAAGTCGAGGCGTTGGAGTCCTATTCTCGGTGTAGAGAAGACCTTCACACTGCTCATGCCCAACTTCGATCCGCGCTCAAGGATGCCCAAGTAGCTTTCCAGAATGGCCGCGAGGATTTTTGAAGCTCATAAGCTTATGCCGCGGAACTAGAAGAAGTCTTTCGAGGCTGGTTCGAGCACATGAAGAAGCTTGGGAAGGAGCGTTTCCAGAACCTAGATGTGAGCTCCATCCCCTTTGATGTTACTGCTGCTTTATCCTTTTTAGAGTAGATACCTTTGTTTTCAAGACTTATTGTCATAATAAAATTTTAGCTTTTCGTCTGAGTTTTGGAATTTTTCTTTGGTTGTTGGCTTCCTTTCATTGTCTTCCTTTGCTTTTCATCAAAAAAAAGAAAACTCTTAGGGATCAGGCTTGATCATTCATTTCTGTCGAATTTGTTTATTTTGTCTATCGTAGAAACTTGAATTTGCACTTTGCTTTTTGCTTGCTTTAAGTGTCCAGGCCCCCCAAGGATCATGTCTGATCCCTTTGTCTTTGTCGAGGGTTTGAGCCCTTCGAGGATCACATCTGATCCCTTTATCTTTGTCGAGGGTTCGGGCCCCCCGAGGATCACATTTGATCCCTTTATCTTTGTCGAGGATTTGGGCCCCCCGAGGATCACATCTGATCCCTTTGTTTTTGTCGAGGGTTCGAGGCCCTCTTGAAGTTAGGCTCACTTTAATCAAGGGCGCATTCTTGGGTTCTTTGAGACGAGGAATTTTTATTAATAGGAGAAAGAATAAGTTTATTCTAGAATAACATATGAAAATAATAAAGAAAACATTACTGGTAGAATTTTCTTAAATTTTGCACGTTCCACGCGTTTTTTACTAGTGTGCCCTCGGGGGTCTAGAGTTTGTAAGCACCAGAGCGAAGAACTTCCATTACCTTGAAAGGACCCTCCCAATTTGGTGTTAGCTTATTCGCTTCTCGGGCTCCTTGAACATCCGCTCGTCTTAATATCCAGTCACTAGGGAGAAAACTTCATGCCTTTACTCTTCGGTTGTAGTATCTTTCTATACGTTGATTGTAAGCAGCTTGTCGAATCTTTACCTGATCGCGAAGTTCATCAAGGAGGTCTAAGTTATCCTTCAGATTTTGTTCATTGGATTTGGGTCTAAAAAGCTCCACTCTTAGCGTAGGTACTCCTATTTCAATCGGGATTAGTGCTTCCGAACCGTAACATAAGCTAAAAGGGGTTTCTCCCGTGGATATCTTCACTGTAGTTCGGTAAGACCACAGGATGCTTGGTAGTTCTTCCACCCAACTGCCATCTTCCTTCTCCACTCGCACTTTTAGACCATGTAGCAAAGTTCTGTTTGCAACTTCAATTTTCCCATTAGCCTATGGATGAGCCACCGAGGTGAACTGTTGTCTTATTCCCAATTCTTGGCACCATTCTTAGACAGATAGGTCTGTAAAATGGGTGCCATTATCAGATATCAGTACCCGAGGGATCCCAAAGCGACAGACCACATTCTTCCACAGAAATTATTTTATCCTCCGAGCGGTGATGGAAGCCACTACTTCAGCCTCAACCCACTTTGTAAAGTAATCAATAACGACCACGATATACTTAATCTGCCCCGCAGCTGGGGGAAAAGGCCCCAAGATATCAATACCCAATTGAGAAAATGGGCAGGGTGCGTCCAGATGAGTTAGGGTGACTGCTGACACATGTACTAGGTTGGAGGTTCGCTGGAACTTGTCATAGGTCTTGACCAGCTGTTCTGAGTCTTTTACCATTGTCGGCCAATAGTATCCCTGCCGAAGAGCTTTCTGGCTAAGGGTTCGAGCTCCAATATGACTTCCACATATACCTTCATGAATCTCCCTCAAGATATAGTTTACTTCGCGGGGCCTGATGCATTTGAGCAATGGCTGTGAAAATGATCTTCTGTAAAGTTCCCCATTAACCAATACGAAGCTTCGGGACTTCCTTCTAACTTCTCGAGCTTCAGAATCATCCTCGGGAAGCTTTTCCTCTTTTAAGTATAATAGTAAAGGGTCTATCCAGCTAGGCTCGTCATCTACACATAATTGATCGTTGACTTTTTCGATACTTTTCTGTGGTAAGGACTCAATTCGAATTTCCTGAGAGCTTGACAGAAAAGAGGAAGAGGCAATTCGAGACAAAAGATCCGCCTCTGTATTCATGGCCCAGGGAACATATTCCACCTTCACATGTTGGAATAGCACAATTAATTCTTTGGCTAAGGTTAGGTACCTGGCCATGTGGGTTTCCTGAGCCTCATATTCCCCATTCATTTGCTGCACCACCAAATTAGAGTCTGAACTCACCTCGACTCAACGGGCTCCCAACTGTTTGGTTAATCTCAAACCTGCCAGTAGGGCCTCATATTCCGCCTCATTATTAGATGCTTGGAACTCAAAATGCAAAGCATAAGGTCATGCTTGTCCATCGGGGCTTTTAATCAACAAACCTGCTCCACCGCCCCCAGAGGTGGAGCTCCCATCTACAACCAATATCCAGGGCCTGTGATCCTCCTCCGGGGCTTCTGAAGACCCTATTCCTTCTGTAATAAAATCTGCCAACACCTGAGCCTTGATAGCGAGACGAGGCTTATATTCGATATCAAAAGCTGTAAGCTTCATTGCCCATTTTAACATTCTTCCGGAGAGCTGAGGTTTGCTAAGAACCTGTCTTAAAGGTTGGTTAGTGAGCACAACAATCGCATGAGCCTGAAAATAGGGCCGAAGCTTGCCGATATTATCAAGGCTAAAGCTAACTTCTCTATGGGAGGATACCGAACCTCCGCCCCTGTTAGCCACTTACTAGCGTAGTAGACGGGCCTCTGCCTCTTATCTTCTTCACGAACTAGGACTGAGCTTACAGCCTCCTCTGCTATTGCCAAATAGATGTACAGTGGTTCTCCTGGCTGCGACTTCGTGAGAATCGGAGGTGTGGCCAGGTGCTCCTTCAGCTTCTCGAAAGCTTCCTGACAGTCCGCGTTCCATGCAAAGTTGTTTGCCTTTGATAGGACCTTATAGAAGGGAAGGCCCTTTTCTGCCAAACGAGAGAGGAATCTCCCCAGGGCTGTCATTCTGCCCGTAAGGCTTTGTACTTCTTTGACATTCCTCGAAGCTGGCATATCCATGATGGCTTTGACCTTCACTGGGTTTACTTCAATCCCTCAGTTATGCACTATGTAACCCAAAAACTTTCCTGCAGAGACTCCAAAAGCACATTTGATAGGATTAAGTTTTACGTGGAACTTACGAAGGGTTTTAAAGCATTCCTCCAAATCTTCCGAGTGTTGCTCTGCTACTAGGCTTTTCACCAGCATGTCGTCCACATATGTCTCCATATTTCTCCCAAGCTGGTGCTAGAAAAGCTTATTCACCAAACGCTGGTAAGTGGCTCCTGCATTCTTCAAACCAAAAGGCATCACCGTATAACAGTAAGTTGCCTTGTTGGTAATAAATGTTGTTTTCTCCTGATCTTCCGGGTGTAATGGAATCTGGTGATATCCCTGAAAGGCATCCAGAAAACTCATAAGCAAACAGCCAGCAGTCCCATCAATCAGGGCATCAATCCTCGGGAGAGGGTAGCTATCCTTTGGGCAGGCTTTATTAAGATCAGTGAAATCAATGCAAAGCCTCCACTTGCTCTTTCCTTTTGGGACCAACACGACATTCGCTAACTATTCCGGATAATCAACTTCCTGAATATATTATGCCTCCGTTAACTTTGCAACCTCCTCCTCAATTGCCCAAGCTCTATCAAAGGCGAAGCTCCGCTTTTTCTGTTTAGTAGGTCGAAATCCTGGTCGTATTCCCAATTTGTGAGTCATAACTTCTGGATCTACTCCCGGCATATCCTGAGCAGTCCATGTGAAAATGTCTGCGTACAGCCTAAGGAGTGCCAATATCAGACCCCTTAACGGGTCCTTTAACTTCGCACTCACCCTTATACATCAATCTGGGCAATCTTCCTTCAAAGGTACTTCCTCCAATCTGTCCACTGGCTCTGCTATTTTCGGATCTTCTGGCTCTTCTAGTAAAAAACTGACCTCATTTGGAGGATTTTCCCCATTTTTTCCTCGAAAATCCCCTCAGGGGCTCGAAGCTTCCCCTTGCGACACTGCTTCTTTCTCCTTTGCTATGTCGATGGAGGGTATATAACATTCGCGAGTTGAGCGCAAATCTCCTTGCACTTTGCCTACTCCGCTGTCCGTAGGAAACTTCATCATCATATGGTACGTGCTGGGAATAGCCCGAAGGGCATTAAGGCTCGACCTCCCGAGGATCATGTTATAGGCCGAAGGTACGTCTGCTACCAGGATATCCAACATGACTCGAGAAGTTCGGGAGCCTTTTCCCACAGTTAGCGGAAGTTGAATGATCCCTTTTGAATATACGGCTTCCCCATCGAATCCCACCAAAAGAACCCTTGTTGGCTTCAGCTGTGCCATTTCGTACCCCAAGCCCAAGAAGGCTTGTCTATACAAGATTTTCGAAGAACTTCCTGGATCCACGAGGATCTGCCGAAGCTCCCACTTTTCGAGCTCGGCTATTATTACCAGCGAGTCATTTTGATTTGAGTAACTCGGGAGGTCGCTATCTGAAAAAGAGATCGGCTCACCGCATCTCGACCTTTTTAGCCCACCGGCTCGACTGCTAACACCTTTTTCTCCCTTCACGTTTGGTACTTCCCCTACAGCGAGTGTATAAAATACTGGAGGCTAAGGGTGATAGCCTTCCGCCCGCTGCAATCTCTCCCTTTGAGGCGAGTATTGAGTATGATCTTGATTGTCCATCCAGTCCTTCCTAGGGGGACTTCGCGTCCGCGACTGTTGATCCTTCCTTCTTCGAGAATCCTTTTCCTTAGCCACATAACTCCTTAGGAAGCCTCGGTTGATTAGCTCTTGGATCTCTTCTTTCAATTGGTGACATTCTTCTGTATCATGGCCATGATCCCGATGGAAACGGTAATATTTATTTTGATTCCTTTTATCAGACGGTGCTTTCATCGGCCGAGGTTTCTTCAGATAGTCCTTGTCTTCGATAGTAGCAAGGATCTTCCCTCTCGGGGCATTCAAAGGAGTAAACCCGCTCGAATCCCATCGAGTACGATGCTTTTCCCTCCGATCCTCATTCTTCCTCTCTTCGGGGTGTTTCTTTTCCCCTTCTTTTCTACATGTTCCGCCCTCTTCGCTTGCATGACCTCTTCAGCATTTATGTACTTCGTAGCACGGCCTAAGATGTCCGTGAATGTGATCGGGGGAGTTTTGGCTAGCGATTGGGCAAAAGGGCCGAGCCTTAGGGCATTCTAGAATGCCACCATAGCTACACTATGATCGAAGTTCTCAATACTCAACACTTCCATATTGAAACGCGAGACGAAATCTTTCAAGGGTTCCCCCTAGTTCTGCTTCATACTGACGAGGGCCATAGTGGACCTTCGATGCCTCCGACGGGGTGCAAAATGCGCAAGAAAACTGCCCCGAAGTTGCGCGAAACTTGCTATGGAGTGGTGGGCCAGATTTGAATACCAAGCTCGCATGTGTCCTTCCAAGGTTTCCAAGAAGACTCTGCACCACATTGCATCTGAAGCGTCCTGCACCATCATATGAGAGGTAAAAAGGTCTAGGTGATCCATCGGGTCGGAGGTCCCCGCATAAGGCTTGATGGTCGAAATGCGGAGGCGCTCCGGTGATATAGCAGCCTGGATCTCCAGGCTAAGGGGATGATTCACCATTGTCCCCTGGACTTCTCCTAACTTCGGCTTCAGGGCTGCGATCTCCTCTTCTAACTACCATAATCTCCTCTCCTGTCGCTGCTGCACATACGACATGTCGGAAGATTCGGTCGCCTCGCCACATCCATCCTTTTGTCCTGGCCTCCGAGGATCCGCCTCTCGCGGATAGGATTCCTCCTCCCTTGGGGGCTCTTGTCTTTCCTCTGCTCGAGAATGTTGAGCTTGGTAGTGCTGGTAATCTAAGAAGCCAGTGAGAAACTCCGTCAGTTGCTGAACCTGGTTTTCTAGGAGCGCTATCTGGTCAGGTACGGGTGGAGGGCCCTCTGGACTTCCATCCCTTCCCGGTTGACTCCTTGGAGGATTTTGCAGGCTTGGCTCTGGAATGGGGTTACCCCTGGCGGCTCGAGATTTCTGTCTCTGCGTGGCCATCAAATAAAAAGGAGGTCACCTAAGAACGTCGTGGTCCGTCGTGCTTGAGAGGCAGAAAAGAAAAATGTCTCGGCCCCACGGTGGGCGCCAATTGATGATGCCGTGAGCTGATCACCTTCTCCTGCCTCTACTATGTACCTGCAATGGAGAGGGGACTTGCTCCCTCGGTGTATCTTTGACGATCAAGTCAAAACTCCTCACAGAAAAATTCCATGAAAAATTGCCTGTACCCCAGTAATTAAAAGATGATTCCAAAAAAAAGATCCCTTACCTTCCTTTCCTTTCTTTCTTTTATCCTTGCGTTAAGATAATATTCCAGATAGAGATCTTTGGGATCTCTATCCCGCTTTTCTTGGAATCTTATCAATAAGGGCTCCATAATCGTAGCCGTCTCCGATGACTTCGGGATAGCTTTCTTCCTCCGCGTCCTTCAACGAAATGGTCAATTCCTAAGACCTCGGAGACTTCCTTACCGAACATCATGCCAGCTGGCGTAGTGATACATATCTGCTATGCGTTCTTCTAGACCCAAGCAGGGTAGTATCGGCGAAGTACCTCTTTGGTGAACACGTGGCATGACTGCCATGGGACGCCTTCCCGGGATATGGGCGCAATTACGGACCCGAGGGTATTCCCCTCATCACATATGTTTTGACTAAATATTTCCTTTCTTTCTCCAATATCCGTATGAATGTTTTTAATAGGGTAAACAACGATAGTTTTTTATTTATGTCGAAAACTATATCCTAGATGAGACAGAATAACCTAACCCTAGGGTTTCTGGAATGGACTCTTGTTTAATAAACGGTCAAATAACTTTCTACGTCTTTTCATATTACATATAATTAAATGTTAAGATTAACCCAAGGCTAGAAAATTGATTGGATCACTTTTAAGTGAGTTTTATCTATCTCATATGTTGAGTTATATGGTTATATATATTTATATAGTACATCTTGGGTTAATCTTATGTTAGAGCCCATTGCCCATGACCCGTTGTATTTTGTGTGTATATATATATATATAGGTGTATAGTCTATGAGATTAATTGAGTTTGTATATACATATTAACAATTAGGGTTTTCTTTCTAAGTTTCACATGGTATTAGAGCCAAAATAGAAACCCTAGCTGCCACCATACAAACCTTAGTTGCCGCCGTCGCTACCCACCTCACCAACGACCACCGTCGGTCATGTCACCACCGGCCGCCGCAGCTTGTCGTGCCACTATCGTCGCTGCCCACTGCATTCCCTCGTGCTCGCGCTACTGGTCCACAATGGTTCTTCACTGTCTAACCACCAATCACGTGCACAACTACTGTTGTTGCGTTCGCCGACCTCTGATCTGTCGACCCCCGAAAGCCCATCGCAGTTGCCACCGCCACACGTTGCCACTCACCACCTCTCTAGCACTGTTCACAGAGACATTTTTTACTCCGATCTCTCTCTCCAGTGCTTCGATCGCAACATCATCTTCACCATTGGACTAGCCTCCTTCAATCCATTCCAGCCCCGGTGGTTTCGTAGCCATCTGCTGCCAATCGTCGCCGCCGGTCACCGGCATCCTCCGTCTGCCATCACTCTAGCGCACCTCCACATCTCATTCTCTGTGTTAGATCATCCAGCCTTTATTTTTGACTTATTTAACCCCTTTTGTTTCAGATTTATTGATCTTGTAGGGCTCCCTTTTGTCCAACATGGCTAGTACCAGTAAATCTAGCTCCTTCTCTGGTATTCTGTCTCCATCTCCAGCCATTGCTACTAAGAAGTTGATGGGCAGTTCCAATTATATCTCTTGGTCCAAGGCGGTTGAACTATGGTGTATGGGTCAAGGTTTACAGGATCATCTAACTACCAAGGCTGAGAATGTGACCACAGATAAACCTAAGTGGCAGAGAGATGATGCTCTGTTGTGCAGTCTTCTATGGAAATTAATTGATCATTCTTTTCATCCAATCTATACTAACTATACCACGTGCTGTGAATTGTCGGCTCAGACCAAGGCGTTATACACTTATAACACTCAATGCCTATATTCAGTGGTGTCTAATCTGCTCAGTTTACGACAACTTAGTCTAACTCTTCCTAATCTTCTTAGTCTGATGACCTCTATTAAAGATAAATTCCTTGTTACCTGCTAGTAAGACTGTTGTAGAGGATATAGCTCAGCGGGATAAGTTTTTCATGGTGTGTACTCTTGCTGCTATTGGTCCTGAGCTTGCTCCTGTTCGTGATTAGATTTTTGCTAGTCCTACTATACCTACTATGGATGAAGTGTATTCTCGTCTTCTTCGAGTTTCATCTATTCCTATAGTGCCTCCCTCTTTTGCAGGTGATCATTCAATCATGGCTTCACAAGTTCAGAGTAGTGGCGAACAGGGAGGAGATCGGGGTTATCGGGGCAAAATCTCCAAGTGTAACTACTGTCACAAGTGGGAGCATACAAAGGAACAGTGTTATAAATTGCATGGCCACCCTCTTCCTGTTAATGTTGCTCATGCTGATGGTTCTCGATTTGAGTCCTTTGATGGTTATCCACTGCAATCTATCCTTCTTACTGGGGCTGAGTATGATGAGTATCTCAAGTATAAGACGTCTCAGCAATCCTCATCCACAGTTGTTTCTATCGCCCACTCTGGTGATTATGATTTTTTCCTTTGATATAGTTTTGATGATGAAAAACCATTATATTTTGATGATGTTTATTATCTTAATGCTCCAAATTAAATGATACTTTAAGAAATCTCAAATGTTTGTGGTCAAAGTATTTTCCAATATATATGTGTTGTTTATGATTTAGGAGATTGGAAAATGAAGTTAAAATCATTTTTGTAGCATCTGTCGTCTAAATGTTAAGTTTTTCTGAGTGAATAGTCGACTATGTGTTTATATTCTATCAATTATGCCTTAAATAGTCGACTATGTGTCTTGCATCTATCGACTATGCCTTGAATAGTCTACTATGTTTTTTGATCTGTTGACTATCCTCATGGTTTTGTCGACTATGAAAAATTATTTTGTCGACTATGTGTGTGTATGATGTTATAAGTTTTCTTCATATTTTTGTTCTGTCGACTATCCCATCTCTTCTGTCGACTATCTATTGTCTTCTGTCGACTAACTCTTTTCGTAGAAAGCCATAACGGCTAGTTTCTCATTCTCCAACAGTCACAAATGGCTAGTTTTCTTTTCAAGCTTTCAAGATTCTTATAAATACACATCAAGGATGATCTAGAGAAGACTAATGGATAAAAGGAAATGATTTGAGCTTACATCTTCTGCACATTTTTATTTATATTGACTGTGCTTTAATTTTATCTCTTCAAGGGTTTGATCCTCACTTGTAATTATTTATTTCAAGCCTTGTATCATTTTTGAGAGACATTGTAACTAAGAGATTCATCTCTTAGATTATCTCCAATTGTATATTTCTTGTATTTCCTAGCTTGTGTAGCTAGAGGGCCCATTTAATTGGGAGGTTTGTAAATTTCCTAGTCGAGCACTAGAGGATCTACTCGGGTTTAGTAGGGGGTTGATAGTGGATTGTTTTAAAAATCCTTAGTAAGGAGCTAAGGTGGATTGGGCTTAGGTTAAGCCGAACTACTATAAATCCTTTGTGTTCTTCTCTTGCTTGTGTTATTTGGTTTGTTTATCATTGCTAGCATTTCACTATCCTCTCTTGCATCGAATTTTCCATCAAAAGGATTTCAAGTTTCTATCAAGATTTTAAAATAAGCAATTCACCCCCTTCTTGGTGTGTGCCATAGCACATCTCGGTCCAACATATTCCACTGCCTGTCTCGCTCAGTCATCCTCTTTAGGACCATAGGTCCTGGACTCAAGTGCTTCTAACCATATCTCTTGTAATCCCCATTTGTTATCTCTTTTTACTAATTCTTTACCTTCTATAACATTAGCCAATGGGTCCAAAGCAGTTGCTAAAGCTGTTGGCACTGCCAAACCGTTACCTTTTCTGCCTTTAGATTTTGTCCTTTATCTTCCTCATTGTCTCTTTAATCTTGTCTATGTTAGTAAACTTACGCATGCCTTAAATTGTTCTATCACCTTTGATGATCATTCTGTTACTATCTAGGATCGCGGTACGGGACAGATGATTGGAGTCAGATGTGAGTCGCAAGGTCTCTATCATCTCAACCTTCCTACATCTCTTGTTGCTTGCTCGGTGACTGAGTCTCCTGTTCTTCTCCACAATCGCTTGGGACATCCTAGTTTGGCTAAGTTTTAGAAGATGGTCCCTAATTTGTCTAGTTTGTCATCTTTTCATTGTGAATCTTGTCAACTCAAAAAACAATCTCACACTTCTTTTCCAAAGTGTGTCAATAATCGGGCTGTGTCCTCGTTTGCTTTAGTTCATTCTGATGTTTGGGCTCCTAGTCGTGTCATGCCTGTTTTGGGTTTTCAATATTTTGTAACATTTATTGACGATTATTCTCGTTTCACATAGTTATATTTAATGAAAAATCGTTCTAAGTTATTTTTAATTTTTGAACCCTTTTGTGTTGAAATCAAAATGCAGTTTCATACCTCTATTCAAGTATTGCGCAGTGACAATGCCCCTAAGTATTTTTCTATTCCCTTTACTACCTTTATGTCTTCTCAAGGGATCTTGCATCAGTCATCTTGTGCCTATACACCACAGCAAAATAGGGTTGCTGAGCGTAAAAATAGACATTTGATTGAAACTGCTCGCACTCTTCTTCTACATCTTCATGTCCCCTTTCGCTTTTAGGCTGAAGTTATCCTCGATGCTTGCTATCTCCTTAACAGGATGCCCTCCTCGGTTCTTCAGCACCAGATTCCTCACTCTCTCTTGTTTACTGATCAACCATTATATATTCTTCTTCCCCATATCTTTGGTTGCCTTTGCTTTGTCCATAACCTATCTCCAAGTCAAGATAAATTGTCTGCTCAGTCCATCAAGTGCATTTTTCTTGGTTACTCTCGCATTCAGAAGGGTTATTGGTGTTATTCTCCTGACACCCACTGCTATTTTCTTTCGAAAAATATTACCTTATTTGAATCGTCTCCTTTCTACTATTCGCCTCATTCTGAGTGTCAACCCATTTCTATGGCAATCCTTCTTCCCTCGAGTCCTTTTGCTCCTATTCTTCCCGTTCCTTCTTCTACCCCATTACAGGTTTATCATCGGCGTCATCAGCCTCGGTCTCCTCCGGGTAGCGATGTTGTTCCTGTGCCTTCTCTAGTGTTTCCTATTACTTCAATGACTTCTGCTACCTCACATCCTGCTCCAGTCTCTCCACCTGCTACGATCCTGCCTTCTGAGGATTTGCTTCCTATTGTCTTTCAGAAAGGTACCCGTTCTTCTAAAAATCCTCACCTTATTTATAATTTTCTTAGCTATCACCGTCTTTTGTCTCCTTTTTGTGCTTTTATGTCTTCCTTATCCTCTGTTTCAGTAACTAAGACTGTTAGTGAGGCACTTTCTAATCTGGGGTGGTGACAAGCAGTGGTGGATGAGATGACTTCTTTGCATTCTAATGGTACTTGGGATTTGGTTCCTTTACCCCCAAGGAAATCTCTTATCGACTGTCGGTGGATTTATACTGTCAAGGTGGGTCCTGATGGGTAGCTTGATTGCCTTAAGGCCCGTTTGACTGCCAAGGGGTATACTCAGGTCTATGGTCTTGACTATGGTGACACTTTCTCTCTTATTGCTAAGATGTCCTTTGTGCGGTTGTTTTTCTCTATGGTAGTTATGTGCCACTAGCCATTGTATTAGCTGGACATTAAGAATGCCTTCTTACATGGTGAGCTTCAGGAGGAGATTTATATGGAGCAACCTTCTGGGTTTGTTACTCAGGGGGAGTCTGGGTTGGTTTGTAAACTTCGTCGCTTACTATATGGATTGAAGCAATCTCCTCGAGCTTGGTTTGGTCGATTCAGTGTTGTCATTCAAGACTTTAGCATGATTCTTAGTGAGTCTAATCATTCAGTTTTTTATAAACACACATCACATGGGAGGTGTATATACTTGGTTGTTTATGTGGATGATATTGTTATTATAGGTAATGATCAGGATGGTATTCTTCAGCTGAAGAAACATCTTTTCCATCATTTTTAGACTAAGGACTTGGGGTTACTTAAATACTTTCTTGGCATAGAAGTTGCTCAGTCCAATTCTGGTATTGTTATCTCTCAACGAAAGTATGTGTTAAACATTCTAGAAGAAACTAGGATGCTTGATTGTAAACCTTTAGGTTCTCATATGAACCCTAATATAAAGCTCTTACTAGGATAAGAGGAGACTCTTGCTGGTCTTGGGAGATACCGTAGGCTAGTCGAAAAAATTAATTATCTCACTATCACTCGCCTAGACATTTCTTTCTCAGTTAGTTTTTATAGTCTCTTTGTGATAGCCACTGGGATGCGGTAGTCCGGATTCTCAAGTATATTAAGGGAGCTCCAGGTAGAGGACTATTGTATGAGGATAGAGGTCATACTCAATTAGTCGGATATACTGATGCTGATTGGGCAGGTTCTCTATCTAATAGACGGTCTACTTCAAGATTTTGTGTTCTAGTTGGAGGAAACCTATAGTATATTGGAAAAGTAATAAGTATGAGGTTGTTGCTAGGTTGAGTGCAGAAGAAAAATATCATGCTATGATAGCCTTGGCAACGTGTGAATTTATCTGGTTAAAACAATTACCTCAGGAGCTCAAGTTTGGGGAGATATCATAAATGAGATTAATTTGCGACAATCAAGCTGCATTACATATTGCTTCCAATCCAATCTTTCATGAAAGGACCAAACATATCAAGATAGATTGTCACTTCATTCGAGAGAAGATTTTATCTGGTTGTATTACCACAAATTTTGTCAATTCCAATGACCAGTTAGCAGATCTTTTCACTAAGTCTCTTAGGGGTCCTCGAATTGAGTATATTTGTAGCAAGCTTGCTGCATATGATATATATGCTCAAGCTTGAGGGAGAGTGTTGAGTTAAACTTTGAGAGGTGAGCTGGCTCTAGGAAGGAGGTTATCGAGAGGATTAAGTGGATTCCGGGAAGGAAAATGTGTCTTTGGAGAGAGGGATCTACCTGGGAAGGAAAGGAGGTCAAGAAAGACAACTGGCCCGAGGAGAAGGATGCTGGCCCTAGAGGGACGACTGTCTAGGAAGGATGTCTCTCTATAAATATAAAACTGTCATACTCTGGGAATGAGGCTTCCAAGAGCATTAAGTAGATTCTGGGAAGACGACTTCTAGGAAGGAAAGTGTGTCTCTAGAAAAGGGCTCTACTCGGGAAAAAGAAGAGTCAGGGAATGACAACTGTCCTGGGAAGAGACAATAGGCCTGAGAAGAATGGCCTTCTCATGAAGAAACAATAGTCCTAGGAAGAAACAATAAGCCTGAGAAGAATGACCCTTCTAAGAAGAAACAATAAGCCCAGGGAAGAATAGCTATCCAAGAAGAAAATTTTCAATTCCCTCGCTTAATCTCAGTGGTACAACAAGCTACAATCTTTTTGTTGAGAAATTTGTATTTTGATTTATGGATTGAGAAATTTGTATTTTAATTTATGGAGAAAATAATATTGAAAAATGTATTTTCGGTAAATTTGGTTTGCTGATGATTTCAAAAATATTTATATTAATGATTTTCAAAAATATCTTATGAATCCTTTTAAATTGGAGAACTTCAAGTTTATATATTTTTATATTCTTCAAAGTAGCAAAATATAGTTTTATTGATGATCGAGCTTGATGTAAAACTTTTGAGAAAATGTTTTTGAAGTTTGACTAAGTATAAAAACCTTTTGTTCAACTAAGTATATGTATCTTTGAAGTTTTTGAAAGTAAAGTATTCAAACATTCTTTTAAAGCTTCTACACTCACCTTTAGTCTAAAAATAGTTTTTGATTTAATCAAGTATTGCTCAATGTATTTTTTCAAATTAATCGAGTATCTCAAAAACCTACTCGAGTATGTGTTATATAAAATTCTCATTTCTTAAAGCTATAATTGAGTATGGTATCTCTATAATCAAGTATCTTTTATCTATTGAAAAAACTGAGTTTATTTTCAGTTGAGTATTGCTTTATGTTTTCTTCAAATTAGTCGAGTATGTGTTTTAGCAAAATACTTTTCAATCGACTATTAAGGTTTCCTACTCAAGTATTTTTTACAAGCACTCTGTATTTCAAAAATTAATCGAGTAAGGATAATTTTCACTTGAGTATCCTTTTGTTATCAAAACTCCAAGTATCTCTTTAGTCGAGTATGTCTCTTTCTCAATCGACTAATATTTTTTCTTAATCGAGTATCTATATGTTTTAATCAAGTAAAGATTAAATATAACCTGGCTAAGTCTATGCTTAAAATTAATCAAGTATCAGTTATCTGTACTTGAATATATCCTTTTGTCAATCGAGAAAGCTTAACCTGGTAGATGCAAAGTCTCCATGGGTTGTGAGTCAGTTGAGTAATGACTTGGTCATACTTGAGTAAGGCTTATCTTTAATTGATTACGTGAATTGTCCAATCGAGTATCTATAGGACTTAATCGAGTAACTAGCATCTGATTTCAAATTTTATAGTCGTTGCTCGAAAAGCAAAAAGCAAACAGTTTTGATCATTAGACCTTTATTTCTTTATTCCAAGAAGTCTAACTGTGTTCTCTTATAAAATAATGATAACTATAAATGTGCATAGTGTGCTTATTGCTTATCTTTTTAATATGCATATGTTTCCTAACAAATTTGACTCTTAATGGTCAAAATCAAAGAAGCTATGAGTGTGTGTAGGTATCTATGCCAAATCGTCAAAGTCTCAAGCTTTTATAAAAGACCAAGAGCAACAAGAGATGAAGCTTCTGCTTAAAGAACAACCTAAGCTAATGCCATGGCTACGACTAAAAGAAATTAAGGCTGTTGTTCGAGCAACAAAAAGCTAACATAACCATCGTAAGCCTAATCACTTTCTGGCCTTTCTAAAATGTTTGAGTGAGTGTGACTTGATTTCATTCTTCCTTCACTCCAAGCTATTATCTGGTGAGATTTAATGTATATCTTATAAACTAGAATTGATTAAGAAAGTTGAGTGCTTTTTTCATTCATTATTTCGAACTCTCTTTTGTTCAAGAGAATAATTGATATCATTGTGCATGTTATATTTTTCTCTTGAAAAATCCTTTCACATGTATTGTGAACTTGTAAACCATTATGCTTGCGCCTTTGAAAAGCAATCTCTTGGTTGTGGCTGAGCTAAGTGTTAAAAAATCTCATGTCTTAGATTAATATTAAGTCTGTAAAAGTGGGGATTCTTACTTAGCCCGTTGAAAGTGGAGATTACCGCTTAGCTTGTAAAAGCTGAGGTTCCTACTTAACTAGTAAAAGCGAAGGTTTCAATTGAGATTGTAAAAATTGTGTATGGGTTATAGTTGAACCCTAAAAACTAATATCCTTAGTGGATGTTTTCTAAATCTTTAGTAAGGAGTTTAGGTAGTGGACTAGACATGTTAGCTGAATCACTCTAAATTACTATGTTTTGTTGCTTTCTTCTTATTAATTTTATTTAACATCTTTATTTATTTATCTACTATGTCTATGTTTTTCATTCATAAATACAGTTTGATGCATTGTTTAATTGTTATTAAAATATTTTCTTAGTTGGAATCATCTTAAAAGTCATACACTTTCGCATTTTCATAACTATTTTATAAACTCCTCATTTCAAATATTCTTTTTTATCTTTATATAAAAATTATATGTATAATGAATATCTTACATTTGATTTTAACAAAATAGTTTGGTTAACCTATACTATGTATTTAGATGACATTTTAACTATCACTTATCTTTTGTATAATAGTTCTTATTGCATGCTCAAAGTCTTTCAAAAATAGTTTTTCATTACATACATAAAAGATTTTTCAAATCCATTTGTATATACATTTATTTCTCAATGCATATGTTTATTTCATATGTTAGAAATTGATTTCTCTTTATACAAAAACTTTCTTAAATCCTTTCTTAAATGTATACATTCTCATATTAATGTTTTCATATATAACATTAAAAAATGCCTAAAGTTTTCTCAAATTATCTTTTATGAAAAACTCTATATGTTACATATGCATTCTTGCTTTTTCTATTCACCATTGCATCTTGTGTGTAATTTAAGAAAATTATTTTTTTCAAATAACTTTACTACATTATTAGTTAAAAGATATTTTCATTATTTACAAAAATATGCAAAACACCCAATTCACTCCCTCTTGGGTAATCTTTCACTTTAAAAAAAAAAAAAATTGTTTAACAAAATCACTCATGAGTTGAATAAATTAAAGTAACCACATATTTAAAATATTTTAATTTATAATCTTGTTGAAAGAAATAGTTAAAATTAAACCATAATAATCATCGCACCTTTAGGTAAAGAAAGACTCTCATGATCACAAAATTAAAGTCTAAATAACATATATTCTAAGTGTGATAAGGTGTATGGTAATGTTAGTTCATGTGATTCAAATTATGAACCAAGGAACTACATTGAGTCCACTCTTTGATACCTTTGTGACACCTTTCTGATATACTTCTAAACCAAAAGTATCATTGTATTTGAAAAATATAATTGCATATCCGAGATAAATTTTGCATCCACATGAGTTCATAATATACTAAAAAGTACATGAAATATCATATAGAAGCGATAGGAGTGTGAATTGAGTGTATTAAAATTTTTACTATTTTAGAAAATTATGCATCAAAACAGTTTTAAAAATATTATCTTATTTCAAAGAAAGATAGTATGCAGTGAAACAATGTTTATAAAGAACGACTTTAGATGGTTTCAAACTACAAAGATCATTTCAAGATATAAATTGTGAGTAGAGAACAACATTTTTATCAATCATTCTTTATGCATTTAAACTTCAAGTTTCATAAGAAAACTTTTGCACATGGAATGTAAAAACGGAAACTATTTTTCTTGGAATGAAAATGCTAAGATTGAGTTATGAGTAAACAATGCATAGCAAGAGAAAATCAAAATCCATGAAACACAAAAAGTAAACTCCCAAGCACATTTAGCTGAAGAGGAGGGGTAAAATAAGCCTTACCCTTAAACATTTTCTCAATTTAACTAAAGAAAAATATAAAAAAAAAAACCTTAAAGAATACAGCATATAGAGATTTTATAGGGGTTCGGCTAGCTGCCTACTCTACTATCTTAGCTCCTTACCTATGATTTAGTCAACCAACTTACTTGGGTAGCTTTTATAAGAGGATCATATACAAACCTTTTTACAAATGGCTTTTAATAGGATCAACCACAACCACTACCTTTTGCAAGGATTAAGCGTAACCTTTATAACTCACAAATGAATGTGAATAAGAGATATATAAGATAAGGTTTGAAAGAATAACATAATACAATCACTTCTCTTGGATTGCATAGATGAAAAGGATAGAAAAGATAAGCTCAATCTCTCTTTTTCTTTCTATGGATGTCTTTAAATGAAGCACACTTAAAGACCTTTTAGATAAACTCTTTGAAAGTTCAGAATGCTTTTCTATTTTTCCATTGTCTTCGCTCTCTCTCTTTCTTGTTCTTCGTTCTGAAGCTCTTTATATATAGTTGCCATCTTGAATGCTCTGCTACTTTATCCTTGAGTAAAATATTCTTCTTTGTAACTGTTATTTTTTGTCTCTAAACAAACTCACAAAGAAATTAAAAATAGATATTTAATGTATAAATTGTCTAAAAAAACATTATATAAAGGTTACGCCATTTCTCTTCACCCTAAAATGTATCAAGTCACATTGTGCTAGTTTATCGTCAAACATCTTAGAAAAATGTCTCATTCTTCTTTTAGATTATATTATCGATTGTCACATCGAAAGTTATCGAACTTGGAAGATTATGAAAAATTGTTTGAGACATGACAAACATTCGAATAGGCTAGTGCAAACTAGAATTCCAAACAAACAACTTTGAATTGGATGAACCATTTGATAGGTCTTATAGGCATGGAGCAGAGCAAGATAACATTTTTAGTATGCATTTTTAATAATTGGTGACAAAGTTACAAGAAGATGAAAATGGCAACACAAACCTACAAAATATTTGAGCCATTATCTAAAATCATCCAATTCTTTGTTATTTTTCTAGGTTGAGTCTTGAAACTGGTTTGGAAAGATTTGGGCACCTACTTAAAGTAAAGTGATTGAAGAGTGCATGAAAAATTGGCAAGAAATTGGGCAGATATATGAATGTCTGGGCATCATATGTGTGGATATGAAACTTTAAATAAGATAGTTTTCAAGCTATACAAATTGAGGCTTTCTCATTTTCCCCCCAAAATAGTAGTGAGAAAAAGATAAAAATCAAGAGTTGAGAAAGTTTTAGAGAGCTTGGGGCAACAGGCAATATTTCCAACAATCGGAAAATCTATGATTCCATAACAATTTTGGGTGGTGGTTTCCAACTACTAGGTAAAGCAAGCTATGACATTGATTAAGGGTAAGGCTTTTGATGATAAGATCAACAACAATATTAGTGAATGAACTTAGTTGGACATTCACCGACAATGAGTAGCATTAGAACAAAGAAGAAGATAAGAGGTGAGTGCAAATTCTTCAAAAGTCTAGGCTTTAAGAGGTGACACCTCTACCTCTAAATTTTGGATTATTGCCTTTAGACCCACTATGTCCTATTTAGTATACATATGCCTTTTGATTTAGTTTAAATTAATCAACACATGATAATTTACATGTTATTACACTTATGATTGTTAAGTTTGTATAAATTGCACTATTGTCATGAAATTTATGCATGCTATTGCTATGATGTTGAAATTTCTACTTATTACATTAAAACCCAATTTTAATGGCACACATGCATATATGCCCATATTATTTTCCTTTATGACATGATAGATAAACAAGAAGGTATTTTATTATCAATGGATGGTTAACATTTCACTTTGAACCAAATGGTATGGGTTCAATTGATAAGTAATAAATGATTATTGCACCTTATTTGTTATAATGGGTTTAGAAAGTTTATGCATAATATGTACTTGTTCATATGCATGAAAAAATGTTTTAAAAATGTCATTTGGTGGTTCATCATCTAATTTAGCATATTTAAATATATGTCACAAGTGACATGAGCACATTGAGAGAAAATGAGAAAATGACCTACTAAAAAGACAATTTATTTATGTTTTGTTTTTAGAATAAACTAACAGTTTAGTTTCCTTAAATGGGTTAAATATTGAAACATATTCAATATAATAAGACATAGGCACAATACAATAAGGTGTAGTCATAATAAAATAAGGCAACTTCTTACCAATGGAATAATTTCCATTGATTATGTAAAGTCTAAGGAAAATTTGACAGATCCTCTGATAAAAGGAATGACAAGAAAGCAAGTCACCTATACATCTACAAGAATGGGGCCTAAAACCTATAAAATAAATTTTTCGATGGTAACCTAACCTAATTGACTAGAAATTCCATGATCTAGGTTAAATAGGCAAACTAGCTGGAATAATTCATAGTTTACACACTAAGAAACTTATAATTTCTTCCCTAGTTCCCGATAGAAAAGAGAGTCTGTGATCTATCGATGATACATGTAATATTGATATCTTGTTACAAGAGGAGTAGTTACAGAGTAATCTTAATCAATGATTACCTATGTGAGAGTAGAAGTAGGTTGCTTATATGAAAACAGTTTGGAAGGCTTGGGTTCTCTAAAGCTCTCATGAATTCAAGATGTTGTCCAGTACCAAAAATGGACACAAACTTATAGAATAGTTCGATAGTTCAAGTGCTAGCTCCACTATTTTTTCGATAAGTTCGATAGATACTCACTGAGAAAGGTTCAAGTCCAAAAGACACCTTACCTAATGAATAACTTGTCTATTGGCTCTCCATGGCATCGTGTCAATTCATTGTATCACACTTACACTCATGTAGGGGATTGTTGTGTATTCATTTGTGTAAGTGTAAGTATGTGTGTATGAGGGTTAGTGTTGTCCCACATCGGCGGGATAAAGAGAGCATTAAGAGTATTTAAACCCTTACCTCCCATTTGGGGTTGGGCCTTGGGGGGCACCCAGATTTTGTGAGCTAGTGAGCCCTTACTCGTACGCGGGTGTGCTGTTGCCATCCGTCTGGTCGGTCAATTCAGAAAATAAATATATTTTTATATACCAAAAATAAAATAAAATTATTAATTACTTTTTTTTATTTCCTTAGTAGCATTTGGGTGGTCTGACGCCTTTATTATTCCCCTTTATTGCAACAGTTAACCAGAGTTTATCTCCAGTTGAAAAGGCACACGTGATGGCAACATTCACTTTGTAAGTAAATGGTGTTGGTTCATGCGACTCTGAAGCACTATATAAGGCTGGTGTATCTCAGTGTGTAGGCATCGAAGTTTCCATCTGTTGCTTTCTGTCGTCTGATTTTGGGTCATGGATAGCCAGTGTCCATGAGTTCTACTAGAGTCCATTGTCGTAGTTGTCGTCGCTGGGCTGGTCGTCATGTCCTGCGGAGTCAGACACCATAGCCTGTCATAACCTATGCAAGGCGAATCTATCTTCAAGACAACGCCTCTAATGTTCTTCGACCGCTATCGTATCCTATCACTGTTCCAAATTCTGCATCTCCAACATGTTGGTGGTTTGAATCCCCAACTTTTAAGTTTATCGTGCAAGTTTCACTCTAGTAATTCTGTGGTGTTGTTGCTGTTACAAAATAATATATTTTGTGTTGCTATAACTGTTGTTATTGTTCTGGGAGATATAAATATACATTCATTCTATTCGGCATTTTTCCAACAAATGGGACATGAAGAAATGAGGGAATGAAGAAACACCACAAGCATCTCCTTCTCATCTAAGTAAAACCCTTAAACTGCATTCTTTTTACTTTTTAATTTTCAGTTTTGAATTTTGAATTCATTTTCAGTTTTCTATTTTGGTAGTATATTTTTAAAAAATTGAAAACGCGCTCTCTTTATCATTTTGAAAAATCGTTTCTCAAAATAGAAAACGTGTTCTCTTTGAAATTTTAAAAATAATTTTTTAAAAATATTTTATTCAATAAATTTGATTATTCAGTAAATTAGAAATATTTAATATTAATATATTATTAAAAATATATATATATATTTTAAAGTTAATGAATTTTATAATATTTTTTTCCATTACAATAATAAAATATAAATAAATAAATGTGTTTTGAATTTAGAGTTTGTTTTGGATTAAAATACTCAAAACAACTTTTTGTTATTTTGATTTTTCTTTATAATTTTTTTTTATTTTCAAAAATATAATTTTAAAAACAGCGAAAGAGAACGCATTTTTATTATTTTAGAAAATCGAAAACTAAAAATGACTTGAAAACAGTAAAGAGAAGACAAGCTTAATTCTTAAAGAACTACACACATAGACTCATTTATTTATTTTTTTAGTATAAGGTGGGAAGTTAGTCAAATTATCTTGTCTTTTCTCAAATAAGTAAATGATGTGTTATAGATAAAGGCTCATAAAAAAATAAAACAAAAAAGTTTAAAAATAATTTGTAGGCTAAAAACAAAAAAAGATGCATCTCTGAGAGACACGGTCTCCCAAAGATTGAGCATGTCTTCGGGAGACTCGAAAGAACTAGGAGACTTTCAAGTCCCTTGAGATTGTTTTTTAGTAGACTTTCACAGTCTCTTGGAGACTATAAGAATATGAAATCGACCATGTAAATTTTTCCTTAATTTGGGGGTTTTCGAATAAAGCGTGAATAGAATAACTCTAACTTATAAAAAATCCTTTGAAAATTCTACAAGAAAGATAGACATTATCCATAAGAATTTTAATTCTAGTGGATCTTGAAATGTCAAGATGAATATTATCTGTAAGAATCCTAATCCTAATAGATGTCGAAAAGTTTTATGCTCCTCTACAAATAGATGAGAACTCATTTCAAAAAAGATACATTTCTGATATTGATTTTAATATAGCATTCAAGTTTCCAGTGTCTAACTTAAGTATCAAAGTATTTGCGCAGAAATTTCCTTGTACCCTCTAATTGTTCTCTTTCTTGCAAAATCCAAACTACTTGATGATGATGTTTCTTGTTAATAAATTCATTGTTGTGTTAAAACGATAACAGTAAAATTTCACCATTTGAGACATAGCTAGTGGGAAAGCCAATAAAGTTCACAAGACTTAAAATCAAGACTTTAAGCTCAATAATTTTACAAATGACATCAATTTTTTGGATCAAGTCATTTATACACCTAGAAGATAAGTGGATTGCCGCACAACAATAAGCTTAGTAGAGATGATTGTCTATCTTCCTCAAGTATTTGTTACCTTGTAAAAAAAAAGGTTAGGATTGCTTAGGGGTTCTCAAAAAGACCTTCCATTTCTTAAGTCTGTAAAGATGCTGATAAAGGTCAAAGCGATTCAATAACTAAAAAAAATAGTAAGAAAGTAAAGAGAAAAAGATGAATGAGAATTGAGATTTCCCTTTACATGTTAGAATTGGCCAATTTTATAGATTTCCCTTTGCATGTTTGAATTAAGAAAAGTTCAAGTTTCTTGATTGATAGTATGATTAGAAGCCATTGCTTGCTAGAATTGTGGAGCACAAATTGGGTCATAAGGAATGTGGTGCTATTATGATTCCTATTTAAATGGTAGTAGGGATCATGGCATGATGTGGCTCCAAGGTTTTATGGCATGTAAGGTCTATTGCTGGTGTGATGCCCATGTAAACTACCATTATGTCGACTTTTTGTTTGCTTGGCATTCTTCTTGTGTTGTAGCCTATCATTTAGAGGGAGTTCTCCCGGAGAAGGCTTTTCCTCCGAGAGCGCAGTTCTCGCAAAGAATGGATGATTTTTGAGAGAAAAAGTTCTCCCAGACAACCCGACAAGGAAGTTCTCTTGAGAACCTTTAATAGTTCTCTAGGAGATGTACCTATCATATGTTGCAATACACCTGGTCAAGCAATCCTCCCAAAGAAGTATGTAGGAGAATCTTTTCCCATAAAACTCCACCCTCGTTGTCCTACACTATGTGGCTCGCCTGAACACAAGCTCTCTTTCCCCTTCGAGGGACCATTTCCCAAAGAAGGTTTCTCACCAAGCCCTCTTTCGAGCTTAACTCTAAGAGAACATCGCATGTAGTTGGGAAAACACCACGTCTTGAGGCCAGAAGAACATTGCGTTCCCCGTACTTGTGTGTCACGTGTCCTAGTCACAATTGAAGGCAATAAATATCCCTCGACCCTTCGTGTTTAGGGGATCTCTTTTAGTTTTTCACCTCCTAGCACTCGTACAACTTCACTTCTCCAAGAGAACTAACTTTTCCCGAACAACTCCTCATTGTATATTTCCACTTACATCTCATTGCATATTCGTCTCAGCATAATTTCATTTGACTTAAGCATCAAAGGGGCCGCGTGAGAAAAATCCCTGCATGCCTTTTGACTTGCTTCTATCTTGCAAATCACTTTTCTCAGACGAATCTACCAAACTACGGATCAATCATTATCACAACTATTGTTGGTTTCTCATAGCCAAGCGTTGTTCTTTCACTATAGATTTTTCCAATTTTTGGAGCTCTTCCTTCGAAACAAATTTTAATTATTCTATTCAAACAACAATACCTTGTCTCATAGATTCATGTGTAATAATAACGTTATAGAATTTAACATTTTATTTTACTACTTATTATTAAATTATAACTCGAATTGAAAAATTATGTGTTTACTTATTTTAAATCCCAATCAAATTATCTTGTTAAGAAATTCAAATGAATTCCCATTATACTTGACTTACCTCTACCCTCCTAGCTATATGATTTTAGTGATAATTTTATTTATTCTTTTCTTAAACTCCTAAATAATAGGATGTGACAATTTTATTTATTCCATTTTTTGTTCCCTTATTGATGTAGACACACCACGTGTATGATAAAGTCAACATCAATAAATATACCTAGGACCCACTCGATTACATTTAAAAATTAAAAAATAAATTAATAAAAAATTATGTTACATATATAGATATTATATTCGAGCCTTTGGAAGCTGTAGCTTCGTTAGTCAAACTTGGCCTCTTCAAGGACATGGTGTGCTCCGTCCTTCCTCTGCCTCATCAGTTATTGTTGGAAAATATTCCTAGCAATTGCAATGATTTGACAGGCGCGTAAATTATGGTCATGACTTTGTTTGCACCCCAACCTTTCGTATTCAAATCCAACGCATATATTTAAATTCGGGAGGAAGATTTTAAGGTATTGGCGTATTAGGAGACATGGATGCTTCCCCTCTTTGAAAGGCATATTGTATTTTTTAATTATATTATATTATTTAATTTTACATTGTATTCCCTTTTATTCTTTACGCTATTTCTTTCTTTTTCCATAACACATTTCACTCTTATTTTTTCATTGCATTTCTCTTTGAAATGCACTACGCATCGATACTATATAAGAATACTATAAAAGGATCTTGTCTTAAGGACATGATCGAGTGGTCGGAATGAGCAATATACTGATGTCAATCTAGTGAGTTGCGAATTTAATTCTGGCTCTACGCAAGAGTTAAAAAGGCTCAATCTGTGATTTATCTCTCCTAATGTAATCGAAGATATAAGCACTGAAAATTACAAAAAAACTATAATCCTAAAAATATTATAAAATAACTTAATTTAAAAGCTAGCCATAAATCACATATTATGTGGTTATTTTATATAATGAATAAAAGTCATAGTCTCGAAGGAGAAGTAACTTTATGAGCTAATATTTTGGACCACAAAAATTAAATTTCACTTCCTTCTATTTGCTCATACAAAAAGTTTGATTACTCAAAAGAAATTGTGTTTTTAGATATTAATAAGAGATTTTACCAATCCATTCTTAATCGTGTAATATTATACGTTTTCATTACCTAATGAATCACCTAAAATGAATCTAGATAAATAAATTATTTTTCTTAATCTATCAAAAAATAAACATCTTTAATGAATAATAAGTGGATAGTAATATTGTTTGCATTGAAAATAACAAACAATCTAGGCACCAAGCAATTAATATAGGCTAGGTGTAAGTTTCAATTAGAGAATAAATTTACATCTTGAAAACATAAGATCCTACTCTTTTAACTTAAGATTTAAAAAAAAAAAAAGGGATAACAAATTAAACTTATTGAACATGTAGACATGTTGAAGGCAATGATAGAAATGTCACACTAAGTTAGAGACGGAAATAGATTAATATACCAATCAATTTTCTCCTATCGAGATATTCTTTCGTTATAAATAAATTTATTGTTGTGTTTAACCAACAACATAAATAGATTAATTAGTGTTATTATGTTTTAAAATGATACATTAAATATCAAGTATTAGGACAGTCCCTAGGGTATAGGTTGATCGGTCAGATGAGTAATATATCAGTGTCAATTCAGTGGGTTGCGAATTTGATTTTTGCCCTGTGCAAGAGTCAAAAAGCTGAACTTACGATTTATCTCCCCTGGCATAATTAAAAGCACAAGTATTGGAAGTTGCTCAAGGGTGATCATCCCAAGTATTAGGACCGAAGAAGAGAAAAAATAAAATTAAAAGCGAGAAAGAGCATGGTTATAGAAAATTAAGAGAAATAAGCATTTAATGAACAGTTTTTTTATATAATGGAGGGAGAGAGAGAACAGACAAGAGCCAATCAATATTCAATGAGAGGAGGATTCTTATAAAGGTGAATACTAAATCGCCACTTTTTTAAGTTGGAGGGAGCACTAAGCTACCATGTGTCATTTATTTGCAACATTAAGCCTAAGCTAAGCTTTTAATATATTGCATTGGGGTCCCCATTACTTCATTGTATTGACCTTCCAAGAAAAGACTAATTTTCCTAGTTTTGAGATGATTAATTGGATAATGGTAAGCTGTTACCAGTCACATGGGACATTTGAAGAGTGTGTCATGTGCTTCCCAACCCTTAAATTTTTATGTAGATTTGACAAGGGGAATACCCTCGGGTCCATAATTATTCTTATGCCCCAAGCCTGCAACCATTAACAGCGATGCCACGTGTTCGCTAAAGAGGTACTTCACTAACATTATTTTGCTTGAGTCTAGGGGGGACACGTGGCAGATATGTATCGCCACACCAGTTGGCTTGATGCTTGGTAAGGAATTCTCCGAGTTCCTTGGGATCGACCACCCCGTCGAGGATCATGGAGACAGGAGCTATCCCGAACTCTTCGAAGATGGTTACAATTATGGAATCCTTATCAATAAGATTCTGAGAAGAGCGGGGTAAAGATCCCGAAGATCTCTACCAGGATCCTTATCTCAGCACGAGGATAAAAGAAAAAGGAAGGCGAGGAGGTAAGGGATGGAATTTTTGATTTCTCAAGCATAGAGAATGATTTCGAGTTTCTTAGTTTGGTAATCTGACTTGATCGTTGGAGATAAACTGGGGGAGCGAGTCCCCATCTCCATTACAGGTGTTCTGGTAGAGGTAGAAGAGGGTGATCGGCTATCGCATCATCAATTAGCGCCCACCGTGGGGCCGAGGCATCTTCTTTTCTATCTCTCTAGAATAACTTGTTGTGACGATTCTAGCAAATCCTCTTTGTTTCGATGGTAATGAGGAGACAACAGTCTCGAGCTACTGGGGGTAACCCCGCTCCAAAGCTGAGCCAACAAAACCCTCCAAGGAGTCTGCCGGGGAGAGACCGTAGTCCAGAGGGTCCTCTTCCCCCGCCGAATCGGATCTCGCTTTTGGAAAATCAGGTATAGCGATTGACGGAGTTGCTCACTGGCTTCTTGGATCCCCAGCATCAGCAAGCTCAACATTCTCGGGCAGAGGAAAGGCAAGATCCCCTGGGAGAGGAAGAGTCATATCCACGGGAGGCGGATCCTCAGAGGCCTGGACAAGATGACGGACGTGGCGAGGCGGCCAAATCTTCTGACATGTTGTATGCGTAGTAGCGACAAGAGAGGAGATTACGTCAGTTGGAAGAGGAGATTGCAGCCCTGAAGCCGAAGTTAGAGGAGACTCAGGGGACAATGGTGAATCAGCCCCTCATTTCGGAGATCATGGCTACCATACCACCAGAGCGTTTTCGCATTCCGGCCATTAAGCCCTATGCGGGGACCACCGACCCAATGGATCACCTTGATCCTTTTACCTCTCATACGATGGTGTAGGATGCCTCTGACGCAATGTGGTGTAGAGTCTTCTTGGCAACCTTGGAGGGGCACGCGTGTGCCTAGTATTCAAACTTGGCTCATCACTCCATAGCAAGTTTTGAGTAGCTTCGGGGTAGTTTCCTAGCGCACTTCGCACCTCTCCGGAGGCATTGAAGGTCCACTATGGCCCTCATTAGTCTGAAATAGAACCTGGGAGAACCTTTGAAAGACTTCGTTTCGCGCTTCAATATGGAAGCTTTGAGCATTGAGAACTTGGATCACAGTGTAGCTATGGTGGCATTCCAGAATGCCCTAAGGCCCGGTCCTTTTGCCCAGTCACTAGCCAAAATGCCCCCAATCACATTCACAGACATCTTAGGTCGTGCTACGAAGTATATAAATACTGAAGAAATTATTCAAGTAAAGAGGTCAGAGCACGTAGAGAAAAAGGAGAAAAAGAAACACACCAAAGAGAGGAAGAACGAGGATCGGAAGGAAAAGCATCGTCCTCGGTGAGACTCGAGTGGTTTTACCCCTCTGAATGCCCCAAGAACCGAGATCCTTGCCACTATTGAAGGCAAGGATTATCTGAAGAAGACTCAGTCGATGAAAGCACCGCCTAATAAAAGGAAGCGGAATAAATACTGTCGTTTCCATCGGGATCATGGCCATGATACAGAAGAATGCCACCAATTAAAAGAAGAGATCCAAGAGCTAATCAACCGAGGTTTCCTGAGGAGTTATGTAGCCAAGGAAGTTGATTCCCGAAGAAGGAAAGACCGATAGTCGCGGTCACGGAGTCCCCCTAGGAGGGACGGAGATCATACTTGGCATTCGCCTCGGATGGAAAGATCGTAGCGGGTAGAAGGTGATCATCCCCAACCTCCAGTATTCCATGTGCTTTCCATAGGAGAATCCCAGTAGCGAAGGGTGAAGAAGGTACTAACAGTCGAGCTGGGAGGCTGAAAAGGTCAAGGTGTGTTGAGCCAATCTCTTTTTCAGATAGCGATCTCCCAGGGTACCTGAATCGAAATGACCCGCTTGTAATAACAGCTGGGCTCGGAAAGTAGGACCTTCGGCGGATCCTTGTGGACCCGGGAAGTTCTTCAAAAATTTTGTATCGACAGGCCTTCCTAGGCATGGGGTATGAAATAGAACAACTGAGGCCAACGAGGGTCCCTTTGGTGGGATTTGCCGGGGAGGCTGTATATTCAGAAGGGATCATTCAACTTCCGCTAACTGTGGGGAAAGACTCCCGAACCTCCCAAGTCATGCTGGATATCTTGGTAGTAGATGTACTTGCGACCTATAACATGATCCTCGGAAGGTCGGGCCTCATCGCCCTTTGGGCTATTCCTAGCATATATCATATGATGATGAAGTTTCCTACGATCAACGGCATAAGCAAGGTGCGAGGAGATTTGCGCTCAGCCCGCGAATGTTATATGGCCTCCATAGGCATAGCAAGGGATGTAGGGGCAAGAGAAGCAGCGTCGCAAGAAGAAGCTCTGGGTCCCCGAAGGGACTCCCGAGGAAGGAAGGGAGAGAATCCCCCGAAGGAGGTCAGTTTTCTGCTGAAGGGTCGGAGGATTCGAAAATAGCAGAGCCGGTAGAAAAATTGGAAGAAGTACCCTTGAGGGAAGATTGCCCAGATCGTTGTATAAGGATAAGTACGGAGTTAAAAGACCCATTGAGGGGTCGGATATTAGCACTCATCGGCAGTATGCGGACATTTTCACAATGACTACTCAGGACATGTCGGGAGTAGATCCAGAAGTTATGAGGCAAATTAGGAATACGATTGGGCTTCCGACCTGTTAAACAATAGAAGCAGAGCTTTGCCCCCGACAGAGCTTGAGCAATTGAGGCGAAAGTTACAAAGTTAGTGGAGAATATATTCGGGAAGTCGATTATCCGGAATGGTTAGCGAATGTTGTGTTAGTACCTAAAAGGGAGAGCAAGTGGAGGCTTTGCATTGATTTCACCGATCTTAACAAAGCCTGCCCGAAGGATAGCTACCCTATTTCGAGAATTGATGCCCTGATTGATGGGACTGTCGGATGTTTGCGTATGAGTTTCTTGCATGCCTTTCAGGGGTATCACCAGGTTCCATTGCACCCAGAGGATCAGGAGAAGACAGCATTCATTACCAATAAGGCAACCTACTATTACACAGTGATGCCCTTTGGTCTGAAGAATGCAGGAGCCACTTACCAACGCTTGGTGAATAAGTTTTTTCAACACTAGCCTAGTTGCTAAGCATCATCCAGAAGATTTGGAGGAGTGCTTCAAAACCCTTCATAAGTTTCATGTAAAACTTAATCCTGTCAAATGTGCTTTTGGCGTCTCTACAGGAAAGTTCTTAGGTTACATAGTGCACCACCAAGGGATTGAGGTAAACCCAGTGAAGGTTAAAGCCATTATGGACATGCCGGCCCCAAGAAATGTCAAGGAAGTACAAAGCTTATGGGAAGAATGACAGCCTTGGGGAGATTCCTCTCTCACTTGGCAAAAAAAAGGCCTTCCCTTCTATAAGGTCCTATCAAAGGCAAAAAACTTCGTATGGAATGTTGAATGTCAGGAAGGTTTTGACAAGCTGAAGGAGCATCTGGCCATGCCTCCGATTCTCATGAAGCCACAGCCACGAGAACCATTACACATCTATTTGGCGGTAGCCGAGGAAGCCATGAGTTTGATGCTGGTGCGAGAGGAAGATAAAGAGGCAGAGGCCCGTTTACTATGCTAGTAAGCGGTTGACAGGAACGGAGGTCCAGTACCCTCCCATGCAAAAGCTAGCTTTTGCTTTAATAGTCTCGGCAAGGAAGCTTCAGCCCTATTTTCAAGCTCATACGATTATTGTGCTTACTAACCAACCTTTGAGGCAGGTTCTTAGCAAACCAGAACTCTTGGGCAGAATGCTGAAATGGGCAATGGAGCTTACAACTTTTGATATTGAGTACAGGCTACAGTCGGCTATTAAAGCTCAGGCATTGGCAGACTTCATCGCCGAAGGGATAAGGTCTTCAGAAGCTTCAAGAGAAGATCAGAGGCCATGGATAGTAGCTGTAGATGGGAGCTCAACCTCGGGTGGTGGTGGAGCAGGATTAATGATCAAAAGTTCTGATAGGCAGACATGGCCCTATGCTTTGCATTTCAAGTTCCGAGCATCTAACAATGAGGCAGAGTGTGAGGCTTTGATATCAGGATTGAGATTAGCTGAACAGTTGGGTGCTCAGAGAGTCGACGTGAGTTCGGACTCTAACCTGGTAGTGCAGCAAGTGAATGGAGATTATGAGGCTCGGGAAGCCCACATGGCAAGATACCTAGCCATGGTCAGAGACTTAATCGCACGGTTCCAATATGTAAAGGTGGAGTATGTCCCTCGGGCCATGAATACAGAGGCAGATCTATTGTCTTGGATTGTCTCTTCCTCTTTTCCTACAAGCTCTCAAGAAATTCCGATCGAGTCCCTGCCACAGAAGAGTATCGAAGAAGTTGATGATCAATTATGTGTAAATGATGAGCCTAGTTGGATGGATCCTTTGTTATTGTACTTAAGAGAAGAGAAACTTCTTGAGGATGATTCGGAAGCTCAGGAAGTTAGAAGGAAGGCCCGAAGCTTCGTGCTAGTTAATGGGGAGCTTTATAGGAGATCATTCTCGCAGCTGTTGCTCAAGTGCATCAGGCCTTCTGAAGCAGACTATATCCTGAGGGAAATTCATTAAGGTATATGCAGAAGTCATATTAGAGCTCGAACCCTCAGCCAAAAAGCTCTTCGGCAGGGGTATTATTGGCCAACGATAGTAAAGGACTCAAAGCAGCTAGTCAAGACCTGCGACAGATGCCAGCGAACCTCCAACTTGGTTCATGTGCCGGCAGTCACCCTAGCTCATCTGGCTACACCTTGCCCCTTTACTCAATGGGGTATCGACATCTTAGGGCCTTTTCCCCCAACTGCTGGGCAGGTTAAGTATATCATGGCTGCCATTGATTATTTCACAAAGTGGGTTGAAGCTGAAGTAGTGGCTTCCATCACCGCTCGGCGGGTGAAACAATTCCTGTGGAAGAATGTGGTATGTTGCTTCGGGATTCCTCGATACTAATATCTGATAACAGCACTCAGTTTACTGACCGATCTGTCTAAGAATGGTGCCAGGAGTTAGGAATAAGGCAGGAGTTCACTTCGGTAGCCAATCCACAGGCCAACGGACAAATTAAACTCACTAACAGAACTTTGCCACATGGTTTAAAAGCACGAGTGGATAAGGCAGACGACAGCTGGGTGGAAGAACTGCCAAAAATTCTATGGTCTTATCGGACCACTGTGAAGGTATCCATGGGAGAAACCCCTTTCAGTTTATGTTACGGTTCAGAAGCATTAATCCCAGTTGAAATAGGAGTACCTACGCTAAGGGTGGAGCTCTTTAGCCCAGAATCCAACGAGCAAAATCTAAGGGATAACTTAGATCTCCTTGATGAACTTCATGATCAAGTAAAGATTTGGCAAGCTGCCTACAATCAACGTTTAGAAAGATACTACAATCGAAGAGTAAAGGCACGAAATTTTCTTCCAAGAGATTGGGTATTACGACGAGCAGATGTTCGAGGGGCCCAAGAAGCGAATAAGCTAACACCGAATTGGGAAGGTCAATTCAAGGTAGCGAAAGTTCTCAGCCCTGGTGCTTACAAGCTCTAGACCCCCGAGGGTACACCAGTTAAAAATGCTTGGAATGTGCAGAATTTAAGGAAGTTCTACCAGTAATGTTTTCTTTATTGTGATTTTCATATGTTACTCTGAAATAAACACATTCTTTCTCTCTCCTATCAGTAAAGGCTCTTTGTCTCAAGAGAGCCAGGGGACTACCCCTGACTGAAAATAAGCCTAACATCGAGATGGCCTCAAATTCTTGATAAAGGAAAAAGGGATCAGATGTGATCCTCAAGGGCCCCGAACCCTCAGCAAAAATAAAAGGATCAGATATGATCCTCGGGGGGCTCGAACCCTCGACAAAAATAAAAGGATCAAATATGATCCTCAGAAAGGGATCAGATATGATCCTCGAGGGCCCTGAACCCCGGCAAAAATAAAAGGATCAGATATGATCCTTGGAAAGGGATCAGATATGATCCTCGAGGGGCCCGAACCCTCGGCAAAACTAAAAGGATCAGATATGGTTCTTAGCAAAAACGGAGGGATCAGATGTGATCCTCGGGGGGCCTAACCCTTGGCAAGAGCAAACTAAAGGGTTTATAGTCCTCGATGAGAAGTAAGGGAAATTAAACTAGCAAGGTAACATTTAAAGAAAATTTCCAAAAGTCAGGAAAAAAAAGGTTAAAATTTTATTATAAAGACAAATCTTGAGTACAAAGGCATCTACTCTAAAAAAGATAAAGCAGCAGTGACATCGAAAGGGATGGAGTCCATGTCCAGGTTTGGGAAGCGTTCCTTCGTAAGCTTCTTCATATGTTCAAACCCACCCCGAAGGACTCCTTCCAACTCCGCGGCATAGGCTTTAGAGCTTTGAAAATCCTCGTGATCGTTTTGAAAGGCCAAGCGGGCATCCTTAAGTGAAGATTGGAGTTGGGTATAAGCGGTGCGAAGGTCTTCCTTGCACTGAGAATAGGACTCCAACACCTCGACTTGTCCCTTCTTGGCCTCCTTTAACTCTAAGGTGAGTTTCTTTATATTATCTTTAAGCAGGTCATTTGCGCCTTTCATAGCATCCAATTCCTCCCCAAGTCTGGAGTTAGCCTGATGGGCTTCTAGCAAATTTCTATGAGCTAACTCCAGATCCTTGCGAGCTTGAATAGGGTAACTCTTGACCATCTGTCTCTCTCCCTTGAGTTCTTTTCACATGAATAGGCCTTGACTCTTACTTTATCATTATTTTCCATAACCTTTCAGGTTTCCAAGATTCAGTCGCCCAGCGAGAGTCAGAGCTCCAGGCCCGAATAGTTTCCTTAGAGTCCAAAGTTGAGAGGCTCCGAGGGCTTGAGGCCCTTTCTTCCAAGCTAGCCAACCTCGAGCACAATGTACATATTCTTACCAAGTTTATTGAGCTGGTCCAAGAGGAAGCCAGGCTAGCAAAATAAGGCCGAAGCTCAAGCTTGCGAGAATCTGGAGTTAGGCACAGGCGAATATGCTAGAAGCTCACCAGGCCAACTCCAGGTTTGGGGAGGAACTGGATGCCACGAAGGGCGCAAACGACCTACTCTGAGAGAATGTAAAGAAACTTACCTTGGAGCTGAAGGAGGCCAAGAAGGGGAAGGTTGAGACGATGGAGTCCTATTCTTGGTGCAAAGAAGACCTTCGCATGGCTCACAAGCTTCAATCCGCCCTTAAGGATGCTCACGTGGCCTTTTAGAACGATCGCGAGGATTTTTGAATCTTCGAGGCTTACGCTGCGGAGTTAGAAAAAGTCCTTTGGGGTGGATTCAAACACATGAAGAAACTTAAGAATGAGCACTTCCCAAACCTGGACGTGGACTCCATCACCTTTGATGTCTCGGCAGCTTTATTTGGACTCCTTCATTACCTGCTTTAGTTAATTAAACAAGACCGTAATTCTAAAAGTGGAGGGTTGCATCCAACCCTTTTTTACACTTTTAAAAATTTTTTCCTTGCTCTTTATCAGAGACAAAAACCTCTTGCTGATCAGATCTGATCCTTTGCTTTTTGGAGGCTTCAGGGGCCCCCCGAGGATCACGTCTAATCCTTTCTTTTTTGTCGAGGGTTCTGTTAGTGTAGGTGCGCTGATACCACTGAAAGTAAAGCAAGATCGCTACAGGGCAAGCAGCGTAGTTTAAAATTTTTGAACCTTACCCCGATCCCAGCGATTGGATCAATGTCGAAATCAATCATTCACATACAAAATAAAATAAATATAACCTTTAGATTTTCGAGTCGTTCGCAGATTTGAGCAGTCCAAGTGTCCGACCTCTAACTCGTGATATGCAGCACGCGTCCGTTGGCAAGGAGAGCTGAATAGGAGTGCTAGTTCCTTCTCCTTTTTGCGGCTTGTGTGTGGATGAAAAGAACGCCCACATTATCTTGCTTGGGCTACGACCCGCGCACGGCCGTACGCGCCAGGGGCGGCCCAGGCACCCCATGCACGCCCAAGTGGTCTTTTAGCCTGGAAGCATGTATGATATGTTGCCTAGCCGCCTCCTGGCCCCTTCCGCTGCCTCAAGCTTCGGTTTGACCCTTCCCCGGGGTCCACGTGAAGCACCTAGGCCGACCCTTCAGTGTCCCAGTGCGTGCCATTCCCTCAGGTGGGGACCCGCCAAATTGTTTGACATTTTCTTATTGTTTTTATCCAATCCATTAGTGTATGATATCTATGGGCCGTGATTAAAAATAAGCCGGGGCCGTTAATTGGATTATTTATTAATTATTGGGCTGCTAGTGTATGTTTGATTTGCATTGGTTGATCCAAGGCCTATTGATCCTTGTTAGTTAGACTAATGGATGGAGCCCAAGCCTAACACAATTAAAACAATTTTGTTCATCGAAAAATTATACAAATTTTCAATTTATTGAAAGTGTTTCATTAAGATTGAAATATATGCGACAATTAATTAACAAAATTGTGAATGAATCAATGTGATTGATTGCATGGGTGTATGGTATGGAGCGAGTCAACCATTTATTTTATGTTAGGAATGAATGTTTGTAAATTTGGTTTTTGAAATAGGGCCTGCGTGTCCTGCCTCTCTTATACTCTGATGTACATTCTCTTCTCATCTCATTCCCCCCGAATGTAACTCGAGGTTTCTAATTCTATGTAATGTATATAGAATAGAATAGAGTAGTGATAGTTGTAAAATGTATGAAGAGCAAGAGATGGAGCCAAATTGAAGACAAGATTCGAAGACCAACGAAGGCTTGAAGAATGTGCTTGAGAAGCAAGTTGTGATTCTTCACCTAGGTTTGACCCACTAGCTTCCCTTCTATGGCTCGAGGGGGTTATCCGCAGTTATCCATACCATACACTGATTTGAGTCATTTATTATGCATGATTAATTTGATTAATTGCATGTGATGAGATCTAAATAAATAAATAATAAATCCCTCATTAATATTAAGCTAACTTACCTTCCATCATTATGATGCATTAGGTTTCTAGCTGGCACTTGATTTGTTGAGTCACTTAAGGTCATGTGTCACCTATGATTCCTATGTTTCATGGGCCATGAGATGTCCCTGAATGATGGGTTCAACTTAACTAGAAATGTGGGGTTTGTTGAGTCACTCAAGGCCTTATTGAGTATAGAGGCAAAGATTGGGAGTCACATAAGATGTGCTTGACAAGGAGTTGTCAACCCAATAAATCTAGGAGTTGCATGGAGATGCAATTAGTAGCAAGTACCTACCTAATCTATTCTAGAACAATTTGTTAAGTCACTCAAGGTTGTGCGAGGGGAGATGGGATCCTAGCCCATTAGGAAATCTTCCAACGGGATTTCCCGAGTTATGTCTTGAGGGTGGCGAACTCGTAGAAAATAGTGGGAGCAATCATAAAATGTTACTTCTTGCAATTTATGATTTCGTAATTCAATATGATTATAATAATATCTCTATATTCGGTTGTTGATTCGAAATGTCTGGAAACATGTAAATAAGATCGATACTCGAGGGAAATAATACCTTCAACGGGACTAATTTCTGTAACCGGGAGATCATCTTGAGGATAGTCCTCACGTATGATAAGATTCTCTATGCAGTAGAGAGATCTTTTCTTGTGAAGCCACCAATTGAGTAAATAGTGGCATATGAGGCCTAGACGATGCACAAGGGTGATATGATCTTCGCTTGGTTTATCATCTTGGCTGCCATGACCCCGAAACATAGGTCGCAACAAAAGAGTTATGATGCCTATGAAATCATGGCTAGGCTCAGGGATCATTTGTTGAGAAGCATATCATGTAGATGATAGGTTATCAACAAGTTGCTAGAGCTATACGTGGGTATGGATGTAGAAACTTACCCTAGATTTGGTGGTACAATCCCTCCCTAACAGTTATTGTAACACCCCATCTCCTAGAACTGCCCGAGAAGAGGTGCTACGGGAAAAATAAAATAAACTGACTAATAATCTGAAATCTGATACCAATATTGAATATCTCAATCAACTGAAATAAAACTCAGAGTCAACATCAACAGAAAACCATAAACTACATCTAAGAGAAAATCCCTAAACTGAAATATAAAATAAACCTAAACTAATAAAACACTAACTAATAAACTCCTAGACATCTTTGGTCTTGAGCTGCTCCATGTACACACACTACTGGACACTGCTGATAGGCCCCACATCTGGCACTCCCCCACTAGGACCTGGAATGGTGAAGAGTACAAGGTAAGCTACAAAGCTCAGCAAGTAATAAACTGGAAAGAATAACTAAAGCTGAATCGAAGAATATCGGTGCTGATAAAATACTTACTGAACTTGTACTAAGAGATATAATAATCACTGGATAGCATTTACAAGATGTAATGCACATCAACTGTAACTAAATACAAGTATGCAACTTTGGCACGTAGGCCCACATAACTGTAATACATACTTGACTGATCTGCACTACAAAAAAAAAGGTCTTTAACGAGGGGAAAATTTATCGTTAAAAGTTGATTTCCCGTCGTTAAAGAGTTTTAACGACAGAAAAAATCCCATCGTCGCCCGTCGTTAAAACTTCCGTCGTTAATACTCTTAACGACGGGAAATAATTACCGTCGTTAATATAAGTAATGAGAGGCAAAAGTCCCGTCGTTAAAAATAATATCAACAACGAATATTTCCGTCGCTATAACAATGTATATGGTCGTTGAAAATATTATTAACGATGGATATTTCCGTCGTTATTGGAATATTTATCAATCACTAAATATAATATTAACGATGAATATTCCTGTCGTTATTGCAATATTTACCGATCACTAAACATAATCTGAACGACAAATAATCTTGTTATTATAACTATATATATACTTACTGGTCATTAAACATAATATCAATGATAAATATTTCTGTCGTTATATCTATATTTATTAGTCATTATTACTATTATTACAATTCTAATGACTATTTTTACTATTATATAAAAATTTATTTTGTACCTATTAATTTTTGCAAGAGAAATACTAATAACAAAAATGTGATTTTCAATGAATTTAATAAAAACAAGATATATGTAAAATATTATCATCGACATTGATTATGTACTAATTACAATCATCTTAAGAACTTCCATCCGTCCACAATCATAGAAACGAGAAAAAAAAAATATGGGTTTCATATTATCCTAATCACTCCCTATAATCAAAATCAAAAAATTGTTACAAGTGTCATTAGAATCCATATATTATAGTCACAATCAATATCAAGTGTTCCCTGCTAGACTTGTATCTTCAAGTACCTACAAATTACAAATAAAAAATCATATTATTCATCATCCTTCATAATATAATGAAGGGAAATATCAAACATGATCTCCAAAATATAAATGGAAGTGCAGTAAAGTGATAAAAGAAATATAACACGCTTACATAAATAGAAAAACATGCAGGAGGTAATCCAGAAGAGTAGACAAATGAAGCATATGCCCAAGCTAACTGTAAATGGAGGGTAGCTCAACAACAATTCACGATGAGAATGAATAATCCCAATAGATAAACCTATCTACAAACTGTCTTGTGATAAAAATTACACAGTAAGACGCAAATTTGGTCTTTTTCAATCATTGAGCAAATCTAAAATCAAAATACAAAAGCTGACTATTAGTTTATATGTGCCAAGCCAGATTCAATGTCAAAGTTGATGTCTGGCTACTGTGTTCAGCTAAATACATGCTCATTTTTTTCATCACACACTACAAATTATTTTCCATCCTCATAACAAACTCCTCTCACATTGATCTAGCAGAACAAACATGGAAGACCTTATCATTCTATTTATTTATTCTGTCCTGAGAAATAGTGAGAAACCTTGTATATTTTACAACAAATCACTATCCTGTCAGCACCATTCTTGTTTGATGACCAAGAGTAGTTCTGAATTTGATAATTTACCTTCTTGCAGCAAATTCTCTTACAACAAATTACATCAGGGTTCAGTAGTTAATATAAAAAGGACTATTTCCATCATTTCTTCCCTTGAAGTTATCAAATTCATCTGACAAGAATTATGACAGAAAATACTAGTTTAGATATGACAACTGTAAGAATATAGGCTTCTTATCTCTATCTTCTAACTTCAAAGTGGTTCCTCATTCAATGAAGCCAAAAGTAGGCAGAAAGAGCAAAGGACTAATAGTGATTTACAACAACAATCACAACCCCAACCCCACTAGGTGGATCGGCTACATAAATGCTACTTCTCCAACCATTTGTCTAGAATTCATGACAAAAGCTCTCATGATTTTTACTCAGGCCATCGGCTGCATAATGCATCCCTTTATCAGGCTACCTTGTACTTAACATTGTTATATCCATGTATTAAGAGGTTACAAACCAAGGGGCAAACAGTGATTAATAATGAAATTTTCTTCATATGTTTATTTCTGGTAAAAGCTTATAATCTAGAACCATAAAAGAAAGGTTAAAAGCAAAAGAAAGAAAAGAAAAAAAGATAAAAGGGGAACCATGCAAGTAAGACGTTCAAAGAACCCTAAATAGAACATAATAAGCTATTCTATTCATGTTCTAGGCCCTCAATTATATGTTTTTTCTGTACATGGTATAGGTCCTGAATTCCAGTTTGGACAAAAGGAACTCTGCATCTCACGGGACCAATGATGATGTAACCCTTAAGATGAATTGCAATTTTGTATATAAAAATTCTGTGAAGCACATTCTCCAAACTGAAACAATAAATAAGCATCCAGACTGTGCATAAGTTGTATCACCAGATAGATAAGTGATTCTCCATGGATGACTAATTGATGTGGTGCAATTCTTCAAGAGTACTATTTCAAAAAGGAAGGACCTTGATGTTGTTATGCATGTGCACAATGTATTATTCACCAAATGGAATATTTTTTCATCCACACGCCGTGGCGCTTCCTCCTGCCAAATCTTTTCAAACTGAAACTACTGAATCTAAAGCTACCACCTCTCTTCATTTCCACATCTCACTAACTGGCCATGGTAAGCTTGAATGTGATTTTTGTTTTACTATTTTTATTTTTTTGGAAAAAAAAAAATGCATCATTGAGTTCTACTTTTACAAGAGGTGTGTGATGTACCAATAATAGCTAGAAGTGTAATAAAGAGATTAGAATTAACTATAATAAGTGCATTCCCACGTTCCTTGAAAGATTTCAAATTTCAACATATAAATGGTACAAGGAAATAAATGACTACAGGAAAAAGCCATAGTATCAAGGACATATAAGAAGATACATTCCAAATCAACAGCAACAAGCAGAAAGCCTTTACCCACAAGATAGGACCCCCATTTCTAAAAATACAGAAATAAACAAACATGAGCACACATAAAGACTTGCAAGCTTATATGTTGAAAACAAAGTGACCCTACTATGTTACCAAGTAGAAGCATGCCAAAGCAAATCTACTTTTATACATAAAGAAAGAAAAAAAATCAAAAACAAGTCTGAAAAATGATAGGAACAAATGAACAGAACAATAACAAAAGAAAGAAAACAAACAAAAACAAGAACAAAAAATTATAGGAAAAAATGAAAAGAACAATAACAAGGAACAACATTTTTGCATGTTCTTAATTCAATGTAAATGCTAAAGTCAACAGAGGTTATTTATTCTCATCCTATACTCCTATCATATCTTTATCAGCCCCTTGCCTACATAGCAAAAGCAAGAAGGGTATTGCATGCATACCTATTCTCATATGTGACAGCATACACAACATATCATTATGAACACATCAATAAGCTCCATAAAATCATGAATACATTAATCCCACGATTAATACTACCTCTACTCAATAATCAATATTGTTTGTGATTAATTAAGTTCACCATTAATCTCATGTATAGGAGGTTTAAGAATATCATACCTATTTAATAAGAAGTTGCCGAAAAACCTTCATATAGTCTAGCTTTGAACATTGTCCTGCAAATATTTAAATTATTCAGTAAAGAAAAAAAAAACTTTAGGATCAAAAGCAATCATGTCTCTAAAAATAGACTTCCATCATAAAATAATAATAATAAAATAAATCCCTACATAAAGTGAATAGAATCTCATGTGAAAAACGGCACACAACCAAGGAAACATGCAAACTAAGAAAAATGTATCAATGACTTCAAAATAATAGAACCTCATCAACATCTTCATCAACAGAAGATGGGGAAAATTCAGTTGAAGCATTTGGGTTTTGTTGTATCACAGATTCAATCCTTCGCAATCTTTCTTCAAACTCTACAATGCGCCTCTTTAGGATGCGATTTTCTTCATCCTTGTCATTAAGTTTAGTTTGAAGCTCTTCCATCCTCTTTTTACTAGGATCTTTAAAGTTCTTCCGTTTGATTCCACCCCCATAGCCAAACACATGGCTGTGACGTTGCGCTCTAAAACATTTTTCAATTACCTCAATATTAGAAAGTGTTGGCTTTGCTTGAATGGTCTCTACAATTTGTTCCTGTAAAATTTAAAGACTTAAAATAGAATAGGATAATACTACTCAAAGAAACTTTAATCAAAGTTAAAGTAGTAGAACATACATGTTTTTCTTCAGTTTCAAGCTCAACAAACTTTTCATTCTTCTTTCGAGTTTCGAAAAAGATCTTTCCCATATCAGGTGGATTACCTTCTTTTCCTCCCTTTTGAAAATTATATATAAAATCATCAAGAAAATTATATTGAACAATAAACATCATAAATAAATAAATTAAAATTTATTACCATTTCATAAATAATCTCTCTATGAGGCTTACTACCAGTGCGATGAGGCATTGAAGATTTAGCTCTATTTTGAGAGGCTTGAGAGCTTATTTTCTATATGAGAACCAAAAAATAATCATAAGAGATATGTAATAATAAAGAATCACAACATTAAAACCATTTTGCATTTGAATTTTAAAATTAGATCATACCTGAAAATCTTCAGTTAAAAAATACTTAGTCAGAAGCCATTCCCAGTCCTCCTTATCCATACTTTGTGGCTTATTTTTCAAAGCCTCAGCAACAGTTGTGCAAGGTTTAACATACATAGTATTCAAACTTGATCTCCAATTCGACCACAAAACATTCATATGTTCCAAGGTGTGGTCACGATACAACTCTATGTCGGGATTATCAAATTTATCCTATTAAAAATGATGTATAATTAGTCAAATTGATAAGACATCAAAGACTATCTTAATTTTATAAGCTAAATAAACTCATTCTATCAAAGTAAAAAACCACATCCTTAGCCATATATGATAAGAGTAAGTAAGCAAGAGAAAGAGTGATCTGAGCTCGAACTTGAGTTCTCAACCTATTATGGACCATGAGGTTGGGCCATCACTTACCCATCTACAATACAAAAACCAAGAGATAAGTTGTCCATGTCACCATAGAAAATTAAGTGCAGAACCTAATAGACCCAAGTTTATGGTTCATCACAAGGCCCACCCTTAGATACTAGGACAACCATACAGGTTAAGTTCATGTAAGTTAAATAAAATCAGTATTCTAATAAAAATTAAAACATACTCAGCAGTTTCATGTAAATACTCCCCCTACCCCAAACCAAAAAAAAAAAAAAAAAAACAAAAAAAATAGAAAGAAAACCCACAACCACTAAAATCAAAATTGAATATAATTAGATAACTAACCAATCCATCATGCACAACTTTACAGGATTGAAATTACATGTGCAGTTCAGCCATTACTATGAATCCCAAGAACTTTTCTAACAATTCCATTCAATTTGCATCAGAAAAAGGGGAAAATTGGTTTATGAATCTAAATAAACTCAACAACTAGAAGTAGAAGAAGATTAGTCTTGTTATCAGATTTTATTATCAGATTTTAGCTGAAAAACCTTACACTATCTACTAGTAAAGCAGAATAAATAACATGTACATATCTACAACAAATGAAACTATAATTACCAATATTAGCTTTGCAACCATTCATGTTCTTATAGCAAATTAGGAACTAAAAATAAACTTTCATAAGATCAAATATCATTTGAGTTGTATGCCATTGTAGCCTTTTCATTAGGGAACAAGAGAATTTACTAGTTTGGTAGAAAGGCTAGGCCTATGATATCATATTTAAATAAAATATTCTTTTCAAAAATCACTGTCAAGTAGCATTCCTACTATAAGTGTTGTCCAGTGACAACAAATAAATAACATCAACTCACAATTATAAAATCACCACAACAATGCTTTTAAGTGACCCAGATGGCCTCCTCAGATTCCTCAAAGATACAGCCAAGGAACCCCAACTATGTCAAGGTAAATTAGCAAGTCACAACACACTCCACTGGTTAAAACACCAACTACTTCTTAAAATTACTCCCATAAAAATAAATCACCCTAAAAGATAAGAGTAAAAAGGATAATTTACCTTAACTGCTTCCCACATGTGATTTTTTTCATTTTCCCCTATTTCTTTCCAAGCTTTTACTTGTATAGGACAAATGGTTCGATCACGCACAATTCTTCCCAAGTGCCTTGACCATAGTTGATGATTGTCTCCCACTGCTCGATTATTGTAGAATATAACTGGAAGCTTTTCTCCACTTTTGAGCCCAGCTACTTTCTTATTCTGATTTTTTCCTCGAACTTTCTTTTTTTGAGTATGAATTTCACCTTTAAGAATTTGAAAAATAAAGAAAAATTAAAATACATATAATTAAATATAAACCAAATTAAGACTTAAATTGCATATACTTACCCTTAACAACTTGTTCTGAGGTAACAAACACTGGTTCACCTGATGTACCATCATGAGTCATAGGAGTATACTTTGCAACAATGTAATACCCAACAACTCCTATTAGTAAGAGAAATTCCTAAAATATTTTGCAATACCGTTCAATATTATAGATCAAAATTACAAGTTAATATATACACATCAAAATTGAATTCAAAAATAAATAGCCTTGCATAATATATACATGCCTTTTCAGTACTAGACATGTTGATCTCTTCAAGACCATTCTGAATATTTAATTGTGCAGTAGTGGTTTTATACCACTGAACTGCACTAGCAACTTCATCCCCTCCAATAACAGTGCCAGTAATGATTATTTTATTGTTCACTAGGAGATCACCTTGTATCTTCAAATTTGTTACCTTTGGAGATTCTAGTAATTATGAAACACATAAACAATCAATAAACATTTGATAAATTACAGAACATGGTAAATATAATGGTAGAACGTAGACATTAATAGAGAACTATACCAGAACTTGGATTATCATGTGGCAGTTTAAAAGGGACAACATCCATTTCTGTATCTTCCTCAACATAGAGGTGGATGTCTCTTATACCTTTATGGTCATTAAACATAGCATAAACATCAGCATCCCCAGTTAGTTGCTTCCCATCCCCATAGGAGATTTTCACACCAACTGAGTATATGTCCATGAATTTTTGGCATATACTCAAAATGTCAATGAAAGAGCTACAATCTCGTTGAAAGTCATTGTCAAAATAATACAGTTCACCAAAGTGAACAAAAAGATGGTGGGATGTGAGTTCACCTAAAAAAAAAACAAAATGCAATCATTAGAAGTTTTACATTTGTGAGAAATTAGAAGCTGCATGATATTTACCTGATCTAGCATTTATTTTAGTAGCACCATTTGAATATCCTCTTCGTAAATCTGCAACACCATTTAAATCTCTTCTTGACTGTAATTGTTTTAATCCCTGTTCGAATCCCTTACCCAATGCACCTGGGGCTATAAACTTGTTTGTCGTGGACGGCAACCTTTTTCCAGCTTTGATCTTTTGCATCATTTACTTAAACTTGGAGTAAGACAAAAACAATAAACTGAGTTCAAAATAATACACACAACGGGTTAAGGTGTAACGAAAAATGAGATTTTAAAGGATATATGCACATATATATATATATAATAACTTACCTTTACAAAAGACAAAATGAATTTTCTAACATCTTCTTTTTCTTTTCTTTCTTTTAGTTGCTACTTCAACCGCCATTGGCTCCACATTTTCCCTTGCCCAATTGATTTCATTGTTTATTGTAGTTGAAATAGGGTTTGCCTCTTTATAATTGAATGATTCCTCTTGTTGATACGCTTCACTAACATTATCCATCTTATCACAATTGTCATCCATTTGTAAAGGCAAGTCATAAGAATCACGTGGTTGTGTTTTCAAAACAACCTTCCAACCTTTAGTGATATTGTCAATGGCATAAAACACTTGCAATGCTTGGTATGCTAAGACAAATGGCTCATTTGTTTTTAACAAGCGATCACAATTTATAGTGGTGAAACAATACTCATCTACTTTGGCCCCCCTTTCCTTATCATGCACATCAAACCATTTACAACGAAAGAGTACCACCCTTCTACCACCAAGATACTGCAACTCAATAATCTCAGTTAAGATTCCATAATAATCTATATTTCCCATGTTAGACCCAATGTCACCACTCACAACCACCCACAATTTTGTGTTCTAAATCCTTTGTCATGACATTCTACACGAAACCTGTACCCATTCACAACATAACCATTGAAGCAACAAACAGATTGGGAGGGACCACGTGACAAAGAGAGCAACTCCTTTGTTATTTTACGATTGTCATGTTTATGTAACGTTGCAACCTACAAATTACAAAAAAAGTAAAGTACTAAATCAATTTCAATATATGCTTATTGATGATGATTATAAATATGTTGAAACATGAATTCACTTACTCTAATTTTAAACCAATTAATAAACCTTCTATCACTTTCCTCATTTGACATTTGTAGTGGTGCTCTAGCTTGGACTTGCAAATACTCCCTATATCATATGAACAATAGAAGCAAAATTGTTAACAATATTTGCATAAAAGAACGTACATAAAAGAAATTATTTTATTGATGATAACGTACTCTAAAAAAGGCTGAACTGCATCACAATTCTTCATAACAAAAAGATACGCTTGTTCCCACTCATCCATGTGAAGATCCCGAGTCATAACAGATCCCAATGCACGTCCAGGTTGTGAAAATATTAATAATTCACTTTTGTATTCTTGACAACCATCATCATGAATTCGATTAAGACGATTAAACTTTGTCTCAATGTTAGTGAAGTATCTTGAGCAAAGTGTCATACATTCTTTTGCAATGTAACCCTCTGCAATTGAGCCCTCAGGACAAGCTAAGTTACGAATGAGTTGTTTTAACTCATACAACTCTCCCTCAATAGGGTACATCCATCGATATTGGACAGGTCCAGCAATTTTGGCTTCAAGGGCTAAATGAATAGGCAAATGGACCATCACATCAAAAAATGAAGGGGGAAAGTTCATTTCCAATTTACAAAGAGTCATGGCAATTTGAGATTCAATCTGCTCCAACTCATCCACTCGTAAAGTCTTTGCACCCAAAATTTTGAAAAACAAAGACAATTCAAAAAGTGGTTCACATATTGACTTGGGAAGAAGACCACGTAATGCAAGAGGAAATAAGTGTTGTAAGAGAACATGGCAATCATGAGTCTTCAAGCCAGAAATCTTATGCTCTTTAATATTAACACAATGTGAAATATTAGATGAAAACCCATCTGGCACCTTTAATTGCTTTAAAAACATACAAAATGTATGCTTTTCTTCTGGAGTTAATGTGTAAGTTGCAGCTAGCAACACAAGCTTGTCTCCTTTTTGTATTGGGTGCAACTCTGGTCTGATATTCATTGCTTCCAAATCAAGACGAGATTTAACAGTATCTTTGGTCTTCCCTTTAATGTTCATAATTGTTCCAAGCACATTATCAAATATGTTTTTCTCAATATGCATCACATCCAAATTATGCCGCAACAAAAGACTACTCCAGTATGGAAGTTTGAAAAAAATGCTTTTCTTATTCCAATTATCCCCTCTATTATCATGTGAAACTTTTGTCTTTTTACTAACATCTTTAGATAAAATGACTCCTTCAAGATCTTTCACCTGATTTAGAATATCCTCACCAATAAGAGGTTTTGGTGGTAATCCATACTCTTTCGTGCCATCAAATGATTTCTTGTCAATACGCCATTTGTGATTCATTGGAAGATAGCGACGATGGCGCATGAAACATTGCTTTCTACTATTATCTAACCTCATAGAAAAGGTATCCTTATTACAACAAGGACAAGCCAATTTACCCTTAGTGCTCCACCCTGACAGGTTTCCATATGCAGGAAAATCATTAATGGTCCATAGTAAAGCTGCATGCATCTTGAAATTCTGGTGAATTGATGCATCAAATGTTTCAACTCCTACTTCCCATAGCTCTTGTAATTCTTCTATTAAAGGTTGGAGATAGACATCAATAGCATCCCCTGGTCCCTCAGGACCTGGAATGAGCATTGACAAAATGAAATTAGAGTCTTTCATGCACATCCAAGGAGGCAAATTGTATGGAATAAGGAATACTGGCCAAATACTATATGAAGTTTTGAAATGTGCAAATGGTTGGAACCCGTCACTTGCAAGACCAAGTCTCACATTACGAGGCTTTGAAGCAAAATTTTCATGCATTTCATCAAAAGATTTCCATTGTAAAGAATCAGCCGGATGCCTCATTACTCCATCATCTACTCTTTTGTCATGGTGCCATCTCATAAAGGACGCTATCTTGCTGGACATAAATAGCCTTTGAAGCCTCGGCTTTAAAGGGAAATATCGCAATATTTTTACAGGTTTTCTTTTACCATTCCTTCCAACTTTGATTTCTCCGCTACAATTATCATTTTTCCATCTCGAAGCTCCACATATACTACAAAAGTCAGACTTCTCATATTTCTTCCAATATAGCATACAATTATTGACACATGCATCTATTTTCTTATACGAAAGTCCAAGATCTTGAATAATCTTCTTTGCCTCATAATATGAATTTGGCAAAGTCGAACCATCAGGGAGTAATTCATCTTGTAATATTTGTAATAACATAGTAAATGACTCATTACTCCAACGACCAAGGCTCTTGATATGTAATAGCTTGATTATAGTAGACAATTTTGAACTCTTAGAACCTTCATATAATGGTTGCTCCAAATCTGTCAATAGCCTATAAAATTTCTTTGCCTCATCATTAGGATCCTCTTTTTGCATATTATTGCTTGGGCCACCAAAATCTGCGCTATTTTTGTTGAAAGCATCTAAAGTAGGAAAAAAGTCCCTCATAATCCCATGAATATCTTCCTCTCCTCTAGTTTCTAATACCTCATCTTCTTCACCTTCAGATCCATATTCAGATTCAGAGTCAGATTCACCTAACCTTTCTCCATGATGATACCAAAATGTATAATTTTGGACTATGCCATAAACTGTTAGATGGGTTTCAACCATTTCATGACTTCTTGAGTAAGTGTTATTACACTTGACACATGGACATCGAATGTCACGATCTCCCACCTTTTTTGTAGCATATCTTAAAAATTCCTTAATACCAAATTGATATGTTTCACTTAGCCGATCATTAACAAGATTCATCCACTGCTTATCGGGTGCCATTACTAATATAAAGAATGACACTAATCTGAGAGTTCCAACATCAAACAAAAATATAATGAGTTTCGATCTATCAATAAGAATCAAATAAGTAAATAAGTATGCCTAATTCAAATTCATTTAAGGATATGAAAGGATGCACGAGGAATAGTAAAAGATTTAATTCCTATCTAATTTTGAATTTGAGAAATTACCCAATGGTTCAATTTAAAAGATGAAACACAGATATGATGATCACCAATTTGTATAAATAAATCAAAATCAACCTAAATATTACATATAGGACATCTCCAAGTTTGATACGAATTTTTGTTGTTATGTGATGAGTTCAAAGGAAGAAATATACTTAGACCTAGTATAAAGGAAAAAAGGACAAGAAAGACATTGAACAACATTGCTATCAACAGAAACAAATAGTAATTAAAAACAGTTAACAAATATTATATGCACACTATGTTAAGCTAAGATCCCCACCATTATGGGCAGTTAACAAATATTATAGGCAGTTAACAAAACCTCTATTTGTTAAAAAAACCTTTCCAGCAAGCTCATAGTTTTGATGTGGTGTTGTTTGGTTTTTGTTTCTTAGAATTCACAATTAATACCTTGGTAGTTTTGCATGTTCTTGTTCAATGTACTGCATACTATTACCATGGTTTTTTCTCCCAGGCTGCCGCATATTATTACCATGGTTTGATCCTTGATGAGGGAAACATGAAGAAATCACATGGGATGGCTATAACTGCTCTACAAGCAACTGAAGCTTTCAATATAGTTCGTCCTCTATCACAGTAAGCTGCTAAAGCTCTCACTTCTCACTGTTGTGTGTAATTTATTTTATTATCTGTGTTATGGACATCCTCATCCTCATCCTCACCTAGTGGAATTAAGTTTTATGATTGTTGCTGTTGTTATATCTTTGTTATGAATATGTTATGGTTGAGGATAGACAAAATGTCCAAAGCGTCATACAAAGTGTCATACACTATGTTATTGAAGGGCACCTTTTCTCTCTTGCGCCCAAGTGTCATACAAAGTGTCCAAAGCGATCAAAGGATAGACAAAATAGAACATATAGTACCTATTAGTTTTATTATACTTTTTTTCTGTTTTTTCAGTATGTGTAGTTGTGCTATCTGGTGGAACATTTGTTTTAGCAAAACAAATGGGTCAAGCTTTTACCATTAATTTCTATTTAATCGGCTAACTGCTATTCCTACATGTGTAACACCAATCCAAGACTACCTAATCAGGCTCCTTAAGTTCTGTAGGGAGGATAGCAACAAGTGCAGGATGTGCATGAATAACAGTTAGATAACAGAAATAACAGTTAGAAGATAAGATCCCCTTTGCATTTCAGTTTCCCTCGTTTCCTAAAGTGCTCTGCAAATTTCAAGATAAGATCCCCACCATTAAATAACAGTTAACAAAACCTCTATTTGTTCCTCAATCTCAATTCTAAAGGTGCACCACCCTCCAGATAATGAACCTGTGGAGAGGAGAGATTGCACTTTTTTTTTTTTTTTATATCATACTGTACCAAAAGAAAATGATGCACACAAACTTCTTTTTCTTTCTTTGAGAAGACAAAATAAAATGAAATGATAATAACACAAATACATTGCATAAATATGTTCATAAATACCATTAGTAAACTGCAAGTTTCTTGTTCTTTTGTCCATGCCTATTTAACTATTTATATATATGTATATGGATATAAAAAATGAGTGACCCAGAACAGCTTGGGAACTGACTAGAGTGTTCCATCTCATGCATAGAGTTACAATATAAATAATGGCTCTAAAATACTGATAGCTTGCATCTCAACAAGATAACCCAACTTATTTCCCCAAGGATTAGCATATGGACAAAAAAAGGGCAAAGTGTTTTACTATAGGAACTGTGTGGGAATTCAAGCTGTTTAGGGACTATCACTACTATACAAAAAACCCATCACAAGTGTTTTACTATAGGAATTCAAATTCATATAAAAAAATGTGAAAGATTCTTATAAAAAAAAAAAAAAAAAACCTTTTCTTACAGCCCCTACCTTGTAAGATCCAAATAAATCAATTTGTTGCAAAGAAACAGAAATTGATGGAATCAACAAGTCAACAGATAGTTGTAGACACAAAATTCAACATAAACGTGTGAAACAGAATGTTTGAGCAAAGCAAAGCTAAAGTAGACACTCACTAATCAAAAAAGATGACACACTCACTAATTAGAAAAGATGATTACTCAATGCCATTTCACCCCTCTATCCAACAAGACACTGCCAAATGTCAATTTAAAAGAAGAAAATTTGTCAAAAAGTTTGGGTAACTGGATTTTAAATATTGAGTTAGTGATGAAACTTCAAATCAGAATGTTTGTTGAAACGTGCTCCTACATTGTATAAATAACAAGGACAAGAAATACATTAAAGGCATTACCATCAACAGGAAATAATAGGGCACTATTGTAGACATAACCACTCCCTGTAATATATGAAAACAAAGGTACAAAAGATGCCTTGCACAGGGTTTTAAGGACATTAAATTTGTAGTCTACCTATATAAACCTTTAAAAAACCATGCCAAAGTCTCAAATCATCCAGGTCACCAATAAAAGTCCACCCTTGCTCTTCCTAACTACAAGCACATCACATTCTCAACAGGAAAATAGGAGTGGAGATACGGGATCGTGATGCATTAGCGTATTTGGAAAATAGGAGTAGAGATATGGTCATAGTGATCAGTGTTCGGTCTTATGGGCATAAAGTTTGCATACGGTGTCCGTTTTCAGCCCATAATATATGCTTTTGGGGTAGCTCGACGAGCCGGATTGAACTAGAAGCATCACTGCTACTGTTATCGTGTTTTAGCCATTTTAAATTGCCTTTTATGATTATTTATGATTTCTTTATTTTAACCGTTAGGTGTCTCATTGATGGTAGCACATCAAGGCAGAATGCGACACATTGGGCATCAAATATAACATAACTTGCATAATCACAAACCAACTATCATTAATGACGATAACATGCCCCAGAATCACACTTTACCAATAAAGATAACATTTGATATAATTGTGCTTTTCTTAATACAATCCAAGCCTACAACTTAAGACTTAGGGATACAGAAAAAGAAAGACAAAAAATTAACGAAATTCACAGAAAGCCCTAACATGTATGTAGCATAAATTAAAACATAAACCCTCAAAATCAACCACAATTTTATAAATCACAAAGTAACAGTTAGCTAGGGTTTCGGTACACATACAAAAGGGATGAACGATTCTAATAACTAAATACCTGAATATTGAAACTGAACAAAAGGAAAGAAACCCATATCCGAACTGATTGAGACCTGAACAATGAACCAAAAGAAAAATTCGATTCGAAGAGAGATAGAGAAACTTACACGAAACCAAGATCAACAACAACGACACTGCAGGCAACAGCGATATGCAGAAGCTTCGATCGCCGATTGACAGATATGGATTGACGGGAAGAAGGCGATTTATGCAGAGGGTAGTGCGATTTGGATTGGCGGGATTTGGATTCGACGGGAAGAGAGGCAGAGTTGGATGCGCGAGAAGGAGAATATATGGAGGGAGAAGATATGGAAGTGCTCTGCGTTAATTATAAAAGAAGGGTTTGGAATTAGAACAGAAATTAATAAAATAAGATTTTATAAAAATAAAGTTGAAGTGTTAAGAGAGAAATTAATTAAAAAAAATTACCTAATTAAGATTATAGGTATATATTTGGTGGGAAAACAAATTACCTAATTAAGATTATGAGTATATATTTGGCAAGAAATATTCAAGTTAATTTTTAAGATTCAATAACGACGGGATTTTTAATTAATAGTGAGAACTTTAAATACCCGTCGTTAGAAAACTAATTTTACATCACATTTAACGAGAGTATAAATAATCCCTCACTATAATTATGAAAATTACATTTTTAACGACGGGATATTTGTCCTCTCGTTAATTTTTTCTCGTTAAAAGTCATTTTTTTTGTAGTGCTGTGTCCTGCAAACATAAATACTGTAAGCACATACTTTGGGCAATATGCCTCTAGCTCCCTGGTCGACATCAGGCGAGCAACACACAAATTGCAACTGAAAACTGGTGGGATCCTCGCGGACTAGCCGCCTGGCGCGCATAATGCAATGCTCACATACATGCTAGCACACAATATGTAGTACTCCATAGAAAGTCATGCTCAATGCTCATACCAATGTGTATGCACATAATCTCATAAAATAATGCTGATCATGTTATAATTAACTACTAAACATGGTATATGATTTTTACCAACCATATTGAGGCACAATTATTCTGATATTTCTGAGTGTAGGCATGGCATATTGGATTTTTATCATATCTTGGCATAAAAATTCAATATTTGAATTATTGAATATTTATATTAAATTTAAGACTTGCATTAAGAATTTATTGGAAGCCATTCAGATGCCATATGATACTATTTGGATGATTGAGGAAGCATAAGGAAGCAATTTGGATGAAACAACAGCCTATTCGAATGAAAAAAATGGACTACAACAAGCTCATTCGAATGGCAGAAAACTCATTCGAATGATAGATGATATATAACAAAGGCTATTCGGATCTAATCAAGGACTCATTCGAATGACTCACAAATTCATTCGAATGAATTTTGACAATTTCTAACTTTTGAACTGGCAAAAATCGACTCATTCGAATGCAATAGTACCCTCATTCGAATGAATTTATGGGGTACTCACGAGTCATTCAAATGACAGAGGGACTCATTCGAATGCTAGACTAAACAAAGCAACAACTTATTCAAATCTTCAAGGGCTTACTCAAATGACAAGAAACTCATTCGAATGACAGTCTCAAAACTTCAAAAATACATACGAATGATACGATAACACATGACTCATTCGAATGACTGATACATTATAAGGGAAAAACTTACGATAGCACTGGAAACTCATTCGGATACCACTGAACTCATTCGAATGACTGGAAACTTATGCAAAACGAAGCTTACGATAACAAAGACCATATCTTAAATCAAAACTTAGCATCACTACACCATTCCAAAAGAAATCTTGGGAGAACAATCCCAATTGATATAAAATAATATCAAGATGTATTAAATCAATCGCTTATGAAAGAAAACGCTGAAAAGAATTGTGCATGGCTTATCATATCTCATTGGACATGGATATATCGCATGAATCTATATACATATTCTTGAACATACCATCTGATTAAACTGGGAACCCAAATCAATGAGTCTTGGTATCCTGATATCACTACTAATATGATTTAAAGATCATATTTAAAATATTCACTAGAAAGAATCCCACATAACTTCCTCATGCACTCACTGTTCTACGTATACATATATATATATACTGCAATTGATATAAATCTGAGAACTCAATGGAACGCTAGAATAAACTGAGGACAAACTATTATGAATCTGTAACGAAAGGAATTACAGATAGGATACTTGCCTTATGCTAACTCTGATCGGATCAACGATTGCAACGAAAATCTTCCTAAGCAAAGACTTAAACCCACTGTTGGCCCCTGCTCTCTATTCTTGCGGCGTGAAGAACATATGGCTACGATCAAATATATATATATATATGTAAACAACCCTAAGTCCATCTCACATTCCCATTATAACTTGGAGACTTCTAAGCCCAAGCCTTCTCGCACCTGGACTCCTAATCTCATAATAACTCTTATTAACTAATTAAATAAATAACAACTTCTTAAATGACCCTCAAGTCCTTTCATTTAATTTCAACACTAAATAAAGAATTAAATGCTAATTAAATGCTGATCTCTCAATTAAAATATTCTAAATTGCCACATTGAAAATTAAATGGCAAGTTCTCTTAATTAATTACTTCAATAATTAATTAACTAATTATGAATAAATACTATGCCCTTTAACAGGTCGTTACAGTTATGGAAAAGACTCTTGGAGAGTCGTTGTCCATACTAAGGGAGGCCAAGCCTAAAATTGTATAAAGGCCAAGGGAAGTGTTCTCTTAATTGAAGGACCCAATGTGCATAGGGGTAAGCCTAAGAGTAAGAAAGCCAAAAGGAAGAAAAGTTCTTCCATAGCGCAATCTAGAAGATTCCAGAAAAACAAAACCCCAAAGGGCAAGGAGGATGCGATCTATCTCCACTATGATAAACCGGGAGGTGTAGAGTAAGAAGAGTTCTACTCAGGGCACTCTAGGTATTTATGTTATTGGAATTAATCTATCTACTTTTGATCAGTCCACATGGGTATTAGATACTGGTTCTAATGCTCATACTTACACTTTTGTGTATGGGCTTAGAAGCACAAAGAGATTAATAATGGGAGAAGTGTACTTGCACATGAGAAATGGATCAAGAGTTGTTTCATTAATTGTAGGGACCTACTTATTGACATTGCCCACAGGGCTTGTATTGGAGTTACATAACTGTTACTACAATCCTAGTTTGACTAGGATATAATTTATAATTCTTGTTTGACAAGGATGGATATTCATTTTTATTTAAGAACAATAGTTGTTTATTTTATAAAAATGAGTTGTTTTATGGTAAAGCAACAATACATAACGGTTTGTATGTCCTTGATGTTGATACTCCTATCAATAACATAAATATTAAGCGACTTAAATCAGGTGATTTAAATAGCACTTATTTATGGCATTATCGTCTTGGCCATATAAATGAAACTCGCATATCCAACTTATATAAAGATGGATATCTTAGCACATTTGATTATGAATCGTATGGTGCTTGTGAATCTTTTTTGTTTGGCAAGATGACTAAATCTCCTTTTAAAGGAAAGGGAGAGAAAGCCATAGAAGTGGTAGGCCTTGTGCACACTAATGTGTGTGGGCCCATGTCCACCCAGGCTCGAGGTGCATATGTCTACTTCATAACCTTTACTGATGATATATCACGTTTTGGTTATGTGTATCTCATGAGACACAAATCTGAGGCTTTTGAAAAGTTCAAAGAATTCAGATTTGAAGTAGAGAAATAAACTGGGAAAAGTATCAAAGTACTTTGATCAAATCGAGGTGGTGAATACTTGAATAGTGAGTTTCTAGATCATCTGAAACAGAATGAGATTCTCTCACAATGGACTCCACCTGGAACACTAGAGATGAATAGTGTGTCTGAAATGAGGAATAGGACCTTGTTAGACATGGTCTGGTTCATGATGAGTCGCACTAAACTCCCTATTTCATTTTGGGGATTCGCACTCCTCACCGCGATCTTTATTTTGAACAGGGTTCCAAGTAAATCAATTACTCAGACTCCATATGAGATATGAAAAGGGAAGAAGCTAAATTTATCTTTCCATAAGATATAGGGTTGTAAAGCTTATGTCAAGCGTGTTGACAATAATAAGCTAAAACCCAAATCGACGAGATGTTTGTTTGTGGGATATCCAAAGGAAACAAATGATATTACTTTTACCACCCATATGAACAAAATGTGTTTTGTTGTCAAACATATGGTATTCATTGAGAAGAAATTTTTAGATGCTGTGGCTAGTGGGAGGAATGTTAAGCTCGAAGAGATTCAAGGCAAACCACAAACAAATACTCCCCTCTAAGAACCCAAGGAAGATCAGACACAAGATGTTGTGTCAATTCCCCAACCTTCTACACAAGAACCTCGTAGGTCGATGAGGGTTCGTCGCGAGTACGAGAGATATGGATTTCTCATCTCAGCACATGGAAATGTGCTTCTAACTGAGAATGATGAGCCTATTACCTATGATGAGGCAATGTCTGATATTGACTCTGTGTTACAGCAGATGGATGACAAAACAGTTTTACTCAAAGGAAACCTGGTCGAGGATGTGTATATGACACAGTCTGACGATTTTGTTAACCATGAACTGAAAATAAAGCAAGATCGCTACAGGGTAAACAGCGTAGTTCAAAATTTTGAACTTACCCCGATCCCGGCAATTAGATCAACGTCGAAATTAAATCATTCACAAACAAATAAATAAATCTAACCTTTAGATTATCGAGTCGTTCGCGGATTCGAGCCGTCCAAGCGTCCGGCCTCTAACTCGTGATACGCGACACGCGTCCGTTGGCAAGGAGAGCGGAATATGAGTGCTAGCTCCTTCTCCTTTGCGCGGCTTGTGTATGGACGGTAAAAGAACACCCACGTTTCAAATCGATGCCAAAAGAAACGGGAAGAGTGAACGGCAATACGTTTTTCAACTCTTGAAAAACGACACCAGAAACACTGTTATTTTGGGCAACCCATAAAGGGATATTTATAGTGAAATATCCTAGGGTTTCTAAAATCCTAATGGATTGGGCTATCCCATTAATTATAATTTAATTAGAATCTTAAGTGGGTTTATTCTAGTCCAACTAGAAATATAATTAAATGGCCCAATCATTTTATAGGTTAAATAAAATATTATGGCCCAAATCTAATTCAAGCCCAAATATATTTTATTTAATATTTGGCCCAAATCTAATTTGTTCCAAATATAATATTTAATATTTGGCCCAAATCTAATTTAGTCCAAATATTAACTTAAGCCCAAATATATTTTATTTCCTATTTGCCACTCCAACAAATAGAAAATTATTAAATTAGAAACTCCTTCCTAATTTAATTAATTGTCATTTTTAGGAAACTCTTTCCATTATGACGACTCCTCGTCATATCGACGTCATTACGTCTATTTGTTCTTTTTCCGTGAGAACCTACGATGGCAAAATTTCTTGCCGAAGTGTCCCACTTAACCATACGTCCACTCTCCTGGTTTAAGCCAGGGACCATGCCTATTGCGTATGACTCATTAGGCTTCCGAATATGTTGGCAATGTGTCGATACAAACACATAAGACAAGATTGGCCTCTAGCAAGGCATCATGCCTACCCAATTATTCAGAAGGATTCATAATCCGCAAATGACCTTTCACGAGCATGGTTACCGTGTAATTCGATCCTCTTGTCAATGTATCTTATGTAATCTCAAGTATGGCGATGTGTTGCTTGATAACGATTACATGAGTTTTCTTCGGTCTTCTGGATATCTTCACTTAATAGAAAGTAAATCAATAACTCCTTATTGATCTCTTTTACCATGGCCATGGATTTAAAGTGAATATCCACCGAAGGCGCCTTAGATACATCATCCTCTATCAAGGGATAGACGAGTCTCATCTTGGTTATGCACCCATCTCCATAAGCCTCACGATATGCCCAACGATCGCCCACGTGCAGCCTTTATCTAGGCCCATCGAAACGATGTCAAAGCATATCGATCTTCTTATGAGATGACCGTGACAACCTCAGGTCCAAGGATTAGTTACACCCGTCTCGTATAAGAATTCCATCAACATATAACCAAAATGGATTCTCATAGCGAATCATGTCCAGTGACACGTTCTCCAACATTGGTCACCTATGTACTTGTCTAGGCATCCCCATGCCTATGGGTGTGAGACCCCCATTGCTATCACATAGCACATACAAGTCTTACCGCAATTGTCAATGTCCATTCTTGACATTGCTACGACATGGGACGTTTAATGATGTCTAGAAACTGTGATGCATCATCTCACATCTTTATAGATTATTCACAATATACATCATATGGACTTCTATCTAGTTTCATTCGATTATTACAATAATAACAAGAAACTAATAGAATGACTTCTTGTGAATTTGAATAACTCTTTATTCAAATAATAACATGATTACAATTGTCAGTGTACAACATGCCCAATTTGATTGGGTCTAGAGCACCTACACTAACATGAACATGCAAATAAGATTTGCAAGTTGCAAATGTCCATTTATGGACTAAAGCAAACATCCCAGAGTTGGAATCAATGTTTTGATGAAAAGATCAAAAGGTTTGATTTTTCACAAAAGGGAAGTTGATCCTTGTGTTTATAAGAAGGTTCGTGGGAGCGTGGTTACCATTTTTAGTCCTATATGTGAACAATATATTGCTCATTAGGAATGTTGTTCCCATGTTGCAATCAGTTAAAAGATGGCTTTTAGAAAATTTCTCCATGAAGATTTTGGGACAAGCAGCTTATATTCTGGGAATAAGGATCTATAAAGATAGATCCAGGAGGTTGCTAGCACTCTCCCAAAGCGCGTACATTGACAAGGTACTAAAGAGGTTTAGCATGAAAGATTCTAAGAGGGAAATCTTCCCATGTCACATGGAATACATCTCTTAAAGACTATGTGTCCAAAGACACAAGATGAGAGAGATAGGATGAGTCGAACACCATATGCCTTCACTATTAGCTCGATCATGTATGCCATGTTATGTACGAGATCTGATGTTGTATATGCTTTGAGCATATGTAGTAGATATCAGGTTGATCTAGGTGAGAAACAATGGATTGCAATGAAGAACAACTTAAGTACTTGAGAAGGATTGAAGAGATGTTCTTGGTATACGGAGAAGGAGAGCATACCGTGAAGGGTTCACGGATGCCTGTTTCCAACTCGACCATGATGATTTTAAATCACATATAGTCAAGATTCATATTCTGCCTATATGGAGGAGTCATAAGTTGGAAGAGTTCCAACAAGAAATAGTGGCAGAATCAACAACTGAAGCTGAATACATAGTAGCCTCTGAAGCAGCTTAGGAGGTTGTATGGATCCATAAATTCATTGATGAACTTAAAGTGACATTATTGATCCAATAACAATTATTGGGACAACAATGGAGCCATCACGTAAGTGAATGAACCACGGTCTCATCAACGGACCAAATTTGTATTGCGGCATCACCATGTGATAATGGAGATTATCAGCCGAGGTGATATGCATAGAGAAAGTGTCGACGGATGACAACGTCTTAGATCCCTTGACTAAAGCTCTGTCTCAAGAGAAACATAAAGTCATGTTCGATCATCAGGTATAAGATACATGAGTGATTGGCTCTAGTGCAAGTGGGAGATTGTTAGTATAGGTGCTCTAGACCCAATCAGATTGAGCATGTTGTACACTGATAATTGCAATCATATTTATTACTGAATAAGAAGTTATTCAATCTCATAAAGAAGTCATTCTATTAGTTTCTTATTATTATTGTAATAACCGAATGATGTTAGTTCTATATAATGGCAAGTATATCCCAAAGGGGGGGTGAATTGGGATTTGGGTAAATTTTTAAATAACTTGAAAACTTTGGCTTGCAGGATACTATGTTTCAAAACTTGAGAAGGTATGTTTCAAAACTAACCTTTCTGTTAAGTATGTTTCGAAATATAGATGAGTATGTTTCGAAACCTACTAAGGTATGTTTCGAAATATTACTCTCTGATTTGCAAATAACAAAACTCCTTAAGATTTTCAAAAATGATTCTTTTAAGAACATAAACAAGAATAACAACAAGTAGGAACGAGAAATCAAGTACACACAAGATTTATAGTGGTTCGGCACTTGCCTACTCCACTACCTTCAAGCTTACCCACTTGAAGGATTTGAAAACCACAATCACTTTTACTAGCAATCAATGACACTAAAGGTTTTACCTCGGTTCACTCTAAAACCTTACAAACGGAGTTTTTACGGGTTCAACTCAAACCTTACAACAAGATAAATAACACTTAGCTTATACAATCCAACAATTTGAATGCAATTTAAAACACCTTACCAAATAGTTATAGCAAACCTATTGGTATGGAATGAGAGCTTTGGATTTGACTTGCTTCTCATGTTAATACCACAATGCACATCAAGGAATGATTGAAAGGAACTTCTTTGAGATTCACTAGAAGGGTTTTGTTCACTTGTGCTTGTGGCAAAAATCTCTTGTAGTTGTGTAAGAATTGTGTATGCTTGAAGAGAGAATCTTCTTGTCTTCAAAGGGCTGATATATATATCAAACGGATACACTTTTGGCTAATTATAACCGTTAGAGACAAGATAAGAATGTAGGTTTCGAAATATACTTATCAGGTTTCGAAACAACATATTTTTACACAGAGGTTTCGAAACACACATAATAGGTTTCGAAACATACAGCCTTTACAGCTGGATATGCACCAAGAGACAAAATGAGTGGGAGACTTCTCTTTAAAAAAAACAAAATGATTAGGTTTTATTCTCCACTAAAACATATCTGAAATTTGAACATCAAGGTATGGGTAGATTAATTTAAAAAAGAATATTTAAATGATTTTGATTAAACAAACATTCAGCTCCTATGCTACTTAGTTTTAAAGATATTCTGCTGACACAGAGTCAGAAGTTTCGAAACATAGATATGAGGTTTCGAAACATACTTCAAAAACTTCTTTCAAAACATATGCAACTCAAAACAAATGCTTGAATGCTCTGCAGACAGAGACATAAGTTTCGAAACATGATAGGGTGGGTTTTGAAACATACTTCTTAAATTCAATATAGGTTTCGAAATATGATATGCAGATTTAGCAAACAATGAGAACTAGACCAAGACCATTTCGAAACATATATAAAAACATATAAGAACAGTATTTTGAAACATAGACATTTGGTTTCGAAACATCATTTATGCATTTGGAATCTTTCAAACATTTAAGTTAACGCGCCTAACAACTACTTATGCATTGTTTCGAAATATAAAAGCCTATTTCGAAACATGATTTTCTCAAGAGGGAATTTGCATCAAAACTCTTTTTCTCATATACCAAAAAATATGATGCAACAAATGAAACTAGATAGAAGTCCATATAATGTATACTGTGATTAATCTATAAAGATGTGAAATGATGCATCACAGTTTCTAGACATCATTAAACGTCCAAAGTTGTAGCAATGTCAAGAATGGACATTGATAATTGTGGTAAGACTTGTATGTGCTATGTTTTTTCTATGTGATAGCAATGGGGATCTCACACCCATAGGCATAGAGATGCCAAGACAAGTACATAGGTGACCAATGTTGAAGAACGTGTCACCGGACATGACTCACAATGAGAATCCATTTTGATTATATGTAGATGGTATTCTCATACGAGATGGGTGTAACTAATCCTTGGACCTGAGGTTGTCACGATCATCTCATAAGAAGACCGGTATGCTTTGACATCGTTTCGATGGGCCTAGATAAAGGTTGCACATGGGCGATCGTTGGGCATATCGTGAGGCTTATGGAGATGGGTGTATAACCAAGATGGGACTCGTCTATCCCTTGATGAAGGATGATGTATCTAAAGCGCCTTTGGTGGATATTCACTTTAAATCCATAGCCATGGTGAAAGAGATCAATAAGGAGTTATTGATTCACTTTCTATTAAGTGAAGATATCCGAATGATTGAAGAAAAACTTATGTGATCATAATTAAGCAACAGATTGCCAACTTGAGATCACATAGGATACATTGACGAGATGATCGAATTACATGGTAACCACGCTCGTGAAAGGTTATTTGCAGATTATGAATCATTTTGAATAATTGGGTGGGCATGATGCCTTGATGCCTTGTTATAGGCCAATCTTATCTTATGTGTTCGTACCAACACATTACCAACATATTCGGAAGCCTAATGAGTCATACGCAATAGGCACAATCCCTAGCTTAAACCAGGAGTGTAACGACCCGCTCCCACTTACGGGCGCCACCGATAAATAATAGATCGGATTACTCACCCAACGAACCACAACTGAAGGGTTGGATTATGCTTCAACAGGAAGCGCCCTAGGTGGGGACTAGGCTTCGCCCTTCCCTTCGCTCCACTCAAGAATCAATCCCAACTCATATAAAAAAACACAGCGGACCGAGACCTAAATCCCAAGTGAGCTTCACCTTTCTTCAGCTCACCTCATAGCAAGCCAAATGTGACCCAGGCACAAAGCTAGCATAACAAACACATCGCTGAGTATTGGGGATTTATGAGAACATACCTCGCTAATCTTTACTCGGTCCAAACTTGGCTTCAACAACTCAAGCCACATATAAATCACGCGGACTCACAATCATCTATCACATTGATACGATTACAACAACTAGATACCTCTAGGGCTCAATAACGTTTACATTTAAACACATGAATACATATAAAAAAATACAGAAGAATACACATCCACACATCTCGAGCAACGATGCTAGTTGCCACAATAGTCTCCCGGCACCATCCCTGCTTGCATTTGGTCTTGCATCATTTACAACATGAGGTAAAACCTCATGAGTCATAAAGACTCAATAAGGGTGCAATGCATGTAAATATGAATATAATCATGTTTACGTATACTAAAAGCATGAAAATGAGGCTAGGCCCACAAATCCTCACAACCCACCAAGGTTTGAGGCATCAACCTATCAGCCCCCACCACACTAGTCCTCTATATGGCCATAGGTTCACTAGATCTCACATCACGCAAGATAACCACTACATGCAAATGTTACATAAAAACATTATCAAACACATTTACCAACTTGCAAGGCCACCTCCACATGGGGCCATCCCTTACTTGGCTCGAAGCCTCCTCTTTGCCTCGGCTAGCACGCAAGCCAGAACTCCGAGCTCTTCTAGGATCACCGCCTTCCCGATCGAACCTAAAGGCAAACACACAAACCCCAACTCCATTAATATCTGGCATTCAACCAATGCCCTCAACTACGCTGTATACCACAAAACCACCCGACAACAACTCAACAAAATAACCCCAACCATGGCATAAACCAACCAACTATTCACATTTCATTATCTCCCATAATGAAAATAACTAGTAAATAATTAAATTAATTACCTCTATTAATCTGGAGAAGAAGTTCGAAAAATGCCCACACCAATGTTACATCCCGAGCTGCCATTTGTGCCCAAAATCTCATTTTCGAGCTTCTGACATGCTCCTCAAGCCCCAATTTAATTTCCAGAATTTTTCCCCATTTTTCTGGAATTTTTCCCTATTTTCTCCTTTATTTCCTTTTCTTTTCTTTCATTTTTTTTCTTTCTTCCTCCTTTCTTCTTCTCTTCCCGCGCGCCCCTGTTCCTTCATCTTCTTCGCTGCATCTTCTTCTTCACCTACTTCCTCTGCAACTCCCGACGGCCCCACGGTCACTCCGCCTGCCAACCTCGCCGTCGCTAGCCGCCACCACGGCCAGCCTCACCATCGCTTGGTCGCCTAGCTCCACTGCGAGCCGCCCCTGCGCGCTGCCACTTCAGCACGACCGCCATGGCCGCGCCCGGGGAGCTTGTTGTTCGGCCATCCCAGGTCACCTTCGGCCTAGCTAGCAACCACAACAGCCTCCACCGGCCTTGCCGACCACTGCCATGGTCGCCACCAACCCCTCGCGGCTGCTCCAACTTTGCTTGCTACTGCCATGACCGCTGCAACCAGCCTCTCCAGCTTCATCCAGCCATCCTCACCGACCCAATGGCCTTCTATCGCTGATGATCGCGACCCCGCCAGCTGCCTCCGTGCATCCTCACTCGCCATCGACGCTTGCTAGACCAGCATCGACACCGCCTTCTCAAGCCTCTGCAACCAGCCATGGTCACCGCTGGTCGCTGCCTTCTCCGCCACAGCAATCGGCCTCGCCTCACTCTCTCGATCTCATCTCTCTCGTACTCTTGCTCTCACTTTCTCGGCCACGAGCTCTCACTCTCCTCTACTCTCTCTCTGATTTTGAAATATCAAAGTCAACATTTAGGAAGCTTCCTCTCCTGTGCACACATGGATATACATATATATATACATAAATTATATTATTTCCCCCAATTTCACATTAATTCCACTTAAGGAATTTTAATTACACTTGGGAATTTTAATAATAACACTCGGACCCTCCAAGGCTTAATTTAATTATCATCAAGCCACTCCCAACTCGATTTCTTCAAAAATTAATATCCCACTATTACTTGGGATTATCGATTTCGTCCCTACGCCTGCACGGCACCTTTTCTCTACCCGAAAACACCTCAGGGTTGCCTTACTTGCAGAATCAAACGGCCCCTAGGGTCCCCTCAACTTCCCGGAGGTCCCCTATGATAATTCGGTATTGGCACCCACTCGGCTTATACAAAATTTATTCCGGAAATTATTCCTGATCGGATTGCTTCTAGTGTCATAAACCTCAACTCGAGACTCTCATTAATCTCTTTTGCCCTCTTCTCTGGACATCTAAGTCTCGAGGTACTCCCGGCTGTCGATTCGGAGCTTTTATTAATTAATTTCTCGAAATTAACCCTTGGGCTTCCCGGACCACCCGAGGTCCTGCCAAAATAATCAAATTTTTATTGTTTTTTAATACCATATAATATAGGGTATTACAAGGAGAGCGGATGTATGGTTAAGTGGAACACTTTGACAAGAAGTTGTGCCGTCGTAGATTCTCATGGAAAAAGAACAAAGGGACATAATGATGTCAATAAGACGAGGGGTCCTCATAATGAAAAGAGTTTCCTAAAATGAAAATTGATTAAATTAGGAAGGAGTTTCTAATTTAATAATTTTCTATTTGTTGGAGTGGCAAATAAGAAATAAAATATATTTGAGCTTAAATTAATATTTGGATTAAATAAAGTATTTGGGCCAAATATTAAATTAAAAATTATATTTGGCTAAATTAGATTTGGGTCAAATATTAAATATTATATTTAGGCTAAATTGGATTTGGGTTGAATATTATATTTAAACCCATAATAGGATTTGAGCTATTTAATTATATTTCTAGTTGGACTAGAATAAACCCATTTAATTAAGTTCCTAATTGAACTAAATTAAATGGGTCGGCCCATATCCATTAGGATTTAAGAAACCCTAGAGCTCCTTATAAATATCCCTTTATGGGTTAACGAATGTCATTCACTCTTCCCCGTTTCTTTTTGGCATCAATTCGAAACGTGGGCATTCTTTTCCGTCCATACACAAGGCACAAAAAGGAGAAGGAGCTAGCACTCCTATTCCGCTCTCCTTACCAACGAACGCGGGCTGCGTATCACGAGTTAGAGGTCGGACACTTGTACGGCTCGAATCCACAAACGACTCGAAAATCTAAAGATTAAATTTATTTTATTTTGTATGTGAATGATTGATTTCGACGTTGATCCAATTGCTGGGATCGAGGTAAGGTTCAAAAATTTTAAACTATGCTGCTTGCCCCGTAACGATCTTGCTTTACTTTCAGGTTCGAGCCCCCCCGAGGATCACATATGATCCTTTCGTTTGTGTCGAGGGTTCGAGGCCCCCCAAGGTTAGCCTTATTTTTGGTTAAGGGTGGTCCCCTAGGGGATTTTGTGGTGAGGAGCCTTAACTGATGGGAGAGAAAAAATAGATTTATTTCAAGAAATCAATAAAGAACATTATTGATAAAATTTCTGCAAATTCTGCACATTCTAAGCATTTTTAACGGGTATGCCCTCGATAGTCTGGAGTTTGTAAGCGCCCAGACTAAGGGCTTCCAATACTTTGAAAGGACCTTCCTAGTTCAGCGTTAATTTATTTGCTTCTCGGGCACTCCGAACATCTGCTCGCCGTAATACCCAATCTCCGGGAAGAAAACTCCGAGCTCTTACCCTTCGGTTATAGTATCTTTCAATGCATTGATTGTAGGTAGCCTGTCGAATCTTTGATTGATCACGAAGTTCATCGAGGAGGTCAAGGTTGTCTCTTAGATTCTGCTCTTTAGCCTCCGGATTGAAGAGTTCCATTCTGAGGGTTGGTACGCCTATCTCGACCAGGATCAAAGCTTTTGAACCATAACACATGCTGAACGGAGTCTCCCCCATAGACACCTTCTTTGTAGTTCGGTAAGACCATAGAATACTGGTAATTCTTCCACCCAGCTGCCATCTACTTTATCCACCCGTGCCTTTAAACCATGCAACAAAGTTTTGTTTGCAAGCTCAATTTGGCAGTTAGCCTGCGGATGGGCCACCGAAGTGAAATGCTTCCTTATTCCCAGCTCTTGGCATTATTCTTAAACAGATCGTCGGTGAACTGAGTGTCATTATTAGAAATTAGAACCCGAGGAATCCCGAAGTGACATACCACATTCTTCCACTAGAATTGTTTTACTCGTCGAGCAGTAATAGAGGCTACTGCCTCTGCTTCAACCCACTTCATGAAATAATATATGGCAGCAATAATATATTTAACCTAACCAACCGCTGGGGGGAAGGGTCCCAACATGTCAATTCCCCATTGAGCAAAAGGGAAAGGTGTAACAAGATGGGTTAAAGCAACAGTTGGTACATGAACCAGGTTGGAGGTTCGTTGCCATCTATCGCAAGTCCTAACCAAGTGCTCTAAGTCCTTCACCATCGTCGGCCAACAATACCCCTATCGAAGAGCTTTTTCGCTAAGGGGCCTCAATATGGCTTCCACATACTCCTTTGTGGATTTCTCTCAGGATATAGTCTGTCTCTCGAGGCCAGATACACTTGAGCAATGGTCGCGAGAATGACCTCTTATAAAGTTCCCCCTTTACTAGTACGAAACTTCAATCTTTCCTTCTGACTTCTCGAGCCTCTAAGTTATCCTTGGTAAGTTTTCCTCCTTCAAGTATAATAGAAAAAGATCCACCCAACTAAGCTCATCCTCCACACACAACTGATCAGCAAACTCTTCGATGCTCTTCTTTGGTAAAGACTCGATCCGGATTTCTCCGGAGCTCGTAGGAAAATAGGAAGAAGCAATCCGGGATAACAAATCTGCCTCTATGCTCATGGCCCGAGGAACATACTCCACCTTCACTGACTAAAAGCGTTCAATCAGCTCCCTAACCACAGCCAGATATCTTTCCATGTGACCTTCTCGAGCCTCATCCTCTCCGATTACTTGTTATAATACAAGTTAGAGTCCAAACTCACCTCGATTCGTTGTGCTCCCAACTGTTCAGCTAATCTCAATCCCGCTAACAAGGCCTCATACTTAGCCTCATTGTTAGATGCTCAGAACTCAAAATGCAAGGCAAAGGGCCATGTCTTCCCATTAGGATCTCTGATTATCAGCCCTGCTCCGCCACCGCCCGAGGTCAAACTTCCATCTACAGCCAATATCTATGGCCTCTAATCTTGTTCCGAAGCTTCCTGGGATCCTATCCCTTCGACAATAAAGTTTGCCAACACTTGGGCTTTAATAGCCGACCGAGGTCTGTACTCTATATCAAAAGCTGTGAGCTCCATGGCCCACTTTAACGTCCGTTCTAAGAGCTCCAGTTTGCTAAGAATTTACCTCAAAGGTTGGTTAGTAAGCACAATGATGGTATGAGCTTGGAAATAAGGCCGAAGCTTCCTTGCTGAGATCACTAATGCGAAGGCCAACTTCTCCATGGGAGAATACCAAACTTTCACTCCCGTCAACCGCTTACTAGCATAGTAAACGGGCCTCTGCTTTCTATCTTCTTCTTGGACCAGAACCGAACTCACGGGCTTCTTCAGCTACCACCAAATAAAGATACAACGGTTCTCCTTGCTGCGGCTTGGTGAGAACTGGAGGCGAGGCCAAATGTTCCTTCAATTTACTGAAAGCTTCCTGACATTCATCACCCCAGACAAAATTTTTTGCCTTCAACAAGACCTTATAAAAAGAAAGACCTTTTCTCCCAATCTAGAGAGGAATCTCTCTAAAGTCGTCATTCTCTCCTTCGGGCTTTGCACTTCCTTGATATTCCTCGGGGCTAGCATATCGATAATGGCTTTAACCTTCGTAGGGTTTATCTCAATCCCTCGGCGATGAACTATATAACCCAAAAACTCCAAAAGTACATTTGATAGGATTAAGTTTTACATGAAACTTACGAAGGGTTTGGAAGCATTCTTCCAAATCTGTGGGATGATGTTCGGCAATAAGGCTCTTCACCAGCATGTCATCCACATAAGCTTCCATATTCCGCTCAAGTTGATGTTGAAAAAGCTTATTCACCAGGTGCTAGTAAGTAGCCCTAGCATTCTTTAATCCGAATGGCATTACGGTGTAACAGTATGTTGCTTTATTGGTGATGAACGTCGTATTCTCCTGATTTTCAGGGTGCAATGGGATCTGGTGGTACCCTTGAAAGGCATCCAGAAAACTCATTAGCAAACAACCAACTGTCCCATCAATCAGGGCATCTATCTTAGGAAGAGGGTAGCTATCCTTCGAGCAAGCTTTGTTAAGATCAGTGAAGTCAATACAAAGCCTCCACTTGCCCTCTCCTTTGGGTACCAACACCACATTTGCTAATCATTCAGGATAATCAACCTCCCGAATGTATTGCGCTTCTATCAACTTTGTGACTTCTGCATCAATCGCTCTGACTCTTTCTGAGACAAAACTTCGATTCTTCTACTTAACAGGTCGGAACCCCTAACGTATTCCCAACCTATGCGTCATGACCTCTAAATCAACCCTGGCATGTCTTGGCAGTCCACACAAAGACATCTGCATACTGCCGAAAGAGGGCTAAGATCTGACCCCTTAACGGGTCTTTTAACTCAACACTTATCTTTATGCAACGATCTAGGCAATCCTCCCTTAAGGGTACCTCTTCTAGCTTCTCCACTAGTTCTACCGTCTTTGGATTTTTTGACCCTTCCAATTGAAAACTAACCTCTTGTGGGGGACTTCCCTCATTTTCTCCTTGGGAGTCCCTTCTTTGATCGAGAGCTTCTTCTTGCGGCGATTTTTCTTTCATCTGCCCTCGCAAGATCCCTATACTCCTTGCTACAACCTATGAAGGCTATGTAACATTCGCGGGCCAAACGCAAATCTCCTTGCACCTTGCTTATCCCATCGGCCTAGGGAACTTTATTATCATGTGATGTGTGCTAGGAATAGCCCAAAGAGCGTTGAGACCCGATTTTCCTAGAATCATGTTATAAGCCACAGGAACATTCGCTACTAGGATATCTAGCATGACCTGGGAGGTTCGGGAACCCTTTCCCAAGGTTAGCAGAAGCTGAATGACCCCATCTGAATATACTACTTCCCCATCAAATCCCACCAAAGGGACTCGAGTCAGTCTTAATTGCTCCATCTAGTATCCCATGCCTAAAAAGGCTTTCCTATACAAGATTTTTGAGGAGCTACCTGAATCCACTAGGATCCGCCGAAGCTCCCACTTTCCAAGCTTGGCCATTATTACTAGAGGATCATTGCCGTTTGGGTATCTAGGGAGGTCGTTATCTGAAAAG